>NC_081405.1:88822126-89191293 GCF_030272615.1 Cryptomeria japonica | reverse complement strand
GTTGGGGATTAATGACTAGGATATGTTTGATAAAAAAATAATGGTTAGGATTGAAGATTGGTTTCATTTGAGATTTGGTGATGGGGTTTATTTTAATTTTAAATTATGGACGAGACATGGACTTTGTCATTGATGTGGATGATATGTTTGATGTAATGTTGCTCTTTAGAGTCCCTAATATGACAATACGCACTTGCTCTAATAGATTCTTTTTATAATTTGATTGAGGATGCAAGTTGATTTGCAGAGTTGGGATTGATTAGGTGAATGACTAAGTTTCAAAGTTTATTTAAATTTTGATAGATGGTAGTTGGGGATTAATGACTAGGATATGTTTGATAAAAAAAAAATGGTTAGGATTGAAGATTGGTTTCATTTAAGATTTGATGATAGGGTTTATTAAAATTTTAAGTCGTGGATGAGACATGAATTTTGTCATTGATGTGGATGATATGTTTGATGTTTTGTTGCTCTTCAGAGTCCCTAATATTTCAACATGCACTTGCTCTAATAGATTCTTTTTATTATTTGATTGAGGATGCAAGTTGATTTGCATAGTTGGGATTGATTAGGTGAATGACTAAGTTTCAAAGTTTATTTAAATTTTGATAGATGGTAGTTGGGAATTAATGACTAGGATATGTTTGATAAAAAAATAATGGTTAGGATTGAAGATTGATTTCATTTGAGATCTGATGATGGGGTTTAATTTAATTTTGAATTGTGGATGAGACATGAATTTTGTCATCAATGTGGATTAGATTAGAAATTGAGATTTTAGTCTAATTGATCATATAATAAGATTACCAATTAATTAGTGGAGAGGGATGTAAGAATTTTTTTAATTAAATACACTTATTTATTTAACTTGATGATGGAGGGAATGCTAAAGGGTTAATCATATTTAATTAAATAAATATAATTTACCTAACTAATTAGTTTTGTATGGTTATGATGGATTTAAGATCATGTTAAAAATGGTGAAAATGATCTTAAGATTGTGATGTTAAGTGTGTTGTTAGGACATGATCAATTTTAAGTGTCTACGATTATCATTCAAATATATTGAACAACATAATTATATAAATACAATAAATACTTGAAGCAATAATAAATTTAAAATCAATTAAACTACTCTAATAATGAAAAAAATCATTATTCTACTGTAAGTAAAAAGAAAAATTACCTTTGAATATATTTCAAAAGGTCCCTCAGATCAACTCACTCAATCGAATAGTCCATAGTGTGGATCAACTCATTTGATCTCACAATCACTTAAGTAGTCCAAAGTGTGGATCAACTCACTTGATCTCACAATCACTTTAAGTAGTCTAGAGTGGGCTCACTCGATCTCATAATACTTTTAGATAGTAGATTTGATCTCTAATTTAAATGCAATGTGTAGTGTGAAATCCATTGCACCCCACCGATTATAAGAGAGTCAACTCACTAACCTTCAATTCCTCTCATATAAAAATAAATAAATTTTATAACATATTTTCTTAATAAATATTTATTTAAAAACAAATTAATGCAGATACCACTTTTGGAATGCTAGGTAACATCACTGGATAAACTCGTAACTTTTTTTCTCCTTTTTATTTTTTTGAAAATTCCACTTAATTTCCAGGAAGTGACATCCGACTTAAAAATAGGAGCGCAGGGATCAATTTATTTATGCGCTCTGCCAGTGAATTTGTTTTTTAAGCAACAGAAACATGTGCAGATAAGAACAAGATCCAACATATTCTTGTCCCTTCCAAACGGGGATTGCAAGGAAGCTTGGAACGAACTCGTCCCAACGCTCACCAAACGAACTGCAGAAGATAAAACACTCTAATCAAAATCGGTAAGTCATCAAATAGGCAAAGCAATCAAGGTGAGAAAAATCAGACGGCTTCGATGAAAATGGCGTCAAAGTTTCTCCCGTTGTGGCAAAACGGCAAACACAAATCACGGTTTCAGCAGAAATCATGCGGTCCACTCTTTTCAATCTTTTGCCTTTGTGTGGGAATTATAGGAACTTCGTTCGGCGTATTTGCATTGATAAGAGGGAGGCCTGTATATAAATTCAGATGCGGCAATGCGGAGGACACGCTGAGAAGCCTTCATCTGGGAGGGGCCAATGCCAGGTATTTGGGATGGCCTGGGGGTTTGAGTCAATTGGAGGAAGAAACCAGACATAAGGTCTTGGGCGTCGTCGGAATTCAGACCGGATTTGCTTCTTCCGAGCGCCGGAAAGCTTTGCGGGAAACATGGTTGCCCTCCGATCCGGACGGCTTGATCAGGTAGGGAAAAATATTTTGTCCTTGTTTCGCTTTTACTTTCAATTACTCTGAATTAATTATTCTTTCTTGTTTTTATTTTCTTTTCTTATTTTTTTTCCAATTTTGTTTCTCCCGATCGAAACAGTGACCTGTCAGGAATCCCTAGGGTTTATTAGTCTAATGCTTTATTAAATGCTTCTGGATCTGCCTGCGTAGCAATGTAAGTACTAATGTTCTGGGTCTCTCTCGTCATGAAGGCCAAGAGATCATATGGCAATGCTTGATTATAATTATCAAATCTCTGGTGTCTGGAGAGGAGTAAGTGATTTGAGCTAATTGGTTTATAATTGGCACCTCTTATTCATCTAGAGATGCAAATCAGCTGGAAAAGTAAAATCCATAGAAATCCTAATATAATGTAAAATATTAGTGTTGGAGCTGAACATCATCCTTTCTGAATATAAACTGTTATGTTTCCGAATGCTAACTATTAGCAACTAACAAATGAAGGCAGCGATCACTATCTTAAATTGCCAACCACAATGTATAATGGCTTAAAACCTGTAAGTAACACGAACAAGGTTGCCTGCAGGGAATAACACGAACGAACATTACTCTGGGTCTTGCTTCTATCAAATTCACATGGGATGTTGCATTCAACAAACCTTTGGCTTAGAGTCTAGACACAACTATCGATTAACATCTTCATGGTAAATTTCACTCAGGACTTGTATTTATTAACTATTGGCTAATATGCCACAGCTGAAGGATATCATTCACTGAATTCGCTAGACTTGCATTCAGCCTCATCCATAGTTGCATCTCATTTTCATTTCTTCATCTTATTTTCTGGAATTTGAACTTAGGGCTCCATTGTTAAAGTCCTGGCCCCTAATACTACCACTTGAACTTGTCCAGTTTGACTGGGTTTAATTTCATTGTTGAGAAGTTCATGTACTTTTATAGTTTCTTTCATTATTTTTTCCCTATTGATGGGAATTGGAGATCACGCTCGTAACTTTTTCACAATCCTTAGAGCTGATTTGCTTGGGTGAGATGAGTATTAAAGTTAGAATTATCAATCACACAGCATTTGTTAATAAAATGTTTTGGGACTAAAGTTATTTCAGTGAATTGACACTAAATAAGCAAATCACTGGAAATTCAAAATGAAAATCAGCAAGAAAACCCCTAAAATTCATTTAGAAGATTTGTGATGGATGCATATTTGTCAAAGTTTTTCTTGCCTGTTATTGGGATTTGAATTCACAAGCCGTTCATGATTCTTACAGTTAATTTTCCAATATTGGAGGCAAGCATTAATAACAAATTATCAAAGGCATAGCGTTTGAATACAAATGTTAAGTTATTAATAAGCTATTTGAGCCAACTGATTCCAAATTAGGACCTTCACTTGTTGCGAATCGGCTGACAAAAGAAAAATGAATATCAACAAAAACAAAGTCCTACAATACAGTTAAAAGATTGGCGCTGGACCTGAACAACATGAATTCTAAATATAACCGATCAACTTCTCTATGACAACAAATAATAACTAAAAAATTTACTTCAGGAAAGTTAATGGTAAATATCTAACACTGTAGGACCAAAAAAATTGTATATGTAAAGTTCAGTAGGTCACATAACAACTACGGTAGCTAGACTTGTACTCAGTATCCTTACTCTATGAAAACTTGACAATTAAAAGATAAGGTAAAAACCAGCATAATTAATCATGAGATTTTGATTCAAGAGTAACTCAACTAGCTGAAGATTAACTAGTCAAGCACTTATGGCAATAACTCATAAAAGAGTTAAGTTTGCTCATTCTTTTGGAAATTAGAGTCAAACTTTTATTTATGAATCTACATTAGAAGATAATTGTAATTATGAGAATACTGGTACTCCCAAGAAGAAATTTCCATGCACAAGGTTGCTACACTATCTTGGTTCAGGCGAAAACTTCCTCATATTGCAACTCAAATGGGAAGATGGAAAAAGATACTGATAAGGGCACTTTGTGCCTAATATTGAAGCAAGAAAAGGGTGAAGTTGAAGAAAGTGAGTATTGATAGTTTACAAGTGTCTTGTAAACAGATCTAATACAAATGACAGCCGACCTTTTTACATCAATGATGTGAGTGTCTTATAAGCTGCAGAAATCTTGTGTAAATTCTATGCACCTTTACTGTCCTAGAAATCCTGTAGATCTCTTGAGGATGTTACAAAATTGTGTCGTTTATACATTTTTGGTTTGAATATTCATTTTCAAGGTTGACTCTTCCAGCTGCATTGATTTCTCACTAAAATTCATGTGCACCTAGTTTTTGATCTGAATTGCTTAAACAGCTTTGAGAAAGTTAATTTGACGAAAAAAAGCTCCGTTCTAGCTTTTCACGTTCAAGTTTTATAAAACTTCTGTAAGATCAGAGTAGGATCTTTTCTTTGTCTACGGCAACTAATAAGCTTATTTTTTTCAGAAGCACAAAATATTTCTAGTTTTCAAGGATATGGCAATATTCAGGCTATTTAGCTGTAGTGATTGTACTTTTCTTTGCTTTTCTTTTTTTATAAAGAGACATGTATGAATTGCCAACCCTATAACAAATCAAATTTAATGATATCTTGTTGCATAAGCTTCTTCTCAGTTCTCTTTGTATCAAAAAAAATTTGCCTCTTATGGATTAGAATGACCGTGATGAGAGAAAATTGTGTTTAATGTAATAATATTCATGTGATGTCCCTTGTGACTGACAACAAAAGTAGGACTATTAATTATTACTTCAATCTTGTCTTGCTGCTGGAGGACCTCTCACTAAGTTGTCGAACACTTTGTTTGGGTTTTCTTAGAAAGGCATTAGAGAAAGCTCTGTAATGAACAATGGATGATTCTTACCAATGAGTTTTCCTACAACAATGTAATGTCCCTACTTAGAAATTTAATTTAATAATAAATAATAATAATTATAAAATACAAAAGAATAAATATAAAAATAAAATAAAAATATAACAGAATATAATTAAATATAATTGAAATTTGATTAAAGTTAATGAATGGTCAAAAGGCATGAAATGATAAGTTGTGACTCCCTCAAACGTGAGATATAAAAGGGAGAAGAGAACCTCATTTGAGGAGGGGAGAATTTGGAAATGAGAAGTGCAGATCTGATTGTGGAAGGTTGTGTCCCTTTCAAAGGGCAGAAATAAGGAAGAGTTGCACTCTTTCAAAGGGTGCTAATGATGAAAGGGTGTGTCTCTTGCTGCTTGCCAAAGGGCATACATGATGAAGAGGTGTGACCTCTTTCTCACATTAAGAGATATAAAGGGAAGGAATCAAAAGCATCTAGTGACATCACCATTGATCAGATCAGATCAGAACTATTATTAAGTTACAGGCAGTAACATCCTTGTTCTTGGTGGTATGCATGGGGATGTGCTTAATATGTATGCTTAATATATGCAGCCTGATAATATTCTTATGCAGAATTTAATAGTAATAAGAATATAGACTGCAATATGTATGACAGTCATAATATACATCGATAGTACAAAGTGATATTGCCATAACTTTGTCCTAAGTCATAAATCTATTCTAATCCTTCTATTCCCCAAGGGAGATGGGTGCTGCTAGGGAAGGGCGGAGTAAAACCATTTCAATAGAAAGCCCCAAGGGTGAAAGGACTCCTCCTGAAATCTGGGCTGCAGGGCCCAAGGGTGAATGGACTGAGTTCCGGTAATCTGGGTTACATTAAGGAGGTGTTGTCAAGCACCCTAGGCAGCCAAGCCCTCTTCTGGGAATGGGGTCAGATTGGTTTGGGTTTAGGCATGGTTTTAATGGCATCATAAGTTATATTACAAAGAATTAGTTAGTTATGCTCAATTAATAGTAATTAAAGGTAGTAACATAGATGTTGCTCTTGGGAATTGACAGTGTATAAATAGGGGACATTACACTGAGCTTGGTGAAGCTGAACTTGGTTAATGTGGAATTCGTCCATTGGAGCACTATCCATTGATATCATTGTCCTTAGAAGTAGAATAGATTTAATAACCCTTTCCCCTTTTTACTTTCAGTATATTTCTGGTTTGTTCAAAGAGAGAGGCATCACAGAATTGCAATATTTGATGATCAAGTTCCAGCCACAGCAAAAAAGTGAAAGAATGATCCAAAAGTGAGTCCCTTTGTGTTACTAGCATGTTACATAAGCCAAATGAGCTCATATCCATCGTGAAGTCGCACGTTTGCAGTAGGAACCTTGGAGTCACTTGTATGATCTTTCGCAATCTTAGCATACATGGGATTTTGTTCAAGAGAAGATAGAGTGTCCTTTGGAAACTTTATTCTGTGTTAGTGTGGTCACAAAACACCCATCAACACTTGCAATAAGCAATGCCATCCTCCAAATATTCAATGCCATGATAGATGTTAGCTGCACAAAATATCTTATCACCATATCATATTGGCTCCACCAATCTTCACCATTGCTTTGGGACCTTCAATCTTCTCATGCAAATCCATGGAATGAGCCTGGATTGCTGCAGCACCCAAACATTCACAACAGGGTTAAAGATTTTAATGGTGTGCAAATTTCACACAACACTAATCATGTCTTAGCATTTTCCATTGTTTTCTCATCCTCACTTTGGAGTTATTTTTAACAAATTCTTGTTTTTTATTGTTTTTTTATGATAATGATGATGATTTTGCCTGGTACATACTTCTTGAATCAATTTGTAATTTCACCTCCAAATCTACAATTAGGATCAACTATAGTGTAATCGGTTAGGTGTATATGACATTGTAATTGATCTCCTCATCTTAAGCTCTAGAACAAATGATATCTGGATTTAAAATATGAACTAGTGGTGGCCTTGGTGAAGGATGGTAGATTTGACATTCGTTTTCTATTTGGTAATGTCACTTTAAACGCAGCTGTATCACAGTACTTTATTTGGTGCTTGTTTGTTCTTACCCCCATATTTTCCTCTTGCACTTTGCTCCGAGATTCTTAAACACTCCCTTGGGAAATTGTACATGAAGAGTTATGCAATACAGTGGGCTGCTTATATAATGATGGGATCTGATAGACTTTCTTTGCTTCTCTTTTTTACACTGTTCTGCGATGAGTTGTATGGTGCTTCTGTGATATATTTTCTGTCTTCTATTCTGTGTGGTTGATTCACAATATGTACATATTTGCATCAATTCTATATGGATGAAATAAGGTGACGAAGTCAACTGGGCATCTCTTTTCTTAGCTTCAACCTCATGTGGTTGCAATAGTTTCTTTTGTTGGTGTACCTTATCCTATTTCAGGTGGTGTTCTTCATTTGTCTTGTGCCTACTGAATTATATTTCTATATCCTTTTCTTTTCTATCTTGAAAATATTTGATGTGAGGTCAAAAAATGTTTTGCAGTTTGGAGCAAGCAACAGGTTTAGCTTTCAGATTTGTGATTGGTCGATCTAAAAATGTGCAAGAAATGGCAGAACTTGAGAAGGAGATTGAGAAATACAAAGACTTTATGCTTATAGATGTTGAGGAAGAATACCTTAAACTTCCTTATAAGACGTGAGATTCTGTGCTGGCTTAGAATGAGTTTAAAATTTCAACTTTGCTTTGATGAATCTCTGTTATTCAGTACACTGAAATAGATCTTTGCTATTTTCCAGGTTGGCTTTCTTTAAAGCAGCATATGCTCTTTTTGATGCTGATTTTTATGTTAAAGCTGATGATGACATTTACTTGCGGCCAGGTAGCCCTGACATTGAGCTGTTTCATTACAAATTGGAACTTTTAATTTGAAGTTCTAATAAAAATCATTTAGAAGATAAATTTGTGCAAATTTTTGCTGGGTTATACGCTCAATCTGTATATTTGTTGTTCTTCAATTTTCAGATCGTCTTGCAACACTTCTGGCAAAGGAGCGTCCTTCTCCTCGGACATATATTGGATGCATGAAAAAGGGTCCAGTAATCACTGATCCTAAGTTGAAATGGTAAACAAAAGTTCTAAACATCTATTTTGGATGGCTATTGTTTTAATTTACAACTTTTTGAAAATTCTGCATCTAATACTATTTATGCTTGAACCTATTTACCAAATTCAATATTTTAAAACAATTGAGCTGAGTTTGACTAAATGGAAATATTTTGACACTCAATGCAGGTATGAACCTTTGGGTTACCTACTAGGGGGTGAGTATTTCTATCATGCATATGGGCCTATATATGCACTTTCTTCTGAAGTAGTAGCAGGACTTGCAGTGGCAAGAAATGATAGGTAAGGTGTTCACACAATTATGCTTTAATGTTTGTTCTCAACTCTCTATATTGATGTCTTCTGTATTGAAGAAATAAGCATTTCAATAATATATTATCAATGACCATTCCAAAAATTACAAAATTACTCCAGTGAAGACTTAAAAATTTGAAGTCTGACTTTGGCCGGAAGAACTTAGTAATTTGTACTTTGTAACTTGATGTATGGTTGTCTTGATATTTCATTTTTTCGGCAAGCAACAATCCAAATCTATGCATTACTACACACATTTATTAGATGAATTTAGCTAGCCATTAACCTCATTTTAACCTTGACACAATATGACATGGTCCATGTAGGTTGCTTTTAGCCGACTGTCAGCCTATATATTAAACCTAAAATGAATTCTATATTCTAACATCCCTTCTTAAAATTTATTCTGGCATAACAAATGACAACCTTAATAGACTCTATATTTTATCATATGTTGCAGCAGCTGCTGTCATTTGCTGTGGTTATCAATCTCTTGGTCATGGGATCATGCCACTCTGACTAGCATTCTGATGTTTCCTTTGGTTTCTCTTAAATTCTGTAATTATATATACCGAACTCATACTGTTGTCAATGCCATGAATATTGAAGTCATTGTACTTCTGTTGAGGACCTCACTAATTGTTGACTGCTTCCTTGGAAGGCAATCACTACCCTTTGCCACTATTTTTGAAGTTATAACTTACCTCTGTTGAGGACCTCACCAATCATTGACAATTTCCATTCGAATGCAATTACTACCCTTTGCCTTCCAATATCTGTCATGCTTTCCCTGTATCAACAATTATATATTTGATGCTGTTGGTTAAGAATGCAGAGGAGTCCATAAAAGTTTTTATTTGATATGTAATGCTGGTCTTTGGTTGCCAGTCTCTCGCTGGCTCTGTGCTGTCTTTTTTCCTAGCTGCTGGGTTTTCTGCTGGTCTTTTTGCAGCTCTTCTGTTTTTGTCTTGTCTTCTCTTGTTTCTTTCATGCTTGTCCTCCATTTTGTAAGCGGGTTTTGGGTCCCTTAAAACCTGATTTTCCTTAATCAAAAACAATTATATATTTGAAGGGTTATGCTTCCCAGAATGCGATTATGACAAGTGTCTCAATCTTATGATATGAGATATAAAGTGAAAATGCCCTTAAATTGCGCTAATTAAAATTAATGTATAAGGTGTGAAACCGACTCAATATTAATGCATACCTACTAACCATATTTTCTGAATTAAAAGTCTTGAGAAAAACATCACAACTATACACTTATGACTTTGAGGTTGGGTAATCATTACAATAATTGTTAGAGTTCACACCATGAATTTAGGTGGTTTGCAATTACAAATTACCATATTGCAAGAAGTGAAATCTTTGTGTTTTCCAAGCTGCTCCAAGGAATCCACGAGCCCCAATGGTGATAGAATGCCACTCAACATTGTGGAAACCTTAGGCCCATCCCATTGGGTAGTCCAACAACATTTATGCCAAGCATGGGGTTGGACAAATACACACTATCCACATCTTAGAGATAGAGCTTTCCAAGAAAAGCATATAGGAGGGTTACACATTTGCCAACTGTTGCATGCACATGCCAACACATCAAGACATGCAAAATTTTAAGGCATACAAGAGGGATACACAATCACTAGTCAATGCATACATGTGCTAATCACATTGATACATGGAATGACAAACAAGTGTACATGAGAGTTTTTGTCAACGCTATTAATGCATACACACAAGATCTCACACAAGAACACAACATAAAGATTCATGACATGGAAAACGAGGTCTGAACATGAAAAAGATCTCTATTCCTACCTATGTTCCACAACTGTTGGGGACGGGGGGATAAAGGGTCTAAGTTTGGGGACAACTGGGGGTGGGCAGACGACAGCAGTGGGGTCACGGCGTCTCGGGGTGGAGGTGCTGATATACATATAGTACTTGAAAAACTAGCTATGAAAAGATTTAATGAATTATATTTCAAATGAATTTTTGGCAAATTAGTAAAATAGCAAAATTGCAAATATAAATACTAAGATTTCTTGAATACCAAATAAAATTGTCAAATTGGAGATTTCTATTATATTGAAAATATGATTTATGATCATGATTCATCATTGGCTTATTACTTGCTTATAATTATAGTTTGATGGGGGTTTGGGGGCAACACCAAAACGAGGTTGAGGGTAGCACCCCTGGCAAAGGTCTGGGTAAGAGAGAGAGATGTAGAGATAGGTCTAGATCTTGGGGCAGAGAGAAGAGAGTAAGATAGAGAGAGGTAGAGGGAGGGGATAGAGGAAGAGTGATAGGTAGAGAGATAGGCCTGAGGTCAAGGGAGACAAAGAGAGTGAGATAGAGAGAGCGAAAGAATGCTGATAGGAGGCTGCTGATTGCTGAAACTTGACTTAAGTCTGAATTTTTAAATCTTCTAAAACCTAGAATCTGCATTATAACTCCTAGAGATCTATAACCACTTTCAAACATCCTGCCAATATATACAATGAAATATAAATTAAATGTTATATTTCATGTATATGTTTGATGAAGAGAATGAGATTGGCTTGAAGACAAGGATGCCATTTTCACATATTTTCCACCATTTTTGCTTAGAGTTCGAATTTCTAAGTGGGGGCTATGGGAGACTTCTAGGCATCCTTGAGACAGCCAGGAGACTCCTAGGAGTCTCTATGATGCCCTGAAAATGTTCAATGTCCCCAATGTCTTCGGATGTCCCAATGGTGGTGGTGGGACGGTAGGGGACACCCCGTCCCCATCCCCAACCCCTCGTCCCAGATACATCCTCGTCTCAAACGTGAGGGTTTGGGAGGGAAACATGTCCCCATTGTTCATTGATTGATACAAAATGCAATGTGCAAATGAATGCAAAATTCAAGTTTTTATTTTTCAAAGACACATGAACTTGCATTTTTAAACGAACAATGGTGGGAGCTCAAACACCACCCAAAATTTAAGATTCAAACTCAAAATTCCAAGCAAACCCATTTGAATCTAAGGGCAAGGAAATACACTTTACCATTCACATCAAAATTTCACCATAGTTTCAATGTAAAATAGAAAAATCTCGAAATAAATAATTTTGATTGTTAAATTGATTGAAACAAATTTAACAATCCACTCTTGCAATCTTTTCTACGATATGGAGTGCCAAATGCATCCACTCAAGGCAGGCATGGTACAAGCATAAAGTTCAAAGCACAAAATACATGGAGAAACAAAGAGAAGATACCTCCATTGCAAGCTCTCACAAATGAGCAATTTTTCTTCTTTTTCTCACCTCTATACCAGTGATCCTTCCTTCCACCATTACATGCCAAGCAACCAAAAAAAGCAGCCTAAAACTTCACACTCAACCATGGTAATTTCCCATGCCCAAGAAGAGGTTTAGAGAGCAGCTCTTTCATGCCACCAAACGAGCACAAAGCTTGATCCAATCTTAAACCCAACCAATAATCCAAATTTTGAAACAAATAAGGGGAGAAGAGGAGTATGCAGCCATCAAATATCACCCCCACAAAATGAGCTTCCTTCCCTTTATGCAAAATCCCTCTTTTAAACCCCCAGGTCAAATAATAACTTTTCTTTTCATTTCTTTAACAATACATGCCTGTTGGAATTTTTGTCATTGATGTCAAGGTTAGTTTTTGTTCTTTAGCTGCTTGATCAGCTTGATCAGCTTGACCAGCCTGTGTGTGTGGTTCAGTTTCATGTGTGTCAGCTTCAGCAAGGTGTGTGTTTGCTTGCCACCTCTGTCAACTGCTTAGTCAGCCTTAATGCCATGTCATCGTTTGACAATTCAAAGGGACCCATTTTTACTTTGTTTCAACTATTTCTGGAGTTTATTTTTGGAACCGAGTTCTGTTGATTTCTTTCACACGTTTTTTATACGTGGCTTTCCAAAGATACGGAGGTAAGCATTTGGGAATAGATGTTGTGGAGATTCGTTTTTTTTTTCAAAGGCACAATTCAATGAAACTGTTTTGTGTCAGCATGTGCCTTAGCGTTTTTTTTTCGGTATGGCTGCTGTCGTTGTGGGGAGTTGAAGTTTTTTTTTGGCATCGCATTTATAACCTCTTGTTGTGCCTTGCCAATTTGAATGTAAAGCTGCCGTTTTTTATAATAAGAATAGTGCAATACATATTTGTCTTGAAAGTTTCAAGCAAAAGTTTAATTATAAAAGGCGGAAATCGCTTGGAGAATGGGTGGTAGTGGTCTGAATCTTGTGCTGCTGTTAATTATTTTCTTTGTAGAGTCGTGGATTTCATTCAGTTTTTTTCTAGCTGAATTTGCCGTAAAAGATACATCGTGTGGGTAATGGAACAGGTTAATGATTGTGGCACTTATCGTGCCTATCTGTTGGTGTACTTAAAAAAAGCGCTGCATGTGGTGAGATGCGATTTTTAAGTTTTTGGTGAAGTCGTGAATGTTGGATAATGCTAGGCGTGTTGCTTGATAAAAAAGAGAATTCTCTTTCACTGTGCTGATGGTTTGAAATTTATAGGAACACAACAAGAAGTGCTGTGAGATTGATTTTTAAAGAAAAGAAATTCTGTGAGGAGGGTTGGCACGATTTGGTGATATAGAAGTGGTCTGCATATGTAAAGGAATGAGACGTTCTTCTTCTGTTTTGTCGTAAGAGCTTCTCTTGGGTTTGTACACACAAGGGTGGTGATCTGATTTAAATATTTGTGATGGCTATCGTGAAATCTGTATTAAGTTCGTGAAGCTGATGATTTTTATATCTTGACTCTATACAGTGATTTGGAGAAGTTTGAAAGTTCTGGTTTTGTATTTCTGAATTCACTTTTTGTGCTCAGAAGGGAGTTGGTGCTCTTTTATCTAGGGGTTGGAGCCTTTCTATATCAGTTGGTGCTGATTGGAGAGTTGGTGCTCTCCTTTTTGTTATGTACTTTGTAATCTGGGTTGGTGCCCATTCTAAGTTATTGAAGAAATTTTTGTGCCATGGTTTTTTACCCGAAAGGGTTTTCCACAAGATAAATGTCATGTCCCCTTTCTAAATTTAACAACTTACTATTTATAGTAAGCCCAGTTATCTGAAATAGTCAATTACAAACTTCAAATAAACTGGTAAAGTCTAATTGCCAAAAGGAATTCTTCAAATCTGAATAAATGGAAATAAATTTGAATTGTTACTAATAACCAAAAAAGGGGCATGAGTTTGGAAATAGAAATTCTAGTTTGTGAAGGGAAATAGAAGTTGTTAAATAAAGAGAGAGCAATGGATTTTGGAATGAATGTTGAAAGGTGGTTGACAAATGACAAGTGAATGTTACAAATTCGAATTACAAACATATTTCCCTCCCGGGCGTTGGATTTGTGCACCAAGTTTGAATTCAAAATTATTATGGGTTAAGTATTGTTTTGGCTCCAATTTCATTCATTCTATCTTATTATTTTAACAACTTTTGTTCTTCTTTAGAGGCTGAGAAACAATTGAAGGAGTGATCTTCTAGGCTGATAAACCAGGGGGATAGAGGCTTGCAGGCAGTGTGTTTACAAGTCTCCGGGGGCAATCACATTCAGGGGTTGCAGTTGTGCTTCAAAGAGACTTCATGTGTGCTGTTTTGACAGGGATTGTAATAGATAGCGTGTTGTAGTTTCTTAGTTCATTTCAGATCTGTATTGCTGGTAATAACAGCGTATATTGCTGTTCTTGGTTGTTGGTAGACATTTATTTTCATGCATCTTTCTATTGTGGGAAAGTGTGAGGAGTTTGGAGAGTATTTTGGATTTTATAGTGGATTTGTGAAGCTTTGAGCTCCATTTCTGGAGTCTATTTTGTAATGCTTCATGGCAGATTTGTAGACTGTCATAAACATATATTTGCATGCTGTTATAATGCCAAAATTTCTGCAGAATCTTCTTATGTTTTTATGAGGGTTTTGAGTGTTTATAAATTCATTGGTGCAATTTTCAGCATACCCAATTTCCCCGTTTGGTTGCAAATCATAAATTTGAGTTGGGTTATTAGAATTTTGCAAATCTGATATAAAATCGCAGCAAGGGTTATTACAATAAATCTGAGTTCTTGTCTCATATTTTGTTTGCATTTTATGATATTTGGTTTCTTGGATGTGTTGAAAGTTCAGAAAAGTTTGAAACACTGATTCACCCCTCCACGCCACCTCCCCCCCCCCTAGTGTTTCTTGTGTGATTCTCAATTGGTATCAGAGCTAGTACCTTCTTCAAAAGCTTGAAGGTTGTTTTTGTTTGAGTGCAAAATGAATGCTCTAGAAGGACGAGCTACAAATAGGACTCCTTTATTCGATGGATCAAACTATGCCTTTTGGTGTGTTAGAATGCGAGCTTCCTTAATGTCACTTGGTTTTGATGTCTAGAATTCTATTTCAACTGGCTATACACCCCCTCAAAATCCTCCATCTATTGCTGATGAAAAGAGAGCCTTTGAAAGCAATGCAAAGGCTATGAATGCTATCTTGTGTGGATTGTTTGGATTTGAGTTTGTGGAAGTTATGCACTGTAACAGTGCTCAAGCTATGTGGGTTAAGCTTAAAAATGCCTACGAAAGAGATGAAAAAATGAAAAAGGCCAAACTTTAGACTCATAGAATGCAGTTCAAAAGTCTGAAAATGAAAGAAGATGAGAATGTTGCAGCATACTTTCTAAGGGTTGATGAAGTGGTTAATTCTCTCAATGGTTTAGGAGAATTAGTTGATGATAAAGTTGTTATACAAAAAATTTTAAGATCTCTACCTTCAAGGTTTGATGCAAAAATTTCTACAGTTGAGGAGATGGCTGATCTTGATCAAATGACCATTGACAAGCTTCATGGTATACTGACCGCATATGAGATGAGAACAAAGCTTTGAAGAAAGGCAAACAAGGAAACCAAAGTTTGGAGGAAGAAAGAGAAAGAAGCTGAAACTAAGTAATTGATTGTGCAAACAACTCTCATTGCACATAATGAGAGAGATATATGGTATGTGGATAGTGGCTGCTCTAGACACATGATCGGAGATGAGAATAAGTTCTTAACTCTCAAGAAATTCAATGGTGGTAAGGTTAGATTTGGTGGAAACTCATCTGCTAAAGTTGCTAGTAAAAGTACACTCATGTTGAGTGATTGTAAGACTAAAATTGAGAATGTGTTGTTTGTTGAAGGCTTGAAACATAATCTACTTAGTGTCAGTCAGTTGTGTGATCAAGGTCATAGTCTAACTTTCAGTTCTGACTGCTGTAAGATTAGTAAAGATGGTACTCATATTGTTGAAGCAACTAGGGCAGCGAATAACTTGTATATTCTTGATGATGCTAAAAGTGAAACTTGTTGCTTGAGTGTATTTGATGAATCTTGATTGTGGCACATGAGACTTGGTCATATAAACTTTGATAGTCTTGTTTAGATCAGCAAAAAGGAGGTGGTGAGAGACTTGTCAAAAATCACTAAACCATTTGACATAGTGTGTAAAGATTGTTAATTGGGTAAACAAACTCGTAGGAGTTTTAAAGCAAAGGAATACTCAAGCACAATGCCTCTAGAGCTAGTTCATAGTAATTTATGTGGACCAACAAGGACAACAAGCATGCAAGGTGAGAAATACTTTATGTTATTAATTGATGACTACTCACGGATGACTTGGGTGGCCTTTTGGAAGGAAAAATCAGAAGCCTTGGAGAATTGGTTGAAAATAAGAAGGGATTGAAAATCAAATGCCTATGATCAAACAATGGAGGTGAGTTTACCTCTAATGAGTTTGTGAGTTTTTGTTAGAAGTATGGCATTAAGAGGCAATTTTCAGCTGCTAGGACACCTCAACAAACTGGGGTGGTTGAGAAAAAGAACAGATCCGTCCAGGAGATGGCTAGAAGCATGATGAATGAATCTAAGGTAAGTGATTGTTTTTTGAAAGAAGTTGTTTATACATCTATTTATATTCAGAATAGAAGTTTGGTAAGGGCAAAGCATAACAAGTCACCATATGAATTATGGAATGGTAGGGCATCAACTGTTAAGTATTTTTAAATTTTTGGCAGACCATGTTATATTAAGAGATGAAGATAATTTAGGCAAATTTGATCCTAGAGCAGATGAGGGTATTTTTCTAGGATATTCTTCAAAAAGTAAGGCCTATAAATGTTTCAATAAGAGATTGCATAAAATAGTTGAAAGCACTAATGTGAAAATTCATGAGATTGTTGATTCTTCTAAGAGATTGCAAAGTTGTGATGATAGCTTGTAGGGTGATGAAGCTGAAAATGTTGGCCAACCAATTCCTACCAATCCACAAGTTGGGACAGCAAGCAACATTGTTGGAAATACACCTAATAACAATCAAAATGATGGTGCTGATTCACATTTTGAGAGTGGAACATTAGACAATTAGTCTAGTACAGTAGATGCTTCAGCTAGTCCTACAACTTCACATGATAGAAACACAACTACAATCAGAACTTCTCTCGAGTCTACATCAAGATTTGTTGAGAAGAACAATCCTATTAATCAGATTATGCAAGAGGATAGACCTAGAGCATCAAGAAGAAAAGTAAATTGCTATGAGGATGATGATATTTCATTGCGTCCATGATTGAACCAAAGACTTTTGAAGAGGCAGCAGAAGATAAATCTTGGGTTTCAGCTATGTATGAAAGAAGAGCTAGATCAAATCCATAAGAGTGAAACTTGGGAACTTGTCCCAAGGCCTAAGGGCAAGAACGTGATTGGCACAAAGTGGGGTTTTAGGAACAAATTGAATGAGGATGGCCAAGTGGTGAGAAATAAGGCAAGGTTAGTGTGTAAGAGTTATGCTCAGGTTGAAGGTATAGATTTCGATGAAACCTTTGCACCAGTTGCTAGATTAGAAGCTATTAGAATGTTCTTAGCTTTTACCTCTTTTAAAGGTTTTAAAGTTTGTCAAATGGAGGTTAAATCTGCCTTTTTGAATGGTGATTTAAATGAAGAGGTATGTGTAGAACAGCCTGATGGTTTTATTGTGTCAGAGAATCAAGATTATGTGTGCAAGCTGAAAAAAACACTTTATGGCCTCAAACAAGCACCTAGTGCTTGGTATGACATATTGAATAGTTATTTGCTTCAATAGGGGTTTAGAAGAGGTGTTGCGGACAACATCTTATATATCAAAGAGGAAGGTAAACATATGTTGATTGTGGTTGTTTATGTTGATGATTTAATCTTTGGAAGTGATTTGTGTGTAGATGTGTGATTTTTTTTGCAAATAACATGAAGATGGAGTTTGAAATGTCAATGTTGGGAGAGCTGTCATTTTTCCTTGGGCTGCAGATTCATCAATCTAAGGAAGGTATATTTTTTTCCCAGACTAAATATATCAGAGAAATGTTGAAGAGATTCAAAATGGAAGATTGTACTCTTGTTAGCACTCCTATGGTGATTGGTTGTAAACTCACTAAGGATGATGAATCACCGAATGCTAATCAAACTCTCTAAAGGTCTATGACAGCCACTAGACCTAATATAATGCATGCTGTAGGATATGTTGCAAGGTTCCAAGCTGGCCCTAAGGAGACACATGTTCATGCAGTCAAAAGAATTTTCAAATACCTCAAAGGTACAACGGAGTATGGTCTTTGGATCCAAGTGGAAATGATTTTTTACTTACAACACACACAAATGCAGATTGGGGTGGTGTTGACGTGTATTTTGTACACCATCAAACACAGAATAAAATACCCAAGGGTACCTTATCCTCTCTTGAATAAAGCCTCTGAATGCTGAAGATATCGCGAGAAAGGATCAATCAGGGTGACTTCAATGTTCTTCGTTGTAGGATCTCTACGTGTGGATAAGCACTAGTGGTTGTTGTGAATGTTGTTTCTTCAAGGGGCCTTACGTTTTCGAGCTACAGGAACAGAATTTTCCTAAAACTAACAGGTTCTCAAAAAGATCAAAAGATAGGGTTTGCAAGAGATGAACTCTAATCTAATCCTAAGAATGACTCAATGTAGGCTAGACTTGGTAAGATTCTACCAATTTCAGTATTGCCAAGGAATTACAACTCTACTGGAATTGATGTGATCTTCTAAGGTGCCTAGTGATTTTTCAAATCATCAAGAATTATAGACACTACCATAAAGGTACATATCAATAGTTCAATAATGATTGAAGGTTCAAGCAATCCAAATATCTCCAGTTGACCACACAAGGCGTCCTTACAATCAGTAAGAAGCTAGTGGTTTGGAACGTGAATCTCACCAAAGATCAAGCCCAACACTTAGTCCTTCAAACTTAAATACTACTTCGACTGAGAATGATTCAAGAAAGCAAACAACCATGAAGATAGCCACAAGAATTGCAATAAAACACCATAACTTCAATATTTTATTGATCTCAAAGCCAAAATAGACAACAATTGCTTGAAATTCTTTCTTCAATGCTCAATAACTTTCTTCTCTCCAAAAGCTCTAACTATCTAATTTCTAATTGCTTATCTCTAATATCTAATTGACAAAATGAAACTGAGTGAGGGTATATATAGCATCCTCAATTACAATGAATGACCCAGATCAAAAGAAGATCAACGGCTGAGATTCTGACACCTAAACCCTAATTAGGGTTTGTTACAAAAAGTTCCCTTTTTAGTTGAACATTATTAAATGCATAGCCAAATATTTAATTGGCACAAAAATCTAGGAAACATAGACCAATGATAATTAAGGTGCCACATCATCTATAACAACCTCTCTTCTAGAACCTTATTCCCTTTCCAATGTTCTTTCTTAGCATATGCAATGAATCTGGACACAATTCCTTCAATCTCAGCAATAGGAATCTCGGGAAGATTCCTCATTCGTTCCTCCAAGTGGATAACTTGATCAAAGGCCTTGAGAAGAGCCGTATGCCATCCAGGTTCGAGTTCTTTGATCTTCTCAATCAGGAGCATAGTAGTGAACATTAGATCCCGTTGCTCATCCGTGATGACATTCTCATCTTTGCAAAAGATGACCTTGACTCTCTCTTCCAACTCTTGAAGGTCCACATCGGTCTCAACTTCGATCCTCCTGCCAAGAATGGTACACAATACCTCAAACACCTTGTCCTGAATTGGATGGATGACGCCTTCAACTTGATTGCATTTGGTGCTGATGTCCTCGAAAAGAACCTCTTTCATCTGGAGTAGAGTTGACCACTGAAGTAAATTATGAGCTCCTCCATCCATTATCTTTTCTTGTGCTAGGATATTCCTTGGTGTTTGCCTGATTACTTGCAGAACAGGAATGATAACATCTCTAGTGTGAGCGAAAGCGGCTACTATTATCATTAGGTTGTGGACGATCTCAAGGACCTGGATAGCTCGGTGGATTGTCTGCATCATTCTTGTTGCAAATTCAACGACTACTGTGTGGGATTTGTCAATCCAAGAGCTCATAAGCTGAACCAAGCTCTTGACTCTCTCTGCCTCGCCAACTGATTCAAGGGGAAGTGCTTGCACAGGAGACACTGCTGGATCCTGACGTCCCAAGGGCTGATTGAGATGGCTAAAGTAGCCTCTCCAAGCACCAACCTCTCTCTCAAGCTTTCTATTATTTTCCATTTCTTCCTTAAGCTTGTCTTTAAGTACTTCAAATGAATCGGTCGCCTCATCCAGTGCCTGCTCAGCAGTGAGTGGACCAAGCTCAAATGTTTCTACATCATACTCTTCTGCGAGAATTTCACCTTCATACTTGTCCACTACCGGTGTAGCTATCTGCAATTTCCTGGACCCTGTATCATCTCTGATCACTTTCGACATCTTGGTGGCCTTCTTCTTCTCTGTTACTTCTTGAGAATTTCCTACAAGGCTCTCTAAGTCAATTACATTATTTTCATCCTCAATCACAATCACCCTTGTCAGTCTCTCCTTCAACCAATCTGGAATGGCGGATCTCGTCTCTCTAACTTGTATTTCTTTAGGCAATGGTTCGTCTTCTCAGAGAGGAGATGTCACTTCATCATCATTCTTCTCTTCATGTAGCTCATTGACTTGGGGGGATTGACTTGATGAATGCTGAGGTGCCTTCCCCTTTTCAGGTTTATCATTCTGTACTATTGACTCCATAGATTCATCCACCTCAGGCATCGTCATCTCTTGTCCTTCAACTTGACTTGTCCTTTTCTCATGTCGAGATGATGTACCTGATGAGCGATCTCGATTGGCCTCTTGCTTCTTCTTGGAGGGTTCCCTTTTCTCAGGTCTTTCTTTCCTCTTCGCGCCTCTAGGATGAGAATTGCCTTCACTTGCGCATGCTCCTCCTTCTTCTGGTCTTTCCTCCAAAGTAAAAGTCATTGGTACGTTCTGTTCTCTTAACCTTTGATGTTGTACATCCACCCATCTGCGAGTACATGACAAAACTGGAGCCATCAAAGCTCTCAAGTCTGAAATCTCAGGCTCGTTTCAATCTATCTTCATTGCTTTGTCTTCTCTGTCATAGGCTGATTGGAGATGTCTGCCACTGTCCTGAGCTTGATCTGCCACTCTGTAGACTTTGCATTTCCTGATGAAATCTAAAGGTAATCTGGAATGCATCTTTCTTTTCACTTCTAAATCACTTGAGAGATTCATCCAAAAGTCCTCTACCTGAAATTCGTGTCTATACTTCCTACCATATGTCTCTTCTATATACCCATAAGGATCAAAATTCTCCCTTAAGGCAAAGAACGTGAATGAATATGAGGCCAACTCCCTCTCTGCATCATCCAAGGCTAGAGCATTAGGACATACCTCAACTGAATTCCCCAATATGATGAGCATGGGAATTCCATTTCTATGCCTGTGTCTGAATGCCTTCGCATAGTATGCCAACTGCCTAGCCACCTCGAGTAGCACTATCCTGTCTGTCGGATACCTCGGCAACATGTAGGGAGGTGAAGGACACCCATGAACTTTGATATATGTAAACTTTGGAAACTGGATGAACCAAGCACCATACCTCTTTACAAGTTCTTGTGCATTCGGAGATAGTCAATTGTGAATCTCGCCTTGCAATATCCTAGTGATGTTCATCGTGAAGGTATCATTGACTAACTTGTAGTCATTTCCAGGTGGATGATGCAAATGAACATAAGAGTCACAAACTCTCACCTCTCTGGGTCCTCTTCCGATCACTCCTCTGTGAGGTAGTCCTGCATATTCGAAACTCCTGATCAAGACATATATGACGTATGAGCTCATGTGGAATGACTTGGTAGGCTTTAGTCTCCTCAACTGCACGTCCAAGCAGTGGCTAATAATTCTAGCCCAATGAATCGTTCCTTTCCCTTGAACTATCACTTGGATGAAGTAGAACATCCACTTCTCAAAATAGAAGGCTTGAGGAGCCCCCGTAACTCGATTGAGCAAAGTTATCAAATCTCTGTACTCCTCCTGGAAGTCGATCCTATGTGGTGTGTTGGGAATCTTGCTCAGGCGAGGACGACTTTTGAGTAACCAATTCTTATTGATGATGCTCAAGCAAGTGTCTGGATCATCTTCATACATTGACCTGGCTCCTTCTAAGCTTTTGTAAATCATGTCCTTATGTTCTGGAAGATGGAGAGCTTCACTTATAGCCTCCTCCGAAAGGTATGCCAAAGTGTTCCCATCCTTGGATACGATCGATCTTGATTGTGAGTCATAATGGCGGGCACACTCGATCATCAGCTCATGGCACTGGATTGCTGGAGGGAAACTGGCCGCCTTGATGATGCCACTTTCAATTATTCTCTTTGTGACAGGTGATGGCTTGCCAATGTAAGGGACCTCTCGAAACTTCTTGACACTGAAGTTCCCCAAGTTGGTATCTCCAATATTGTTCCACTTTGACACGATCTTAGTCTCCAATTCTTCATTCCTCTGATCTTCCTTCATGAGAGCTGGACGACTAGTGGATGCTCCTGCCTTAGGGGTCGCCATCTTGACACCTACACAACATTTCATAATGAGTAATATATTTTGCAACGTAGAAATATAGAGTAGAAAGGAAGATTTAAGATTTTAATTAGGAAATTTCATGTTAAATCTTGAGTTATCATTTCCTAATTAACTACATCAAACTTAGGATTTTCAAAACAGAGCGCAAAATTCAAATCTTCAATAATGGTGTCAAGGTGATCTCGCCATACCTCCTCTTGAGAATTAATTCTAAGAAATGATGCAAAAATAAGGTGAATTTTGGCTAGGCAAAATGTAGATCGAAGTCCTTCCTTTAGCAAAATGCGCCTCCTTTAGTCCTCACAAGCATCAACTCCATCACCTTTAGTCTTCAATACTTAGGACAAATTCGCTTCCAAATAGACCAGATTAAAATTGCACTTGAAGTAATGAATGAATGATTGATTAAAATTGCTCAAAACACCCCTATTATATAGGGCGTTCACCACTTCACCTCCCCATAGGCCGACTTGGCAAAATAGGCCAAAAAAATAAATAAAATTGCAAAAACAAGAGGCCGACCTAATAAAATAAATAAAAATAAGCCTCCAAGCGCTCCATTTTTTAATTTTAATTTAATAAAAATTAGTTTTGAATGCCTTTCTAATAGGAATTCGATTTTCTAAGGCTCAAAATCAATTTATTAAATGCCCATGCGTCTTTCATTAAATGCCAATTTAATTTAAATTTTCCCAAATATTTCGAAGTTGGCAATTTTGGCATTTAATGCAATTTGGAGGATGTTAATGTTGAAATAAGGTAAAAAATAATGAATGCCAATGACTTCGCTCTGGTCCCTTGGAGAGGGACATGAGCTCTTTTCTCAATCTAGACCTTGCATTGCCAACACTTCATCCAGGCATCAAAATGGCATTTTCAATTGGAGTCTTGAGTTTAATTCACTTGATTTTAAGAAGGGAAGTGTGTTTAGGACTTTTTCGCCCTGGACCCTGGGTGAGGGACAGGAGTACCTTTTCACTTTTGTCCTCAATCCTTCATCTTTTAATTGTCAATTCTCGTTGCGGGATAAGTGATGATCTCCTTCACTTGTTCCATGCATGCTTAAATTGTTCTTGAAAGGCAAAATGAGTGTTCCAAGGATTTTCACCCTGGTCCCTTGGAGAGGGACAGGAGCGCTTTTTGTATTTTAGGCTAGGATTCTCAAATTTTGAATTCAAATCTTTGTTCACCATGCTTTAGAAGATCCTTCCCATCTCGCACAACCTTGCCTTAGCATAATCTCGAAGGTAAATTGTTGATTACATAAAAATCGCCTTGGTCCTTCAGTGAGGGATAGGAGCGCTTTGAGTCCATTGCACAAATTCATGATCACATTAATCTTCAAATTACCCTCCAGACGTAGAATATCACATTTCACTCCTTCTTGAGCCTTGGAAACAAAAATAGCATCTCAAAATGTAAGGTAAATGGGCATATTTGGAAATGTCGCCTTGGTCCCTTGGAGAGGGACAGGAGCGCTTTTGCCAATTGTCATCAAAATTTGCAACTCTTGCATCTCAATTCCACCTCGAAGCATTTTAAACATTATTTCAAACTTGCGCCTTGGCCTAGATTTGTCCAAATTTGGAGAGAAAAGCTAGATAATATGTTTTTCGCCCTGGTCCCTTGGAGAGGGACAGGAGTGCCCTTTTACTTCATGGTATATTTCCTTGTCTTTTAAACCTTCAATCGCATCTAAGGCATAAAACATCATTCGTCCTTCCCATCCAAGTCAAGTTTTGCCATAAAATCTCAAACAAAGAGGAGAAACTTGGAAAAACGCCATGGTCCCTCAATGAGGTACAGGAGCACCTATTGTCATTTGGGTTGATTTACTCCTTTGTAGACCACTTAAATTATATTCAATGGACAAAACATGCTTTCCTTGGTCTCTTCAAATCATAAAATTGTCTTGATCTTGCAAAGATAGTGCAAATTTGAAAATCAAGCTTCGGTCCTTCAGTGAGGGACAGGAGCGTTTTTTGCTTTCTAGGCCAAAGTGCCTCATTTTTCATCTCGAAATTCCTTTGCTAGGGAAGATATCATCTCTTTACACACCATGAATAAGAGTTCAAGCCCAAGAAAGGTCTAAAATTGTGCATATGAAGAAAATCGCTCTAGTCCTTCAGTGAAGGACAAGAGCGCTTTTGACCTTCTAGGCAAAAACTCCATCATTTCATTGTTTTTAATCAAGTCAGGATGCTTTATCATGTTCATTTCGCCGTCCATCATGCCTTTGATGTTTCAATTTGACCAAACAAGGTCAGGAATGACTCTGCTAAGTCCTTTCGCCCTGGTCCCTTGGTGAGGGACAGGAGCGCTTTCTCTTAATCCTTCAAAATTCATCACTTTCATGCCTTCAAAATCTTCAGAAGCATCAAGTCACGTTCAATTATCCCTCCTGGAGACCCTGCACAAAACAAAATAAAAAAGTCAGTGACAAATATGCATTGAATAACATTTTCGCCCTGGACCCTTGGTGAGGGACAGGGGCGCTTTTGTCCTTTCTGGCTAATCTATCCAAAATTTAAGTCTCCAATCACTTCACAAGGCAGAGTTAGGTCATTTTCAAGGCCAGGAATCAGTTAGCAAGCCTTCTCAAAACAAGAAATTGCACTTAGAATGAAATTTGCCTTGGGCCTCCAGCAAAGGATAGGAGCAATTTCTCTGTTTCAGGCATCATCTTGCCTCGAAAATGATCAAAATTTACCTAGGCAAGAATACACAATTTTACCTTCAAAATGCTAACACTTAGACAAAATTTGATTTTACCCCAAAAAATTCCTGAATCTAGACCTAACCTGAGACCTATCTGACCTTCCTGACAGACTTACCTTATTTCAACAATCTCAATCCTCGGGAGGATGCTTAATAACTTTCAAAATTTGACTGGACTTAGCTTGAAAAACATTCAAAAGAAACCCCTAAGGCTTAGCCCTAGCCCAGACAGACAACTCACTCACTCAAAACCCTAAAAGCAGAGAGAAGAACAGGCAAAACAAAAAGCGAAAAGAGGGGGTCCCCATTTTAATGGGGCGATGTGTGAAATGGTCACAACAGGTGGTTCAGTGGATGATAAGAAGAGCACAAATGGAGTTGCCTTCTTTCTTGGTAAGTGTTTGGTCTCATGGCACAATAAAAAGCAAGCTTTTTGTTTCTCTCCCTACAACTGAGGCGGAATACATTGCAGCAGTGTCTTGCTGCACATAGGTTCTTTGGATGAAGCAAACGTTGGAAGACTTCAAGGTAGACTTTAGTTGTCCTATTTCTATTTTATGTGATAACACGAGTGCTATTAACATATCTAAAAATCCTGTCTTGCACTCTAGAACTAAGCACATTTCGATCGAGTATCATTTTTTGCGTGAACAAGTCAGTGATCAGCAGGTAAAGCGTGAATATGTTTCTACTAAGGATCAACTTGCAGATGTTTTTACGAAGCCTTTGCCTAAAGATACTTTTGAAAGGTTAAGATAGCAGTTAGGAATGATTTCACTCCATCATTGAAGGGTTGCATTCCTTAGGGGGAGTATTCATTGTATTATTTTATGCCCCTGTTCAGTGTTTGTAGGTTTGATTATGAATTTGTTTTAGTATTTGGTTGATTGCAGATTGATATTAGTCATTGATGTCAAAGGGGGAGATGGAGAAGTTGTTGTTGGAGATGGAGCTGCCATCAATGACAAAGGGGGAGTTTGTTGGAATTTTTGTCATTGATGTCAAGGTTAATTTTTGTGCTTGAGCTGCTTGACCAGCTTGACCAGTTTGTGTGTGTGGTTTAGTTTCATGTATGTCACCTTCAACAAGGTGTGTGTTTGCTTGCCACCTCTGTCAGCTGCTTAGTCAGCCTTAATGCCATGCCATCATTTGACAATTCAAAGGGACACATTTTTACTTTGTTTCGACTATTTTTGGAGTTTATTTTGGAACCAAGTTTTGTTGATTTCTTTCACACGTTTTTTTATACATGGCTTTTCATAGATACGGAGATAAGTATTTGGGAATAGACGTCGTGGAGATTCGTTTTTTCAAAGGCACAATTCAATGAAACCGTTTTGTGTCAGCATGTGCCTTCGCGATTTTTTTGTTTTGAAAAAGTTTCCAGCAAAGTTTTTTTAAAAGAGGCACAAAAATTATATATATGACTGTTGGGGAAACGTGTGCCAACACGGTTGAGGAAGTCAAGCATACAAAATAGTTGTACACACATACATGCATGCATGTATGCATTCATATATGCACATGCACACACACATAATCATCCTATAAGGACTTTTCAGATAGCAGACATGTTGGTCTTCAATGCCTATGGTGTATTAGTGCTCCTAGACCTTCCAATTCAGCAATAGCACCCTCAATACGATTTAGGGATAACATGGAATCGTAATGTCCCATATAGAAGTTGAAAACTTCCATATTGTTTCTTTTAGTTCCATCTCTGTGTAGTGTTATTGCTTGCTTGATGTCTTCACTTGATCGAACCCTGGTTATATCAAATATATCCACAATATTGCTGCTAATGCCATTGGTTTCAGGTGGTCTTGTAAAAAATTATCAACAGCTAAATCTCCCCAATGCTTCCTGCAAAGAATCAGAATAATTTTCCAAAAAACATATTCTATATTCAACTATTGTGGACATGTCTGTTCCAGAAAATACTGTTGTCAATTATCTTCCTTTTTGCATTTTCAGTTTCTTCTTCATCAGCTTTGAAGATCCTTTTGAGTTGGGTCGAAACATCCTACGCACAGCAAGAGCGGGAATAGCCTGAATTCTGCATTGTGTTTTTAACAAAATAAGAGGCCAGCCACAGTTATTTATTATAGTTGGGAAAGCCAAAGAATTCCCTCGTATATTATGTGATTTTGTGTGTGTGAGTGTGTATATCCACCAACGAGATTATATCAAAATCTACATCTAATTAAAAATCATCTCAGGTATACACATGCATAATAAATAATTACAATGTTGAACTCCATGAGAATAAGCAAAACCACATCATAATGAAAATAGTAAAATTGGAGCACTACTGAGTCCAAGCATATACATTTTCACACATTTACATAGCCCACAATACATGATCGATACACTTGGATGGCAATGCAAGAATAATATTATCAGCAAGTATAGTAAAGCATCAAAATTAAAAATTGATCAACAAAATAAGGCACAAACACTTGGGCTCTTACATCACCAAACAAGGCAAGAGCCAACACAGGTGGGCATTACAACTATAGCAATTTGGGCATTGGATTTTGACTTAGGATTTGAGTGCCTCATTTTGGGTGGTTTTGGCTCATGGTTTTGCAATTAATATTTGCTGGTTTCATGTATTCTATTCATTACTTATTAGGTACTGGAGATGGAGGTTTAATAGTGTATTTGCAAATAGCGTTATGTTGCTGGAGGCTCTCCAAATTTGTTGGTTATCCCTCTTGTGAAGGCTTGAGTGTGGAAGTCATATTGTAATTGCATTTTTATTGGGAATACAATTGGTTCAAGTTTGTTTGAAGGCTAAATTTTTGAAAAAATGGTTGCCCTAGGGTATATTATTATGTTATGAACTTATGATTATTTGTGTATCAGAGTATCTTATTAATTCCTGCAAATTGTTTTGATTGTATGTTCCGTACATCTTTCCTCATGGATCAATGCAGGAAGAGTATTCACAATCTTAACTTCCTTTTCGTTCGGTACAGCTATCCAAACTCTTTCTTGGGGAATTCTTCAGCCTCTAATGCTTGAATCTTAACTTCTTTAGGTGCTTCAACCTCCTCAACTGTGGCAATCTCATTCTTTGTGGCTTCATTTTCAGACTCTATTGAACTTATCTCCTCATCGTCATTTTATGCCTTCATGCTTTCCACGAGACATGTCCTTGTTGCAAATTGCTTATCTTCAACTTCTTGTCTAATCCTTGCAATCACAACATCATTAGGAAAATACTTCCTTTCCAAGGCATCCATTCTACTTGCAACCATTTCCAATTTCTCTCATAAAGCTTTCTTTTCTCCACCTCGTCCCAGTACTTTTCCCAAGATGGGATTATCGTGGGCTTTCGCATGACCGATCTCATCATTCCCCTTGAATTCATCTTCTACTCTCACAATCGCAAGCAATCTTTTATGTGCCTCTTCTCCACCTTCTGTAGTCATGGGTCTACTCTCACCTGCAACAAATTCTTGTAAGGCTCAAATCCCCTGTAGTTGCAGACTCCTCTTCTGCAACTGATTTCTAGGGTTTCCTTGAGACACCTTCATGCTTCTGCGCTCCTATTGTAGTTCTAATACCAAATGATGAACGAGGACTATTCCAAACAACAACGAAAGCAAACCATTTTTGGCCACAATGGGGACAGGAACTCAAAATGTTAACATTAGCTTCAGATAGTGACAGGAACCTTGAAGGTTGTCAGCAACTTATCAAAACATCATAAACTTCAGAGACATAACAGAACCACTCTCCATGTGTCTATGTCAGGCAGAACTAAGTAACTTTTACAAATCATTCATATTTTATCTTGAGACAATAAACAGAACAGATTAATGATCAACTTGTTCCCTGATATATGAAAAGATGATGACAAACACAATCGACTACAACCTTATTCAGACTTTTTAAATCAGAAATAAACAAGACCATAAGCCATATCATTGCATTATAATAGGCTATTACTCCATTCCTTTTAAAATTCCTCTATTTTCCAATGCTTATTACACTATTCCTATCGCTGTTCAAATTTTGGTTTTAAAACATTCCTCCACTAAACTTCAGAGACGTATCAGAACAACTCTCCATGCATCTATGTCAGGCAGAACAAAGTAACTTTGACAACTCATTCATATTTTATCTTGAGACAATAAACAAAACAGAGCAACACCATTAATGATCAACTTGTCCCCTAATATATGAAAAGATGATGACACACACAATCGACTGCAACCTTATTCAGACTTTCCAAATCAGAAATAAACAAGCCCATAAGCCATATCATTGCATTATAGGCTATTGCTCCATTCCTATTAAATTCCTCTGTTTTCCAATGCTTATTACACTATTCCTATCACTGTTCAAAATTTGGTTTTAAAACATTCCTACACTGGCCATTACTGGCGTCTACTACTAAAGTAATATTGTCATATTGATTATTTAATGGTCATTTATGTAATGTTAGTTTAGTAATTTTCTATTTATGCTTGCCGTTTATGATTGTTTCTTATTTAGAAACATCGTCTTATAATTTCTTACTTATGGAGCCTCTTGTCTCCATTGTTAATACAATCAATTACCAGATCATGGTATTGTCATATTGATTATTTAATGATCATTTATGTAATGTTAGTTTATTAACTTTCTATTTATGCTTGCCGTTTATTATTGTTTCTTATTTAGAAACATCGTCTTATAATTTCTTACTTATGGAGCCTCGTCTCCATTGTTAATACAATCAATTACCATATCATGGTATCAAAGCCAGATAATTTTTTGGTGAATTTTTTTAAAATAAATTTCATGGTGATCCTGAAAACTAGTTTTCAAAACTTATTTTGATCTTTTACAAACAAAAATCGTGGGATAAAATCCAAGGGTTTTCTTCAAGCTGAAAATCGTGGCGATTTTTTGCATTTCGAAGTTTTTTGAGGGTTTTTCACTTGAAAATCGCGACTTCATTTCTTCATTAAATTGCAAGATTTTTACTTTGAAATCGTGATGGGTTTGTGTGTGTTTGTGCAGGTTTTCTGTAAGAATCACAACCTCTCTTGCAAATCACGTGCAAGCTTAAGGCAATTTTTTAAAATTGCAGGACATTTTCTATAGCCTATGTGCGAGGGTTCGAGTTTGTTTTGCGATGTGGGTGTCTTTTTGCCTTTTCATGCAACAAGATTGTACATTGTGGGCCATTTTTTTTTAATGACTTTTTTTACAAAAATTGTGGTAGTTTCTTTGTTTTCTATGTCGGATTTCGAGATTTTTGCAACCCAACAGGTGTGTTTTCTTTGTTTTCTATGTCGGATTCCGAGATTTTCGTGACCTAACAGGTGTGTTTTCCAATGCGACCATTTTTTGGGTCTGTGCAAAAATCGCGAAGGGTCTAACAAAAACCACGTTAGGTGAATCCTTCTTCGAATAGGGTTCCAGATGAATTTGTTTATGTGGTTTCTATTATTTATGTTTTCTTTCTTCTGATCATAGAATCAGCTTTGTTCTTACCCATGGCTAGGGTTTTTTGTGAATATGGTGTTCTTTCTAAGCAAATCACCTCAAGATCTGTGTTAGAAGGGTTTTTCAAAATTTCAGCACCTTGGGATTTGTGTCAGCTACACAATGAAGGGTTGACTGATTTTGACAAGAAAAATCAGATTTTTAAAAAATTCGTTGCTGGTTTTTACCTCATTTTTTTGTGTATTGGAAAGCGGGAGGGATGGCATCATTGACCAACATCATGTTGGAAAGCAATCAACGCTTCAACGACAATAATTACAACCTAAGTCACTAGGTTTGAATTCGAATTCGAAGTTCAACAGCTTTGAAATTCGAATGAAGTTTGATGCGGAAAAAATTCGAAATGTATAAAATTTAAATTAAATTCGCCATATGTAATTTTTTAAATTTTTTAATAAATATATGTAATATGTCTATAAAATTGCCTAAATAGTTTAACATTGATAAATAGATTTGAAATCATTACAAAAAAATGACACATTTATAAAATATAAACCATAGGAAACATATGCTTTCACAATTTCAAAGATGTTCTTTTGTCAAAAAGGTACAATAACAGTCAAAAACTTTAGAACTTTAAAATAACTCTAAGTCATCAAGAGCACTTGGCTGGGATGCCAAATCATCATCATCTGTATCACTACTCAGTTCATCATCTGCAAAGTCAGGCTCATCTACATCTGGCATGGCTATGCCTTCAAGAGTTTGTTCTAAAGAAGTGTTCTTTGCTGATTTGTTCATCAACAATTTCAAATTGTTGTGAACATAGACAAGATCTCCCAACTTTCTAGTCAACAATTTGTTCCTCTTTTTGGAATGGATGTGGTCAAAGCAACTCTAGTTCCTCTCACAAGCTGATGAACTTGCTCCCTGACTCAAAATTCGAATAGCAAACTCTTGCAGTTCAGGAGTTGATGATCCATAAGTGATCCACCATCTATATCTAGGCATACGTGGCAAGTCATATTTGGTTTCTGCCCCTCCAAACATCCTTTCTCCTCTCTTGTATTGCCAACTTTGATCTTTGATTAGTGCTACAATTTTTGGATCTGGTACATACCTGCTAATGGCTTGGTAAAGCCTTGCCATGATTTCATTATCACCCCTTCTATCAATAGAAAACAACTTAGGCTCCAAAAAGCAAGTTGTTGCATGTAAAGGTGTGTGCATCATTTTCCATCTGCAATCAACTGTCTCCCATATCTGCATATATTCTGCTTCTTCATTATTTAGTGCTTTTTGAATAGATTCCTTACACCTGTCCATGCTTTCATAAAGCATGCCAAGGCAAGGAGTGTCACCATCAACCATACGAAGCACATCAACAATTGGTTCACATAGAAGCAAAACTTTTGCTGCACTTTCCCAGAAATTGCTGTTTAGGATGATTTGCTCTATGTTCTTCCCCTTAGGGCCTTTAGAAAGCACTGAACTTTCCCACTGATTGGAACAAATAACAGATCTCAAGGCTGTTTTTTCTTCAACCACTCTTTTCAAAGTGATATAATATGAAGCAAATCTTGTTTCACAAGGCCTCAACAATTCCTTTGATGCATGTTGCCTATAAATACTCAATGTGAGACGATGATTCCGTATGAAATTTGCAATTGCTCTCCCTCTATGAATAGCTTCATTTACCCATGGGAATTTAGCCGAGTCATGAAGCAACAAATCGAGACAATGGGCTGCACATGGGCTCCAATATATCTGTGGGTACTTCTCTACAATCAGCCTCCCAGCTCCCACACAATTTGCTGCACTATCAGTTACCACTTGAACCACATTTTCCACCCCTACTTCAAGAATGGCTTCCTCTAATATTTGAAAAATATACTCTTGAAGTTTACTTGTGGTTCATGGTGTCAATGACTTTCAAAAACACAACACCTTCAGGACAAGACACCAAAACATTAATCAATGGCCTTTGACACATATCTAACCATCCATCACTCAATATAGTGCAACCTGTTTCCTTCCAAGTGGCTTTGACATTAGCTAATTTTTCAGTCACTCTGTATTTTGACCTCTGCAAAAGAGTTGTCCTGATAGCCGTGTGTACCCTTTGCCAAACTCTGCAATTTTCTGAACTGCATTACGGAAATGAGGATTTCTCGCAACATTGAATGGAATAGCACTTGTGTAAAACAAATCAGCAACTGCATCATCCACCTGTTGTTTCTCTACTGGTTTCCAAAAGTTGTTCAGTGTTCCACTTTGTTTTGAATCACTCACTGGTTTGGATTGCACAGAAGAGGAAGACATGACAGATGTGAATCTAGATATATCTCCTTCAATTCTCTGTTTCTTTTGTGCCTTCTTCATTTTGCCTACCGTTGAAGCAGCCAACTCTTTCTCTAGAATAGCTTTAAGTTCTGGAGTCGCACCTATGCATGCTTGAAAACCTTCACCTGAACCCCCTGTATTAGCAAGGAAGTGGTCCCTAAACATTATAAAGTATAAACATTATAAAATATAAACATTATAAATTTATAAATAAACATTATAAAATAAACATTATAATTTATAATTATTAAACCTAAAATAAAATAAAAAAATGGTGGCCTACCTGTGCAGGTCAGGCAATGGTGGCGCCGTGGTGGACTGGTAGCGGACGTGACGGACTGGCGCCGTGGCAGACTGGGCGGACTGCAACTCCCATGGGCGAACTGGGCAATGGCGACTCCCGTGGGCGTGACTGCAACTCCCGTGGCTGCCCTATTTATTAAAACCTCAACGAAACCCTAAAACGCAAGCGAAAAAAACCTTTTTCGGCTACCCTAAACTTTTATTCGAATTTAATTGAATTTTTTAGGGTTTTTGCAGAATGTTTCAAGTTCAGCGAATTTTGAACTTCAATGTTGAAATTCGGCCGAACCTGGTGACTTAGATTACAACACATGCTCACCATTTTTGAATACTAATGTCTAGACCAGATTGTTTTGGGTAAAACTGCTAGTCCCTTGGCGGCAGGAAAAGACCAGGATAAGTCTTCAAAAATGACATGCTTCCACAAGTGTCATTTGGCAAGACAATTGCGGAGATTTGGATGCATCTGAAAGATCTCCATGAAACATCAGACAAGGGCAAAGTATTCTTTTTAAAGAATATGTTGTTTTCAGTAGTGAGGACAATAGGATGTCCCTACAAGAGCATCTTACAAAGATCAAGAATATTTGTGATCAACTGGAGGCCATATGAAGAAACAATGCAGAAAATGATTGGCTGATGAGAAATCCAACCAGGGAGGGTTTCAACAGAAGGCCCATGTTGTAGAGCATACTGATAAAAAGGAGTCTGCCTTTTTTGCATTGATGGCCAAAAGACCAGTAGACCATGCCAAATCATCTGCCTAGTACGTTAATTATGGAGCTTCTTAGCATTTCACACACAGAAGAGATTGGTTCACAAAGTACAAGGCTTGCTCCTATTTTGTGATCTTTGGAGGAGGTGAAGAGTTTACAGTTTTCGGCAAGGGCAATGTTTAGATCACATCTGGTGGGAAATCTCATATTTCTCAACATATACAATCTTTTAGGCATGGAGCTCAATCTTCTTTCTTTTAGTCAAATTATGTGACTCTGTCCGAAGTTGGATGTCATCTTTAGTGCACACAAGTGCCATATTGTTGATAAGGAGTCCAAGAAACCAATTGCAATTGGCTTCGAAGATCATGGATTGTATAGGCTGGTTGATACTGGAGATTCTTAGGAGATTGCAATGGTTGCGAAGAGTTCATCAATCAACACTCTTTGGCATCAACGGTATGGGCATCTCAACTTGTCATATCTCTCGTAGTTGACTCTAGAGAATTTGGTAAAGGCTTACCTGAGATTCAACAACAAACACATGGTGTGTGCAGAGCTTGCCAAGCAGGGAAGCAACATCAAACTCCATTCTCCAATGGACAAGCTTGGAGAGCATCCAAGGTCCTATAGCTCGTTTATGCAGATGTTTGTGGACCAACACATACAACATCGGTCAGTGGTGCTAGGTATTTTCTTCTGTTTGTCGATGATTTTAATAGAAAAATGTGGGTGTTTTTTCGAAAAGCGAAATCAGATGTATTTAATGAATTTTAGAAGTTTAAAGCATTAATTGAAAAAGAGTCAGGACATCAAATCATAACTCTTATGTCAGATAATGGGGGTGAATTTTGTTCCGTTGACTTCACAAACTTTTGTGCTAAACATGGTATCAAACATCAACTTACCACACCCTATGCCCCTTAGCAAAATGGTGTTGTTGAGTGGAGGAACCGAACCATAACAGAGATGGCTTGGTGTATGCTAGAACACAAGAATGTGCCTAAGAAATTTTGGGCTGAGGCGGTGTATAATACCATATACCTTCCGAATCAATCTCCCACATAGACTGTTAAGATGACTCCCAAGGAAGTGTGGTCTGGGAGGAAACCATAAATCAGCCACCCCAAGGTTTTTGGTTTGATAGCATATGCTTGGATTCTAGATGCAAAGAGAACAAAATTGGATTCCAAAAGTTAGAAGTTGATGCTTATAGGCTACAATGACAATCATAAGGCCTATCAGCTGATTGATGTGGACACTGATCATCTCACATTTAGTAGCGATGTGGTTTTTGATGAAGGTGGGCCCTTTCTACTCTCTTCTCATATCCAATGTTTTGAAGATCAGTCTCTACAGACAAAAAATATAGGTGTTAGGCTTCCATTAGCTCCACTTGAAGGGAGGGATTCTGATGATTCCAAACTTGAACTTGTGGAATCTCTTAGGCATGACATTGTACAACTAGAGTTCCCTCAAGATAACCTGGATTAGCATCTAGATGATTTTATTCTAGGCAGCCCAAGTCATGTTGATACTTTTGATTTGGAAGTAGATGGTTCTACTCTCTGGCCTAAGTGGTGGGAAAAGGTTATCGGTGATGTTCAAGATAATGAGCTTGTTGCAGGTAGATCCTCTAGAGGCAAGAGTAAGAAGAAGAGCACGGTCAATCTTGCTCTTATGGCCAACATTCAAAGTGTTTATGAGCCGTAGACTTATTCAAAGGCAAAATATATACTTGAATGGAAAAAGGCTATGGAAGTTGAACATCGTAGTCTTCTAAAGAATAACACTTGGGTTCTATTAGATCTTCCACTAGGGAAGGAACCCATTGGCTGCAAATGGATCTATAAAGTGAAAGGCAAAGCTGATGGAACACTTGATAAATATAAAGCTCAGTTGGTGGCTAAAGGCTTCTCATAGAAAGAAGGCATTGATTATGAGGAAACCTTTTCTCCTACAACAAAGATGAGCACCATCAACCTGGTTCTAGCCATTGTAGCACAATCTAGTTGGAAATTTCATCAAATGGACGTGAAGAGTGCCTTCCTCAATGGTGATTTGGAGAAGAGGTCTACATGATGCAGCGTCAATTTTTCAAGGTTGCGGGCAGAGAGCACCAAGTATGCAAATTGGTGAAGGCTCTTTATGGCCTAAAACAAGCCCCCAAAGCATGGTACATCAAGATTGATCAATATTTGGTTGTTAAAGGCTTTCAAAGAAGTCCTTCAAATCCCAACCTGTATGTCAAGAGTGCTCGTAATGACACAATTTTTCTTGTCATCTATATGATATCATCATTACTGGTAATGGAGCACAGTTGCTTGAGCTAATCAAACTGAATTTGTGTCAAGCATTTGATATGATAGATTTGGGACTTCTGCATTATTGTCTCCTTGTAGAGGTTTGGTAGACATGTGGCAAAATTTTTATTTCTCAATTGAATTATGTCAAGATTTTGCTGGATAAGTTCAAGATGATAGATTGCAAACCTTCATCTACACCTATGGAGAAAGGGTTGAAACTATCAGCGAAATCAGGTTCACTTATGGTGAATGAGTCAACTTTCAGGCAACTAGTTGGTAGTGTCCTCTATCTTATAGCCACTAGACCTGATCTTGATTATGCTGTGAGCTACATGTTGAGACATGGACCAGCTGGGACTCGAACCTAGGACCTTCCATACGTTGCTGGAATGCTCTACCACTGAGCTACTGGCCCCTCTTGGACCAGTCCATCATCGGTCCAGGTGTGGCTTATTTCCAACACCAACACTACATACATATCTCATTTCATGACAACCCCTAAAGTTGAACATAGGATTGCAGCGAAGTGTGTACCAAGGTATTTGAAAGGGACACCAGACTTTGGCATAGACTCAAATTGGGTAGGTTTTGTTGATGACAAGAAGTCTACTTCTAGGCATGTATTCAGTCTTGGTACAGGTACAATCACATGGACAAGTAAGAAGCAGCATGTGGTAACTCTTTCCTCAACAAAAGTAGAGTATCCAGGAACTGTTAAAGCAGCATGTGAGGCAATATGGCTACGAAGGATGCTTCTAACATGAAAATGTCTCAAGCAGTGCCTTCACCCTTGTTTTGTGACAATCAAAAGGTGCTAAAACTTGTCAAGAATCTAATCTTCCATGTGCGAATCAAACATTTTAAGCTTCATTGTCATTTCATCAGACAACTTGTTGAAGATGGAATTGTAATCTTGTAACCAAGTCTCTAAAAGCCCAGACAAGTCTTTAAAATTTAGGGGCTACTTGGTGTAGTTAGTAGAATGACCATTAAGGGAGCGTATTAAAGTAATATTGTCGTATTTATTATTTAATGATCATTTATATAATGTTTGTTAGTTTAGTAACTTTTTATTTCTGCTTTTTGTTTATGATTGTTTCTGATTTAGAAAAATTGTCTTGTAACTTCTTATTTATGGAGGCCTTTCATCTCCATTTTTAATACAATCAATTACCATTTCAACACCTAGTCCCCTATTCTCTATGCGTAATCACTGTCTACATCTTTCGATGAGGAATGAATGCCCTTCGAATGGAAATAATTACATAACAGAACAAAATTAACTCTTTCCTCATGCGATGGCAATTAATACACAATAATGTTTCACAGTCTGTCTTGGGTCAGCCAACAAACTGTTGTCTGGTCTGCAATTCTTCTTCTGACCTCCAATTTTTCCAACCCAATTCGTCACTGACTAAACTCGCTGCACTTCACCGATTGATCCCTCTTTCTTCCCTTCCTGATCCATTACTTTCAACATCTATAACTAACAAAACTGAATTTGACAATTCAGTCAAGCCAAAAATGGAACAAAGATTACAAAATCAAAATTGGCAAACGAGAAAACCAAAAACAGTCCGATGCTCTGTAATGTCCCCATTTGGGATATACCATTATTTTATCCTGAGACAACAATTCTAACTTTAAATTAGAGTTGTAATATATTAATAAATATGGTTTTTATTATAATTAAATATATTCCATTATAAAATTCAAGAGTGGCTCGGAGGGCAGAACTTATCTTTCTCTCATTTGATCATGGGAATGAATGTACCCCTTGCATTCCACCAAGGACAAGATACTACTGCTTGTAACTTAATAATAATTCTGATCCGATCTGATCTGATTGATGATTATCTTCCTGGATGCTTTGAATCCTCTTTATTTCACTGATTGGAATTATATATTCTGATCATTCCTTTAAGTATGCAAATAATGGTGTTGAACCTGATTGTTATCTATAATCTATGCAACCCTGAATGTACTACTGAAGGAGACCCAAATATGAATATAAAAAAGCCCCAATATTCCCTTACCGATACCCCTTAAGTATCTATCGTGTCAAATGGTTGCATCCTTTCATTGCACCTTGAATAACTTCATTACTTCTTGACTAATCAATGATTAATTTGTTTTTGACCTTAATCTTTTGTTTTCCCTTTCATCGAATGATTCCTTCAGGTGGCAGCATTCCAAAGTCGGCAATAACACTTAAACGGCTCTAAGAGAATATCCCCGTCATATGGTTATCGTTATTTGAAGATTATCAATATTAGTGGTAATATTATCAATATCGGTTACTGTTGTCATTCTATGACACCCTTGGTCCATCAACGAGAATCGATCATAGATATGTTCTATGGACCAGCACTACCTCAGTTGATCAAAGAGAAAACAATGGAATCATGAAGTGTGAAGTGTTGTCTTGTAAAAAGGAAGTTCCTAAGTCTTCCTTTCCTTGACCCCAGAACTCTAGAACACCACGGTTCCCAAGTTCCAAAGTCCTCTTCCTCGGAACTTCGGAACCCCGAAGTTCCCAAGTTCCTAAGTCTTCCCTTCCTTGACCCCGGAACTCTGAAATCTCGAGGTTCCCAAGTTCCTAAGTCCTCTTCCCTGGAACTTTGGAACCCCGAAGTTCCCAAGTTCCTAAGTGTTCCCTTCCTTGACCCCGGAACTCCGAAATCCCAAGGTTCCCAAGTTCCTAAGTCCTCTTCTTCGGAACCCCAAAGTTCCTTAGTTCCTAAGTCCTCTTCTCTAGAACTTCCGAAGTTCCCAAGTTCCTAAGTGTTCCCTTCCTTGACCCCGGAACTCCGAAATCCCGAGGTTCCCAAGTTCCTAAGTCCTTTTCTTCGGAATTCCGAAGTTCCTTAGTTCCTAAGTCCTCTTCTCCAGAACCCTGAAGTTCCCAAGTTCCTAAGTGTTCCCTTCCTTGACCCTGGAACTTTGAAATCTCGAGGTTCCCAAGTTCCTAAGTCCTCTTCTTCGGAACCCCGAAGTTCCCAAGTTCCTAAGTCCTCTTCTCCGGAATCCCGAAGTTCCCAAGTTCCTAAATCCTCTTCCCTGGAACTCTGGAACCCCAAAGTTCCCAAGTTCCTAAGTCTTCCCTTCCTTGACCTCGAAACTCCGGAACCCTGAGGTTCCCAAGTTCCTAAGTCCTCTTCCCCGGAACCCCGAGGTTCCCATGTTCCTAGGTCTTCTCTTCTTCGGAACTCCGGAACCCAGAAGTTCCCAAATTCCGACTTGTTGTCACCTTTTTCACACATCGCCCCATTGCAAATGGGGACCCTCTCTTTTCTTGCTTTCTAGGGTTTTGTTAGTGTCCTATGACCTTTTGCTGTAGTTTCACCAAGCCTTGTCCAGTTCAGAGCATTTCAGGCCTGACGATTGAAAGTTAAAAACTAAGTTATGTGCTTTCGAAATGCGAACACCACCAGAGTGCTTAGAGAGGCCAAAGGACGAAGATCTCAATTGATTTGGACGAATTTGGACAACTTTCTATTTTTAGAAAGTTTGCTTTTTTGCTTTTTCCTATTTTTTAGGAAGTTTTGTTTTTGGCCTTTTTAGCCCAATCCCCGGTATGGCTATTTTTAGAAAGTTTTTCCTATTTTTTAGGGATGCCTGCTTTTTGCTTTTTCGGAATGGGAACCTAGGGTTTACACTTGCACCACTGACCTGCTTCGACCGGAACTCGAAAATTCCAAGTTTTGACCTAAAAAGCTAAATCCCTAGATTTTAGGCTTTTTGCTTTTTCGGGATGCAAACCTAGGGTTTACACTTGCACCACTGACCTGCTTCGATCGGAACTCGAAAATTCCAAGTTTTGATCTAAACAAGCTAAACCCCTAGATTTTAGACTTTTTTGCTTTTTCGGGATGCAAACCTAGGGTTTGCACTGATACCACTGACTATTGACGTGTATTTTGTACACCATCATACACAGAATAAAATACCCAAAGGCATCTTATCCTCTCTTGAATAAAGTCTCTAACTGCTGAAGATTCGCATGAAGGATCAGTTAGGATGACTCCAATGTTCTGGTTAGTAGGGTCTCTACGTGTGGATAAGCTCCAGCGGTATGATGTGATTTGCTGTATCCTTAAGGGGCCTTACACTCCGAAAGTCTTACTAAACTAAAGAAGCTTTTCAAAAAATAACAAAAGGATAGGGTTTGCAAGAGGTCTAATCTAATCTAACCCTAAGAATGACTTCATGTGGACAAGACTTGGCAAGATTCTACCAACTTCAATTTCGCCATAAAATAACAACTCAATTGAAATTGATGCGATCTTCTAAGGTAACAAATGATTTTCAATGCATCAAAGATCAAAGACACTACCACGAAGGTACATATCCAAGATACAATAATGATTGAAGGTTAAGTGATTCAAATATCTCCAGTCGACCACGCAAGGCGTTCCTACAATCAGCAAGAAGCTAGTGGTTTGGATTACGAATCCTACCAAAGATCAAGTCTCACACTATGTCCTTCAAATTAACACACTACTTTGATTGAGCATGATTCAAATGAATTGAACAACCATGAAGATAACCAAGAAAGTTGCAACAAAACACCATAACTTCAATATTTCATTGATTTCAAAGTCATCATGTACAACAATTGCTTGAATTCCTTTCCTCAAACTCAATCTTGCTACAAAAATAAATTGCTTCTAAACTCTAATCTCTCTAATACATCAAACTCTCTCTCTAATCTCTTAACTATCTCTATTACAAATGAAATGAAAATGAGGGTATAAATAGCATCCTCAATTACAATGAATGGTCCAGATTGAAAGCAGATCAACGGTCAAGATCATGACACCTAAACCCTACTTAGGGTTTGTTACAAATGGCCTCCTTTTTACTGAACAATATTAAATGCATAGCCAAATATTAAGTTCGGCACAAAAACCTAGGAGACATAAACCAATGACAATTAAGGTGCCATGTCATCTATAACAACCTCTCATCTAGAATCTTATTCCCTTTCCAATGTTCCTTTTTAGCATATGCAATGAATCTTGATACGATTCCTTCGATCTCTGCAATTGGAATCTCGGGAAGATTCTTCATACTTTCTTCCAAGTGGATGACCTGATCAAATGCATCTAGAAGAGCTGCGTCCCATGAAGATTCAAGTTCCTTTGTTCTTTCAATCAGGAGCATGGTGGCAAACATCTGATCATATTGCTCGTCTGTGATATTAGTGTCCTTGCAAAAGATTACCTTGATTCTATCCTCTAATTCCTGCATATCCACATCTGTCTCGACCTCAATCCTCCTGCCAAGAATGGTACGAAGTACCTCAAATACTCTGTCCTGGATCGGATTGATCACCTCCTCAACTTGACTACATCTAGTACTGATGTCCTCGAAGAGAACTTCCTTCATCTGGAGTAAGGTGGACCACTGAAGCAAACTGTGAGGTCCTCCATCCATGATCTTTTCCTGCGCTAAGACCTTCCTTGATGTGTGTCTGATTACTTTCAAGACAGGAATGATAACATCTTTGGTATGAGCAAATGCGGCTACTGTTATCATCAAATTGTGGATTATCTCAAGAACCTGGATAGCTTGATGAATAGTCTTCATTATCCTTGTTACAAATTCTACGGCAACTGTATGAGATTTATCCATCCAAGTACTCGTACGCTGGACCATATTCCTGAATCTTTCTGCCTCATTAATTGATTGAAGGGGAAGTGCTTGCACTGGTGATCTAGCTGGATCCTGACGTCCCAAAGGTTCATTGAGGTGACTGAAATATGTCCTCCATGCACCGACCTCTCTCTCAAGCTTTCTATTCTTCTCCATTTCTTCTCTAAGCTTGTCTTTCAATGCCTCAAATGAATCGGTGGCATCATCTAGTGTCTGCTCTGCTGTGGATGGTCCTAACTCAAAAGTCTGTATATCATATTCCTCTGCTAGGATCTCACCTTCATATTTGTCTACTGCCGGTGTAGCTATTTGCAGTTTTCTGGATCCAGTCTCATCTCGAATCATCTTGGACATCTTGGTAGCCTTTCTCTTCTCTGTTACTTCGTGTGAACGTCCAACAAGGCTCTCTAAATCAATTATATTATCTTCGTCCTCTATCACGATCACCTTGGTTAATCTTTCCTTCAACCAATCTGGGATGGCCGATCTTGTCTCCTGAACCTGAATTTCCTTATGCACTACTTCTTCTTCTCTGGGAGGAGATGTTACTTCGTTATCTTCTTTATCTTCATCTAGCTCATAATCCTGGAGAGATCCATCTGGTGACCTTTGCGGTGCCTGTCCTTCTTCCTGCCTATCGTTCTGTACCATCGACTCCATGGATTCTTCCGCTTGAAGTGTTCTCTTCTCTGGTCTAGAAGAAGTACCGGATGAACGATCTCGGTTGGCCCCTTGCTTCTTCTTGGAAGATTCCCTCTTTTTTGGTCTTTCTTTCCTCTTCGAACCTCTTGGATGGAGATTGCCTTCACTTGCACTTCGAAGGTTACCTTCACCTGAATTTCTAGGATTAGGATTGCCTTCGCTTACACTAGCTCCACCTTCGGCTGGTTTCTCTTCCAAAGTGAAAGTCATAGTTATGCCTTGCTCTCTCAACTTCTGATGCTGTACGTCAACCCATCTGCGAGTACAAGACAAGACTGGAGCCATCAAAGCATCTAAATCCACGACCTCGGGCTCATTCCAATCTAACCTTACTGATTTACTCTTTCGATCATAGGATGACTGGATATGTCTGCCACTGTCCTGAGCTTGGTCAGCCACTCTGTAAATCCTGCATTTCCTGATGAAATCCAAAGGCAATCTAGAATGCATTTTTCGTTTCACTTCAAGATCATCTAAGAGATTCATCATAAAATCTTCAATTTGGTACTCATGCTTAAACTTCCTACCGACTGTCTCCTCTAAATGTCTATGTGGATCAAAGCTTTCTCTCAAAGCAAAGGATGAAAAAGAATACAAGGCTAACTCCTTCTCTGCGTCATCCATAGCTAAAGCATTAGGACATACCTCGACTGAATTGCCCAAAATGATAGGTACCGGAACTCCATTCCCATGTCTGTGTCTGAATGCCTTCGCATAGGCTGCCAACTGTCTTGTTACTTCAAGTAACACAATTCTGTCTGTCGGATATCTCGGCAACATGTATGGAGGTAAAGGACATCCATGTACTCTGATATAAGTAAACTTCGGAAATTGAATAAACCAAGCACCATACCTCTTTATTAATTCCTGTGCATCCTGAGATAATCTGTTGTGAATCCCACCTTGCAACGTCCTTGTGATGTTCATCGTGAAGGTATCATTAACTAGCTTGTAGTTGCTTCCTGGCGGATGATGCAAGTGGACATAGGAATCACAAACCCTGACCTCGCCGGGTCCTCTTCCAATCACTCCTCTGTGAGGTAGTCCTGCGTACTCAAAACTCCTAATCAAGGCATAGATGACGTATGAACTCATGTGGAAGGACTTGGTAGCTTTTAGTCTCGTCAACTGAACGTCCAAGCAATGGCTAATCATTCTAGCCCAATGAATTGTTCCTTTCCCTTGAACGATCACCTGGATGAAGTAGAACATCCACTTCTCAAAATAGAAGGCGTGAGGGGCTCCTATAACTCGGTTGAGCATTGTAATCAAATCTCTGTACTCCTCCTGGAAATCAATCCTGTGTGGTGTGTTCGGTACCTTACTCAGGCGAGGACGACTCTTGAGTAACCAGTTCTTGTTGATGATGCTTAGGCAAGCATCTGGATCATCTCCGTACATTGACCTGGTTCCTTCTATGCTCTTGTATATCATGTCTCTGTGCTCTGGAAGATGGAAAGCTTCACTTATAGCTTCCTCTGAAAGCTACGCCAAAGTGTTTCCTTCAGTGGACACGATCGTTTTGGACCGAGGATCATAATGACGAGCGCACTCGATCATCAACTCATGACACTGTACTGCTGGAGGGAAGCCGACCGCCTTAATGATGCCACTTTCAATTATCCTCCAGGCGACAGGTGATGGCTTGCCAATGTAAGGGACATCTCGAAACTTCTTCGTGCTGAAGTTGCCCAAGTTAGTATCTCCAATGTTGCTCCATTTAGACACGATCTTGGTCTCCACTTCTTCGGTCTTTTGATCTTCCTTCATGAGCGCTGGACGACTGGTGGATGCTCCCGCCTTTGGGGTCGCCATACCTACACAACATTTCATAATAAGTACTAGATCTTGCAATATATATCATAAATTAGAGAGTAAATTTTAGGAAACATCATGATAAGTCTTTGAGTTATCATTTCCTAAAAAAAAACGATTGAGCTAGGGGAATTCAAAACTTCAAAATTCAAAATCTAGGCTATGACGAATAAACGCTCAAAATTAAAACAATAAAACCATATTGCCATACCTCACTAGAGAGCTAAGTCTAGAATGCAAAACAAATGGATTCGCCTAGGCAAAATTAACGTTAGATAGTCTTTTCCACGTGATCTTCAAGTGAACGTCTTTCTTATCAACTTCGCCACCCTTGGAGTCTTTGACGTATTCTTCAATGTCTTTCGCCTTAATTCAAACTTCACGTTCGCACTCCTTAGATGATGTTTACGCCTTCCTTTGATGAAATTCGCACCTTGAACACCACTCGCACCTCCACTTGAATGATAATTTCGCACCACCTTTGGATACTCCAAATCGCACTTGAATGTGGATGATAAAATGATAATGTGAAAATGAAAATCTTCACCACCCTTTATAGGCGCTCACACCACAATTACCTTGAGGCCGACTTTTACAAAATATAGCAATTAAAAACCAATTTTAAAATAGAAAACAAGGCCGACTTTTGTTTGTAAAAGAATTTAAATTCCAAGTGCCCCATTTTATTTATTTAAAATAATAATTAATTAATTAAATGCCATCGTTTTTTAATTTAACAAATTCGATTTTTTACAAGGCAAAAATAATTAATTAATATCTTGCGCAAATTTTAAATGCTATTTTAATTGAATTTTTTAATTTATCGAATTTAGCATTTAAAATAAATTCAAAAAAATGTTTGAGTGCCCAAAATTTGAAAATGGAAAAGTGCAAACCTCATCGCCCTGGTCCCTGACTGAGGGACAGGAGCGAAATTTCAATTTGGTCTTGATTCTTGTGCTTTTGACGTTCAAAATCTTCATCCTTACGTTGAAGCTGGCGTTTTTGCTATGAATTTCGAACTTGGGTGACTTGACTTTGCAAATGAGTGCCTCTTGAGGTGATATCGCTCTGGTCCCTTGGAGAGGGACAGGAGCGATCCCTATGTTCTTACTTGAAATTCTTCATTCTTGATTTTAACTCCTCGTTCATTGCCTTCCAAACGACGTTTTAAACCTTTTGCAACTTTGTTTTGACATGATCTTCGAAGGATAACAAGTATTTTAGCAAATATCGCCTTGGTCCCTTGGTGAGGGACAGGAGCAATCCTGGTGTTTCTCTCCTTGATCTCGCTTCTTTAATCACCAATACTCTTTATATGGCAAGCAATGACATAGTTCCTCCATTCCACGCTTGTTTCACTTGACTTCCACAAGGCATATAGATGTTTGGAGGATTATCGCCCTGGTCCCTTGGTGAGGGACAGGAGCGATCTCCATGTTCTAGTCAAAACTCGCCATCTTTCAACCCTTGTTCTTCGTTCATTGCTTCCTAATGATGTCCTTGATCTTGCCTATCCTTGCCTTGTCTTGATTTTGAAGGAAAATGAAGGATCCTGTGAAAATCGCCCTGGTCCCTGACTGAGGGGACAGGAGCGATATAGCTTCCTTGGCTCAATTGATAGTCATTTGACGTTTGAAACCTTTGCATATCATCTTCTTAAGATACCTTAGACCTTTTATCATCTCACAAAACCTTGACTTATCGTGATCCTTTGAAGGATTTGGTCAATATGGTAAATATCGCTCTGGTCCCTGACTGAGGGACAGGAGCGAACTTCAAGGTTTTGAGCTCATGCTTGCTTTTAACAACTTGCCATTACTTTCATCGTGTAAAATGAAGTCCCTTGATCCTTCTTGGTCGCTTAATACTTGTTAAACTTTCAAAATCTAGGCTTTTATGAAAATTTCGCTCTGGTCCCTGCCTGAGGGACAGGAGCGAACTGGGTGTCTTGGTGTAATTCCTTCAACATTGGCGATTTTGGATACTTCGTTCTTCATTGAGATGCCTTAAAACGTCCTCACCTCCTTGTACTTCGTCTTGGAGTGTCTTGAACTTGGAGGAAAGGCAAAATAATCATAATTTCGCCCTGGTCCCTGACTGAGGGACAGGAGCGATCTTGCTCTTGTAGGCTTCATCTCACTTTGCTAACTTCAAAAATTATCTTCAATGGTCTTGTAGTGCTCCGTTTCACTCATCCATGCCTTGGAATTTGCTCTTACTTGGCAAGAAATTTGTCTAAGGTAAAAATCGCTCTGGTCCCTGACTGAGGGACATGAGCGAACTTAGGCATTTGGGTCCCTTGCAGACGTTTTGTAATCTTCAATTTGTCTTCAACGGGTTCAATTCACCTCCTTTCTTGCCTTCAAACATAAAACTTGCTTGATCTTTGCCTAAGACATGCCTTATGAAGAATTTCGCTCTGGTCCCTGGGAGAGGGACGGGAGCTACAATGGATTTCGCCCTGGTCCCTGACTGAGGGACAGGAGCGATCTTGGCATTCTGGTCCACTTTTCTTCATGTTTGTGCCTTCAAATTATATTCATCTGGTAAAATGCACTCCCTTGGATCTCTCCAAATCGTCAAGTTGTTAAAATCCTGCAAGGACGAGTTGATGTTTGATTTTAAGCTCCGGTCCTTCACTGAGGGACAGGAGCGATTTTGCTTCCTGAGGCATTTTTGTGTTCGTGAAATTCTTCAATTTATATTCAACGGAAAGATCACGCCTTTCTTTACTACTTCCATTCGAAAAATCATCTTGATCCTGCAGAGATAGTAAGATTTTTGAAAACGAGCTCCGGTCCTTCACTGAGGGACAGGAGCGATTTTGCTCCTACAGGCCAAAATATCATGATTTCACAAGTTTAATCACTTCACAAGGCAAAAACAAGTCATTCCCCATGCCCAGGATCAAATATCAAAAAACTCAAAATTTAGGTCAAAATTACTCAATTGAATAAAATTCACATTTTCATCATCAACACTTAGACAAATTAAGACTCTGCACTCAAAATTCCAATTGAAAATAGACCATTCTGGCGAATTCATTCCATTCAAAATTGCATCCTACAAAAGGAAGCTTAAAAAGCTCTCAAGACTGACTGGACTCTGGCCTGAAAAGATCAAAACGGAAACCCTAAGGCTTGACCCTAAATCCAGACAACTGACGAACTACCAAAACCCTAAAAAGCAAAGCGAAAGGCGAGCAAAAACGAGCAAAAAGAGGGGGTCCCCATTTTAAATGGGGCGATGTGTGAAATGGTCACAACACTGACCAACTTCTACCGGAACTCGAAAATTCCAAGTTTTGACCTAAAAAAGCTAAATCTCTAGATTTTAGGCTTTTTGCTTTTTCGGGATGCAAACCTAGGGTTTACACTTGTACCACTGACCTGCTTCGACCGCGATCCAAAATTTTCAAGTTTTGACCCAAAAAGCTAAGTTCCTATATTTTAGGGGGTCATGGCACCTTCAAAGGATAATCAACTCGAAAAATCATCCTGATCCTCAAATGTCCTGAAATTTGGCTAAGTCTGGAATGTCATCCTGATCCTGAAATTTGACTAAGTTTGGAAAATTGGAGAATCCTCCAAAAACTAGATTTTGCATTATTAGTCCTAGAGGCCCGAAACCACTCTCAAACATCCTGACAATATATATGAAATATAACTTAAAGTATAAGTGGTATTTCACACTTATACTTAAATGTTATATTTCATATATAGTTTGCCCTCTTGAGAGCCTCCAAAAGTCCGCCTTGAAGAGCAAAGGTCTAGAAGTCCGCACATGTTGGAGATGTCTAAAAGTCCGCCATGTTGGGAGGTAGACCAAAACTCCGCCAAGATGGGAGAGATGCTTGGAGTCTGCCCAAGAGGAGGGATGCCTAAAGTCCGCCCTAGGAGGTGTCTCCAAAGTCCGCCCAAGGTGGGAGAGATGATAGAAGTACGCCCAAGTTGGGGACACCACCAAAGTCCGCCCAAGATGGAGGTCATGTAGGAGCCCTCTCCCAAGTCCGCCAAAGTAAGAGAGCAAGGTAGGAGGTGCCAAGTTTAAAGTCCGCCAAGGGTAAAGAGAGCTATGAGGAGGGACCTTCAAAGTCCGCCCCATGCCTTAGCCAAAATTTCGCCTTGATGGAGAGCCATGAGGAGAGACCTTCAAAATCCGCCCCATGCCTTAGCCAAAATTTTGCCATGAAGGAGCAAAGGCTAAAGTCCGCCCAAGGTCTTCAAGGCCATGTAGGAGAGACCTCCAAAGTCCGCCAAGGGTAAAGAGAGCCATGAGGAGAGGCCTTCAAAGTCCGCCCCATGCCTTAGCCAAAATTTCACCTTGATGGAGCCAAGTCTAAAGTCTGCCAAAGGTCTGAGAGTCATGTAGGAGGTGCCACCAAAGTCCGCCATGCCTAAGGGGACTTACCAAAACTCCGCCCAAGGTGCTACTGAGTGAATGGCCTTGAAACTCCGCCCTATCCTACCATGTTGGTGGCCAACCCTTCAAAGTCCGCCATGTTTTGGAAGAGGCCATGATGGCCAACACTCTAAAGTCTGCCATGTGTGTAGGGTGCCCAAGGGGTGAAGTCCAAAGTCCGCCCTATGTTGGAGACCCATCAAAACTCCGCCCTAGGAAGTAGATGCTAAGTATGATGTTGAAGAGCCTTCTCAAACCCCGTCATGCCTTGGAGAGGTAAGGAAAGTCCGCCCAAGTTTGAGGAGGATGAAGGTAAGCCTCCAAAAGTCCGCCTACACATAAAAGTCAAACAGAATCAACGAAAATACAAAGTGATGTCATGAAAATCCTTCAAGATTTCGAACTTAAATCCAAAATAGAAAGTTTTCAAAAGGAGAATATTGGAAGATTGATAAGGATTTCGAACTTAAATCCAAAATGGAAAGTTTTTTTTAAAGAGAATATTGGAAGATTAATAAATATTTCGAACTTATAGCCAAATTGGAAACTTTCAGAAGATATTTTCTTTGAATTTGGAAACATGACAACACTTTCTAAAAGAATGAAGTTAAAATTGGAAACATGATTTGGAAGATTTTAAGGGTTTCTGATTGAGGATTTAACTTTATTTACAAATACTTCGTTGTAAACTTCATTTCTACACCAAGAAGTTCGAAAATATTAAGGAGAGCATAGTAAAATACTTTCAGTTTGGAGTTCATCTGGAGAAAGTTTTGGATATTGCTGGAAGATGGATAAACTTTTTTGACAAAAGTTTCACAGATTTTTGGAGAAAGACAACCAGTATAAGGATGAATTATGGAATCTCTCCTGAATTTTTGAGTATTTTTGAAGATGAAATTAAATTCATGATGCAGATTTATGTATTTTTTGAGTTTTTCCAGAGTTTGAGAAATGATTTTTAGTAAATTTGTTCGAATTTCTAAGGGAGGAAAATCATCGTTTTGGCTAAGTATAAGAAATTTTCGGAGTTATAACACTTGGTGTTGGATTGTGATCACAGTTATCTTGAAGGTTGGAGAATTTACATGTGAAAATCCCGTTCTCATGGCTAAGTATGAAAATGAAGTGAAATTTTCCAAACACTTAGCTGTTCGCAGCCTTTATTTTATTTAATCCAAGATAGATTTCTAACTTATTTTCCTTTGGTTTTACAGGTTGCGGGATGAAATAGAAGCGGGATCATCATAGAGATCGCAGTTGGAGTTCACAGGCAAGGTTCATCCGGGCGTGAAGATAGCCAAAATTTGGCTTAGTATGGGAAATGTTGAAGGCATGTCAGGGTATCGAGAAGAAGGACATGATCACAGCGAATGCCTGAACAACTTGATCCCATCATTTCATATTTGCAAGGGGTTACCTAGAGCTTTTTAACCCTCCTCCCACGCAACATAAATTGGCAACTGAAGGCAAGATCATCACAGAAAACACAAATGGAGTTTCGAGCCAATTTCAGAATTGAAAACGGGACCACGAACAAGGTTCGTCCGAGCATAGAGAGGGACAAAATTTGGCTAAGTATGAGAAATACTTCGCGAAGAGATTTCTTCTCCAAATTCGAGACACTTGAAAGAATCTCAAGGCATCCAGAAAGAAAAGTTCTCAGACTTGGTGAAAATATGGGAAAGTTAAATAAACTTCCAACTTCTTGAAGGATTTCATTTCCTGAAGGAATTAAAAAGACAAGCTCCCAATCAGAATCAAATGGCGACAAGAAGGAATCAAATTTCCATACTTGGATGATTTCTTGACACAAATTGGAGAATTCAAGGAAGACATCCAACACGTTGAGGTGGCGCCTCGTCATTTTCCAACCAATCAGATCGCTCCAAGTCAGCATGTCCAGGTTCGATGAACATGACTTATCAAGAAGCTTTTTGAAGGGCACACTTCACAATGCAACAACCTTCTATTTTCATTGATGGTTCATATTTAGCAAGAAGGACAAGTGTCCCAAATGTAATTGGTTGAGGGTAGTTAGTTTTGGGAAACCCTAATTAGGGTTTATAGCTTTCAATCTGGGCCCTTGATCACTATTTGATCTCGGGCGTTCATTTATTCTTGAAAACTATATAAGGCTACCTCCTCTCATTTGGAGAGGGTGAGGTTTTTGATGTATTGTTGCTTAAGGTCATTTCCAGATAATATATTGCATGTGCGCTGCTTTGTAATCTCTATTATTTGAATGATTTGCATGGTTTCAATTGCCTCAACACTTAGTTAAAATTAACTTAGATTTGCTTTCATTGTTGTTAATTCGAATGAAGGATTTGATAAGTGTCAATTGATGGTGTATCTCCGCTCATACTTTGTAATCTCTATTATTTGAATGATTTGCATGGTTTCAATTGCCTCAACACTTAGTTAAAATTAACTTAGATTTGCTTTCATTGTTGTTAATTCGAATGAAGGATTTGATAAGTGTCAATTGATGGTGTATCTCCGCTCATACTTTTGGTGTATGGATGATTTCCATCTCACCGTGCAAAGTTAGTCTGAGCCCATCCCCTGTGCATCCCAACATCTCGATCATAAGCACAACCCATTGAAGATTGCACCGACCTTGTGTAGTTGTCCCTAGTGTGGCGAAGCAAGGTTTGGTTTCTCGAGAGCATCCAGTTGATACCGTCTCCAGAATTTGTAGGATTAGATTAACCTCCTCAAACCCTATCTCTTTTTCCCTTTCTTTTGAAAGTCTAAATCCCAAAAAATCCCCCCAAAAAAAAGAAGACCCTAAAATTGCTAAATCCATCTAAGTCCAGCAGTTCAAGAATACTTGTCAAACGTAAGTCCCCTTGAAAATTTCAGCATACACTACCCAAGAAGCTATTCCACTAAAGTCGCTTGTTCGCACATATAGACCTTGGAATCACTAGTGATTTTTCAGGAGAGGATAGAGTACCTTCGGGTATCCTATCCTAATGTTTGGTAGATGATAAAACAGACACCAAAACGACTTCCGACAACTTTCAACACTTCCAAATGGTATGATCAACACTCAAAATTCTTAATGCTCCACCAACTCTTGCGACTTGTACACTTTCTTTTGTGGAGCTACACAGGTGCATTTAATGATTTTTGCAGGATTTCCATCAAGTGGACTACAAAGCCATGCTTATTTATGGTTACTTGTTGACCTTCATGTCATGCTTGCATGCTCTGACTTTGGATTGTCAAGCAATCCACCTTCTAGAAGTACTTTTCTTCTTGGGATTGCCTTGTCAAGGTATGGTCGAGTTGCTTGCATGTACACCATGTCAGGTGCCTGCACTTCCCTGCATTCCTTGACTGACATTCCTCTGCACATACAAGGGTCAAGGCTTCTCTTCCTTGACCAATGGTCTCTCCTCTGCAACCTGTTTTCTATATAAAGGTTGTTAAGCCTCATTGTAAAGGGTTCTCTCCATGCTGGCTTGAGTTATTCTATGCTCTTTCACTTCTCTTGAAGACTTGTATATTTCTCTTGCATTTTTGCAATTATAAGTTTGGCCATTGGCCTTATAATGAATTGAAATCAGCATTCTTGCCTTACTTCAACTTATGCATGTTGTGTATGTGTTCTTACCTTCATTGTAACTGTATGTTTGTGACTTTCTTTCACATATATGTTGTGTTAACCCGTTTCTGGGTGTGACTTGTGGGAAACTTTCTCCCCTCTTGACATTCAGCAAGTTCTAACCTCCATACATGCGTTGAGGTCATTCATGCAACTGAAGTTTGTGCATCTCCTGGGTATTTCATTTGATTCTTTGTGCCATTTCGGGTGGGGAGAGAAACATCCCTTATCTTGGTGCATCACCTCCTTTCATTTTAAGCATTTCTCTCTTCCCTTTTCCTCCGCGCGCTGTTAGGGTAGGTTCAGAAGTATAATTTGGAATGTTGAGTTGGTTCAACACCTGCACTTGGATTGAGAAGGAAGCCAGCCTTCTCCGGAGATTCAACCCCCTTGCGCAAGGTCCCACACTTCTGGGTTGTTTCCACATTTCACAAGGTTGCTGAGTTGATAGCTCAGCATGGGTGCAAGCTTTTGTGACAACAGTTACTACCTAGGAGGTTCGGATTGCTATCTATGTCCACAACTTCGGGACGAAATACTCACAGCAGCGGAAGATCCATTTTTGCTTTAGAGTCTTTTACACCATTAATGTACTTTGTCAATGTGCGGAGGAGACACCAGCTCAATGCCATCTTCTCTCATATGCTTGTCTTCGTTCATGGGTTCATTGCTCGTAATTATGTTGCTCCATAGATATGTCGTGTTGGACCACGTATCAAATAGCAAGGAGGGAATATATCGTTTGATCAACAATATAGTTGCCGGATTAATATAATGCTGAATTAGCTGGTTCAGTCGTTATATTGATTTTATAAACTCATCGTTTGTAAACAGAAACAACTATAACATTGACGCACGTAATGAACCCCAAGCTGTGTAATGGTTCTTACGGAAACCTCAGGGGAATCATGCTTGAATCATGACCACCGAATATAACACATGACGCCTATGGTTATGGTAGCACACATAATGAATTGGTTCTTCTATAATTCAAATCGATGCTTTTCTTTTTTAATATATTTGTTGCCTTTTGTAACATGGATTTCTGTTCTTCTTTTCCCAACCGTTCCCATCTTTCACATAAACAAATTAATATTCTTTTGACTTAGACAATTAATCTGAAGTTGGCCAAGGAGATTCATCGACCATATATTTACTTCCTTCTCTTCATTACTGCTCTATTAATGTAGAGTCAGCTATGTTAATTTGACTGCCATCTTTAAATATTCTTTTAGACTATGAAGTCACCGTCAATGATACAAATCGCTGTTCTTTGAATCATATGTCTTATCATGATATCTCTATATCAGTCTTCTTATTTCACCCACTCTCTTTATTGGGAATGTATAACAACTATTCTTATGTTGCTTTGACATCAATGACAAACAACTCCAACAATCCCTAAAGATAATACAAGGAGCTTTCTCAATAACAACAATACTTGATGAGGTTCACTTTGGGGATATCACATGCTCCTGCATCAGTTAGGAAAGCTATCTTTGGCAGACTGAAAAGTACACTGCCCCATCACCATGAAACTGAAAAACTCAGAAACAGTGGAGGCATTGTGTGATTGTTTTGAATTCAGGTAGTCAGCATTTAGTTGACTCTTTTGATTTTGTCCCCTTTTTACTGTCAACCAATAACAGAAAAGGCATGGCTTAACTTGAACAAACGGCTATTAATTTTTATTATTGACTTAACTATGTCAACATCACATAGATGGAAGCCATATAACGAATAATTATGTGTAAGTTTTCAGAAGCATTTTCCAGTGATTCACTTTTTAGATTGTTTGGGTTGGAATTTCTTTTATCTCGACTCTAATTGCACAAAATTGGGAAGTGATCAGAATTAGGTATTATTTTTTAACGGGTTTACAAGTGTAGTCCAATTTTAGTTTAGAACTGATTTTTTACAATATTGGTTTGTTATGTACGTTGATTTTGCCATATTATGTCAAATATGTAGTGCAATGTGTATATGAATCCTTGTTTTCTATGCTCAGTAGTTTCACTTGTTTAATATTAGGGAGGTGATTCCCTTGCATAGCTGCCTCTCATGTTTTGTGTTTGGCTTGAATATTCTAGTGTAATGACCAGTTATTATATAAAGACATGCTAAGATTGTCACTTTAACACCAAATAGAAGCTATAATTATTGTATTCATAAAATCCTACTGCATCTGCATTTACAGCTTTAGAATGTTCAGCAATGAGGATGTCACAATCGGGTCATGGATGCTTGCTATGAATGTCAACCACGAAGATAATCGAGCAATATGTGACTCTCGATGCAAATCTAATTCTATTGCTGTATGGGATATCCCTAAGTGTTCAGGTATGCTCACCTCAAACATGTGCTTGCATATACTTATTAATTTTAAGTTATAGATGGGGAAAATTTTCAAGTCATCTACACGAGATAGGGCTCTATCAAACTTATGGTAAATAAGAAAGTACAATTCATAGGAATGATGCAAATGTTATACTATGTGTGATTATGGAGTCAAGAAGAAAGAAAGTAAGAGTTAATAGGAATCTCCACAAATGACCGTAGTATGTCAATGGGGCTCTAAAGGGCAGCAAGTCAGAATAGCGAAGTAGAAGTGCTAATTATTATAATAACTACCAAATCTAAACATCTAATGTAAAACTGGGATCTGTATATTTGTAAAATCATCCTCTTCACTTTCATAGAATTTGTCATTGAAACATTATAGGCCTAGATAACTTTCTGAAAGCATATTTGATATTTGCAAGCTTAGTATTTATGTGTTTTGAAATATATTGGAATTGCATAATCTTGAGAATTGAGACAATCTGTGGAGTAAAAAGATAACGTTTCTCAATTTTAGTCTTAATCAAACATTTTGAAGCATATAAAGGTGCATCTCTATTGGTTTCTAGTGGACAATGAAGCTGCATTTTTTTGAGAGAATGAAAAGTGCATGCAAAAAAACTACTTTTTATCTTCTCTTACACTTATTTCATCCGTGCCTAGTATTTCTGGATCCATTGCTGAGAATCTTGATATTTTTCTTCTTGCAAAGGTATAAGTCACTAATTTGACAGTATAAAAACATAAATGCCATTGGGAGTAAGGTCAAGGCAAAGGTAAATATGATGCAGAAGAATTGGATGGGTGCATAAGTCTAGAGTTCACTTGGCATGGATATGTAGCACCCCACTTGAGGGGCTGGGAATAGTGTTGGGTGTGAGAAGTTTTTGAATTTGGACACTCTAGAAACTAAAATATCACTGCTAAAAGTTCAAAGCAAAGGTTTTAGTTATGAAGTCATTGATTGTTTTAGATAATTACTATGAATTTGCTCAAATATAGGTCAGTATATCAATTCAATCTGTATTAGATATGAGCTTCAATCCTAGAGTCTGCACAGTTATCAGAGAACAGAATTGTAAAAATATTCCTTAGATGGCTAGAATATTTCTTTCAGTAAAATAACTTTAACATAAGTCTCCTTACAAGGGAGGAGAGAAATCCAAAAGGGGAATGATTCACTTGCTGTTGGAATATCAGAGTTCCTCACCCACGTGTGAGTATTCACACAACTTTAACAGAGAATCTTCAATTCACTATCCAATCCTATCAATTGATATCTTTCATAAGGTTGCTGGATTGGCTAACGTATGGCACTCAGAATCAAAGCTCAGTTTATGACATCATTCTTGCCCTGAGGTAATGCTTTAACTTTTAAGAGTTCCTTATGGCACACCCAGTAGATTGGACTATGCTTCAACAATTCCTACACTTTTGGCACAGCCACTCTTTAATATTTGTGTTAATCTATAACAATTCAAGCCTGTCCACCTCAAAGAGATCATTGATGCTTAATGTACAAGAATTGCCGAGCTAGCTGCAAATTTGGTTTTCAAGATGCTTTGATATATCTCTAGTTTGACTGCTTAAAGTTGATATTAATTTAACATGCACTTGCTAGCAATAAACAGAAGAAGCACGTCTTCAAGAAGATGCCTGGATATATCTAAAATAAGAGGAAGAATCCAACATACTCTTAAGCCTAGTTTCAGTGTCACCTGGCCTGTTTTCATTATATTATTTATATAAAGCATAGAAGCATAAATCCTCAAAAAATCTCGATTTTCACAATTTTAAAAAAATCTTCAACCGAAACGATTTTTTCCCCTAAAAATCCCAATTTGATCAGCCACAGTTTTCAAGAATTTTTTTAAGTTTAAATAATTGCCCAAGAAATGAATTTACTATTCACCAAACTTTCGTGATACCCAATATTTAATGGGGCTTTTTCGTTGATTTTTAGCGCAAAACTGAGCACTAGCCACTGGGACGTGATACACCATCAAAGATTTGCCAAATCCCATCAGGTTGCTGAGGCAAATCATAGGTAGGCACCCTTGAATGGACGTATATTTCTAATAGATGTTAAGGACATTAAAATAGAGACACGTTCTTTGGTATGCTTCTATGTTTGATGCTAAAGACATTAACGTGGAATGGTTGAGAGATGTGCTGCTTTTTTCTCAGTATTCCACTCTACTATCATTTTCCTTAAGCTCGTAGAAATGCTTTCCATGTATATAAATCCAAAGACAACTTAGTGGGAAATCATAGACTATACCATAAATACTAACTGAGTTAAATCATAGACTATATCATAAATACTAAGGCTTCTATCCGGTTTTTTGAACATATATGAACCATATAAGAGTACTTACCAAAAGTAAATATAGAAAGTCAGACTAAACGAAAACAAAACTCTATAGAATTGATATCAAGCTAAAGAGGTTTGTTTTCTTGGAATTCTTGTGATCTTGACTATTGAAAAGAATTTTAATGTATAATTCTCAATATTAATACCAAGGTGGTTGTTTAGATTATCAAAGTTAGGTTGGGGTGAATTTCTTTTTCAGATGCCAACAAAGTGTGATAATTTGAAGCTTCAATTTGACATTGGCCATCGAGTTTTAATGACAAGCAAGTAGGGTAGTGACAATTGTATATTAAAGTGGGAAGCAAAAGTATATACATAATAGTAAATAGACATTGTGGAACTGGAAGCAGAATGGCTTCTATCAGAAAGTTTAAAATCAGCTTTTAGTGCTGAAAAAATGAACTTCAGCAATATTTTATATTAAAATGAATAATTGTTTTGGTTGTATATAAATTTCCTATCTATTTTATAGGCTTAATGCTTTGTTAATTGGTGAAACTCATTACTTGAATGCATGCCCTGCAATTATCAGGGAACTACAGTCCATTTAGGCTCATCCTATACATGGAGGTTCAAGAGGCTACAGGGGAGTACAATAGCACATATAGTGTAGCATTCCATGCCAGTTAAATTGATATTAGGCAAACTAATACATGATTTGTAGAAGTCATGCCCTAGTCTTGTAGGTTTATCTTAATCCCTCCCGAAGCAGGCCTCATATATTTTGTCTTTCACAATCTAGATAGATTTCAGTAGCATCTGTCCCATTGAAAGGGAATGTTCCTTGTGCTTTGATTTTTCATTGAAACTTGTACCTATAATCTCACAAATTCTCAACTCAAAGTTCATCAATGTTTTTAACCCCATCATCCAATTATACGCAAAATCAAGGGAAATTTACTTGAATAATAATAGCTAAATTTTTGGCTCAAATAGTCGATCTCTTCTTTTGTACTAGCAGGTCTTCATTATCTAATGGAAAAATATTTAATACTCGCTTCATTGTTTTACAAATCTGCTAAAATAGTTATCAATGAGAACATTTCAACATCATTTATGGTCTTTCGAGATGTAAGATTCTATTTCAAAAACATTTTCTATTACTCTATCCTGAGCTATTTGATTCAAAACCTATTAAGATGAACTTTATAATTGCCTCTGTCATTTAATTTCCCTTTCACACTCTTAATATAGTTCTTTTTCACATTGTTCTAGAAATCGCAAGTACTATTAAATCACAAATATAAACCAGTTGATTCCTGTTTTGTAATTTATGATGCCTGCTCAGCAAAGAAAAACTGTCTTTTTAATGACTTCCTTGAGCTTGAGGATTTAGAGATCGTGGAGGCCAACTTGGATAGTGTTGATGTGTTTTTCATGCACATGCGAACATAGAATAAAATGCCAAGGTATCTTATCCTCTCTTGAACAAAGTTTCCCCGAATGCTGAAGATCTTGCCGAAGGATCAATCGGAGCAACTCCAAGTATCTGATATGTAGGGTCTCTACGTGTGGATAAGCTCTTGCGGTATGATGTGATTTTGCTGGAATCACAAGGGGACTTACATTTGATGACCTGAGCATATGATTTACTTTGGATATCATTGAAACGTGGGTCTTTACTGATCCTTGATTTTTTAAAAAGGGAAAAAAGGATAAGGGTTGGAGAGGAATCTAATTCTAACACTAAGAATTAGGAGCAATGGATGACCTTTGATGAAACTCTAACTAAGTCTTGCTTTGACATGCTATGATCATCTCCACAAGGTTAGTGCTATCTTCTAAGGGTAGCTTTATGATGTTCATATCACCGCTACAAGCATAAACACCGTCAGGTTGATGCATATCAATGAAGAAGCGATAATTGAAGTTAAGCTGAAGTTGGATGATTCCAGTCGACTCTAAAATGCTATCTACTATTGAGCTACTAATTATTGACTATCTCTCTTTTGCTAACTCCTAACTATTAACCTTTACAAATGAAGAGCCAGGGCTTTATATAGAGAGCCCTTTACAAATTGACGGCTCTGATTGACTTAGAATCAATGGCTAGGATTATAAGATAGGAACCCTAAGTAGGGTTTGTTATAACAAACTTCCTTAGCCAATGAGAAAATTATATTCAAGGAGTGAGGACCAATAGGAAGCAGGGGTAGGTACACCGAAGCTTGTGTCGTCCCTGATAAATTAGGTACATTGAATCTGGACATGCTGAGGTGGACCAATCCAACTGGAGGAAAAGTGACTGGGATGCCACCTTATCTGACGTTTGTTTCTTCATTGATCCTCCTTTGTCCTTGATGCGAAGAATGATGTACCTCTAACTTCCATGTGCTTGATGAGGCTTCCTTACTGTCAAGTTTTCTTTCTCCGGTAGCATACCTCGCCTTTAATTTTTGGTAAGGTCATTCTTCTCTGTCATCATGTGGTTTCTTCATGTGGTAGAATGAGGTCTTGAGGCTAGCTTGCAACTTCTCGAACACTTGTAGTCTTCCAACGCTTTGAAACACCTAGAGTCCTCCTTTATGCACTTGGAATGTCCTTGACGATGATGAGACTGGAATAGGTCGTCCTTGTCCTGGCCTGATTTTCTTCCACCTGCAAAACAAACCAAAAGGTGATTAAGGACACATGATATATTCATCTTAACATAGCATTTCTTACCTTAAATCATCAACAAGAAGGCATCAAAATGGAATTCGCTTAGGATCCTCCTCAGGGATAGGCCTTATAAGAATTTCGCTCTGGACCCTTTGGAAGGGTCAAGAGCGAAATTTGCTATTTTGCTCAATTTAGACCTCATTTCATCATTTCATAATCTTAGGCCTAGCCTTTTGCCTCCAAAATTGTCTAGGAATAGGTTTTGCTCAAAGACCTAGGCAAAATATTAGACCTCCTAGGAATTTCGCTCTGGACCCTTTGGAAGGGTCAGGAGCGAAATTTCCATTTTAGGAAAAATTCTTCACATTTTGCGACCACAACTTACTCAAATGCATGCCTAAGGATGTTTTTAATCTCAATCAACACTAGGCTTGATGCAAAATTGGGAGCAAAATAGAGGTTTTAAGAATTTTGCTCTGGACCCTTTGGAAGGGTCAAGAGCGAAATTCATGATTAAGTCCAAATTCCATCATTTCTCTACTCCAAAATGCCTCCCAAGTCAAGCATACACTAGTCTTCTCTCCACCAAGGCCTAGGAATCCATCTCTTGATCTCAATCATGAGCAAACTACGTGATTTTGAGAATTTCACTCTGGACCCTTTGGAAGGGTCAAGAGCGAAATTCAAGATTTGCTTGTTTTCCTTCACCTAGATTCATTCTTCATACCTTGCTTTCCTTTGACTCTCAACTTTGGATCCCCCTCTCATGAAGACAACACTTGTTTGACCTCAAAATGGCTTGAAAGGAGAAATTCGCTCAAAACCATGGCTAGGACAGGACCTATTTAGGATTTCGCTCTAGACCCTTTGGAAGGGTCAGGAGTGAAATTCAAGATTTAGCTCAAAAACCTTCATTTTTGGTGGTCACAAGCCATTTAAAGGCATGCTTAAGGACATCTTCAATCTTAATTCACCCTGATCCACACTTGGCTTGACACAAAATTGAGAGAAAAAGGAGATTTTGGGAATTTCGCTCTAGACCCTTTGGAAGGGTCAGGAGTGAAATTCACATTCTAGGCTTGACTCTTCATCTCTTGAACTCCAATCTCCATTGCAAAGTCAATATAAACCAATCCACCTTCAACCACACCATAGAAACTAAGGATTTGACCTTATCAAAGAGGAAAAAAGGTGTTTTCAAGAATTTCGCTCTGGACCCTTTGGAAGGGTCAGGAGCGAAATTCATGATTTAGAACAAAATCCTTCACTCCTTCACTTCTAATCACATGTCAATCCACTTCCCAATATGCCCAAGGAACTAAGATATTAGTCTAAACAAGGAAGAAAATAGTGTTTATGGGGAATTTCGCTTTGGACCCTTTGGAAGGGTCAAGAGCGAAATTTCCATTCTAGGTTGATTTCTCACTTCTTCCATTCAATTTACCTTCAAATTTGATCAAACTCACCTCTCCTCACCTCAATCAAGTCCATTTGCCATCCACTTAGCTCAAAACAAGGTCTTTTCAACGTCTTAGGCAAAATAGGGGGTCAAACTGAGGATTTCGCTTTGGACCCTTTGGAAGGGTCAGTAGCGAAATTCCTATTGATTTTCACTATTCCATCACCTCAATTCACCTTTCAAAGTAAGAACGCATCAAAGTCCTTTCAACCATGGCTTAGAAATCCAAAACTTGGCCATAACAAGGAGGAAAATAAAAGGTTATGTGAATTTCGCTCTGGACCCTTTGGAAGGGTCAGGAGCGAAATTCTTCCTTGAGCTCATTTCTCACCTTTCTTTACCATATTTTTTTATCCAAACAAGTGTTTTGCCTTCACTAATGCCTGGGAATGAGCTAGTTCCTAGTTTGGGTCAAGGTGGGTTGTCTTATAGAGGAATTTGCTCTAGACCCTTTGGAAGGGTCAAGAGCGAAATTCCTATTCTAGGCTTAATTCACCTTGAAATTGACTTGACTTCGCCTTAGACTCAACCTTTTGATGTATTTCCTTCCATATCCTTTCAAATCAATCCAACCAACCAATGACTTAGGTGAAATCTTAGGTCCTTTGTGAAATTTCGCTCTGGACACTTTGGAAGGGTTAGGAGCAAAATTCACATTTATGCTCAAATTTCTTGACCTTTTTCACTCATCATGCTTTAGTCTTATCTTCTTGAATCCTCTCCTTGCCATTCAAGTCCATTATTTGATGTCCTTAATGAACAAATAAGCAATAAGGAGGATTTCACTCTGGACCCTTTGGAAGGGTCAGGAGCGAAATTTGCAATCATGTCCGAATTCCTCACTTTTCATCACTTCTCTTTGTTGCAAACATTAATGCTCTCTTCATACCACCATAAGGACAAGGTTTCTTATGCAAATTAGGACCAGGGAAGAAGATCCAAGGAAATTCGCTCTTGACCCTTTGGAAGGGTCAAGAGCGAAATTTGACATGATAGTCTCTCCGTCAGGATTCATATATGGAATATAACATTTAAGTATAAGTGAATACTTTAAGTTATATTCCATATATATTGTCAGGATGTTTGAGAGTGGTTTTGAACCTCTAGGAGTTATAATGCAAAATCTAGTTTTTGGAGGATTCTTCAATTTTCTAGACATTTCAGGATCAGGATGACATTCCAAACTTCTTAAGGCGAATTCGCTTTGTCCTTGATGTAAGGGATGGGACCTAGGAGGACATTATGCATTCAACCAAGGTTTGATTTAGCAACTTGAAGTGCGATCAGATAGTACACAAAAAACACCCTAGGAATGATCTAAATATCCCCTAATCACTCAATTGACCTGACCTCTTGAGGAGATCCACCTGACTCAATCCCTTTTACTTAAGCAGAGCTTGCTATCCTAATGATCTCTCTGACAACTCTCCAATGCAAAGGCTAAAAGCCAAGACCAGACAACCAAGCAAAGAAAACTAACCCTAGAAAGCAAAAAGTGTTGATATTAATTAGGAAAGGGCGGATTCATATTGCCTTGGGCAACATTGGAATCCGCCCAAATAAGGTCTGGCCCCTCTTCCCTCCAACGTGGCCCTATCCCCCACGCTATATCAAATAAACACTCAGCGCACTATCCAATAGGGCCGACCCTATTAACAAGGCAGATAAAAAGAAATAATTAAAAGTTTAATTATTGAAAAGCCGACATAGTCAAGGAGTTCGCTCCATATAAATAAAAGATCAAGATTTATTTGTTATACGCTCAAGTCAATTAAGCTCCTTCATCTTATGCGAAAATCTTCATACTTGCCTAAGTGTGAACTTCAGTCATCTGCAACTACAGCATCCTTCATCTATCATTAGGAGGTGCGAAATCCATCTTGAGGTGTTGGCAAAATTCAGTGAATGCACAACGAACTGATTGGAGGTCTGCTATTCATACACACACAACGAATTACTGGAAGGACTACCATTTATGTATACCAAGCAAATTGCTTGAAGGACTACCATCTAGGTTATACACAGCGAATTCTTTGGAGGCCTGCAATCTAGGGTAATGGAGCAGCAGCATCTATCCTTCATATGACAGCAAGTGATTGTTGAAGGCAGTCACCTCATACCTCTTGTGACAGCAACATCTGAACCTGCAAATACATGAGATAAGTGTTGTAATGATTACATAACTATAATCCATAATCAGATCTAAGGATCTTTTCTGGCTGGGTTTTTCCTCCTATGAGGTTTTCCCAGGGTAACTGTGTCTTGCTGTTAATTTGTTTATTTCTATGTTGTCATTTTCTTTCAGTTAAACAAACTAATTAAAACTAAATCTAAATTTCTAAGTTATGTCAATCTGAAAGTGTTAAAATTAACATGGTATCAGAGCTATAGGCTAGATCAACTTTCATATTTCAGAATTCAGTACTCCTTTATTTCCAGATTGTTGTCTCATTTTTAGGTTAGGTCAATGGGGCTGAAAGTTGAAGATAGGCTTGATGGGAATCTAAACTTGACTGCTTGGAAAGTTTGAATCAAGTTGGCTCTAGAGGAAGAAGATCTTCTCCAATTCATAGAAGCAAAAGAGCTAACTGAACCTACGGATGCAGCCGAGCTAAAACAATTCAAAAAGGATGCTGCCAGGAAGATTCTCATTGATTCAGTCAAAGACCACCTAGTCACCTCTATTGCCTCATTTACCACTGCAAGGGAACTGTTCAACCATTTACAAGGTACATATGAAATTAACAATCTCAGTAGGGCAATTACTTTAAGACAACTACTACTTAATATCAAAATGGCAAAAGAAGATTCTATTATTTCCTACTTTATGAGAATTTCAGAACTAAAGAATCAACTAAGTTTAATTGGCCATAACATGGAAGATAAAGACCTTGTCATGATTGCCCTAAATGGTCTACCTCACTCATGGTAGTCATTTATCCAAACCATAAGTGGTAGGACTGAGTTACCCACCCTTGATCGCCTTAAAAATGACTGTATCCAAGAAGAGTCTCGCCTCATCACAAGAGGACAAACCAAAAGTCCCCATATAGATGATCATCACATGCTTGCAGCACAATGCAAGAAAGGGGGAAATTGGAAGAAACCTTATCCTAAAAGAAATAGGGAATTCAGACCATTTAGTTCCCAGCACCCTTGGAAGAAACCAAGAGATACCTCGCGTGTCCGTTGCTTTAGATGTGACAAATTTGATCACTATGCTAAAGAATGTCAGCATAACCCTAACCAAAGTGAAGCCAACCTAAATGAAGTATCAGAACAAAATGATGATTTTTTATTCATCTCCGCTCTATCTAGCAGTGTTCCTTCAGATAGCAATACTTGGTTGATTGACATTGGTGCCTCCAGACACATCACAGGCTAATGTGATCACCTTTCAGACTTAGTAGAAAAGGATACCAGCCTTCATGTAGTAATTGGTGATGACGCTCGTTATTCAGTAAGTTCTGGCTCTACCTCTCTAAATTTAGTTTCTGGTTTTTCCTTGCACCTCAGTGATATCTTGTTTGTTCCTGGAATTAAAAGAAACCTAATTTCCATTTCTGCTCTAGAAGATAAAGGTTATCAAATTGCATTTTCTGATGGAAAAGTTCTTGCATGGCCTAAGAAATCTAGTTTTAAATCTGCTCATATAATTGGTCATAGATATGATAGTCTTTATAAACTCTCTACTAACCCTATCCAAGCACTCATTAATGAGGTTCCTGAATCCTGGGAGTTATGGCATAGAAGGCTTGGACACTTGCATTATCAAGCTTTTCCATCCCTTGAAAAGTTAGTAAAAGGTATGCCTAAACTCAGTCAAATCCATGATAACATTTGTAAAAGTTGTGCTATAGGTAAAAATGTTAAAAGTCCATTTCATAAAAGTGAAAATAGGGCTAAAGAAAAACTAGAACTTGTTCGCTCTGATTTATGTGGTCCTATGTCTATAGCTTCTCCTAGTGGATTTCTTTATTATGTAATCTTCATAGATGATTTCTCTAGGAAAACTTGGATCTACATCTTGAAATCTAAAGAATCCGATGAAGTCCTAAGTAAATTCAAAGAGTTCAAAGCATTAACTGAAAACTCCTCTGGTAAAAGAATTAAATGTTTAAGATTTGACAATGGAGGTGAGTACACCTCCGGTAGCTTTTATGATTTTTGTGTTGAGTTAGGAATTAAGAGGGAGTTTTGTGTTCCATACAATCCTCAACAAAATGGTGTTGCCGAAAGAAAGAATAGAACTATTGTGGAGGCTACAAAGGCTATGATTCACGATCAAGACTTGCAGACCTCCCTATGGGCAGAGGCCTCTAGAACAGTAGTATATATCCATAATAGATGCCCTCACCGTGTTCTAAAGAACATGACCCCTGAAGAAGCCTTCACAGGATCCAAACCAGACATCAGTCACCTCAGAATCTTTGGAAGTCCTGTTTATATTCATGTGCCCAAAGAAAAGCGAACCAAGCTGGAACCCTCCGGAAAGAAAGGCATTCTAGTCAGTTACAGTGAATCCTCCAAAGCATTCAGAATATACATCCCAGGTCAAAGGTATGTTGAGGTAAGTAGGGATGTTACATTTGAAGAAGATATTGCTTTTAAGAAATCAAAAGGTTCTTGTGTTATTGATGAAACTAATAACAATCAAGATATAAATGTTGATTCTAACCCTGAGATTCAGAGGGAGCAAGTAGAACCTCCACTTCAAGATGATCATGATGATCCACCAGAGCCCATGAATCCCACTGATATTCCTAGTGACATTGTCGTTACCAAAAAGAGGCCTCTTTGGGTAAGGAACACCATTCAAGAAGCTGAAAGATTTGTTGCTCCCAGTGGCACCTTCTTTCAAACTAAGAGACCTCATGTATTCTCCAATTACGTTGATTTGATGTGCAATCTCATTGAAACTGAACCTTGCAATGTTGAAGAAGCCTTGATTCATCATGCCTGGAAGCTTGCTATGGATGAAGAATATCAGTCAATCATCAAGAATGATGTGTGGGACATTGTGCCCAGACCCAAAGATAAATCTGTTGTTTCCTCTAAATGGTTATTTCAAATTAAACATAATGCTGATGGTAGTATTGAAAAATATAAGGCTAGATTTGTAGCTCGTGGTTTTTCTCAAAAGGAAGGCATAGACTATAAAGAAACTTTTGCTCCTATTGCTAGATATACCTCTATTAGAACTATAATAGCCATTGCTGCTGCTAGGGGTTGGAAACTACATCAGATGGATGTTAAGACAGCCTTCCTCAATGGTGTCATTGAGGAAGAAGTCTATATTGAGCAACCTGAGGGTTATGAGATTCAGGATAGATTAACTCATGTGTGCAGGTTAAAGAAAGCTTTGTATGGCCTTAAACAAGCTCCTCGTGCTTGGTATGAAAGAATTGATAAATACTTGCTAAGTCTAAGCTTTTGTAAAAATGATGTCGACTCTAACATATACTTTAAGGTAGCCAATGATGAAATGCTAATTCTAGTTCTTTATGTGGATGACTTATTCCTTACTGGTAAAGATGAACTTATTATTAGATGCAAGAAAGAATTAGCTTCAGAATTTGAAATGAAAGACTTAGGTCTAATACATTATTTTCTAGGTCTAGAAGTATGGCAAAGATCTAACGAAATTTTTCTAAGTCAAGGAAAGTATACTATTGACATTTTGAAAAGATTTAGAATGATGGATTGTAAACCCATGTCTACTCCTATGGAATCTAACTTAAAGAAGTTAAGTGTTTCTGCAGCTAACTCTGAATTTGCAGATCCATCTGAGTACCGACAGTTGATTGAATCACTGATGTATCTAGTTAACACTAGACCAAACATATGTTTTGCTGTAAATGCTCTCGGCTAGTTCATGAGCATGCCCAAACATGTTCATCTTGTTGCAGCGAAGCATATCCTAAGATACTTGCGAGGCACAATTGGTTTTGGGCTGAAGTATCCACTTAACACTCCAATAACCTTGGAAGGTTATTCAGATGCAGACTGGGCTGGAAGCGTCAAAGACAGAAAAAGCACCTCCGGTATTTGTTTTAGCTTGGGATCCGTAGTAATCTCTTGGGCTTGTAGGAAACAATCTTCAGTGGCATTGAGTACTGCTGAAGCTGAGTATATTGCAGCAAGTGTAGCTTCTAGAGAAGCAGTGTGGCTTTGCAAGCTTCTTGCAGGGCTGTTTGGTCAGGCTTGGAATCCTACAGTTATTCAAAGTGATAACCAGAGTTGTATTAAGATGTCTATCAACCCAGTGTTTCATGACTGGTCAAAACATGTGGAAACTCACTATCAATTCATTCGGGACATGGTGCAAAGATGTGCTATTCAGCTAAAGTATGTCAGCACTGATGAGTAGGTTGCAGATATTCTTACCAAGCCTCTATCCAAAGTGAAGTTTGCGTACTTCAGGGATAGACTTGGTATTATGGAAAATGAAACCCTAATTGAAAGGGAATCTCAATCTCAGTAATACGTTGTGTTGTATCAAACCACCCTCTGCGGGCAATGTAAGGTGGTATTGCAAAAACTTCTCAGGGAGAAGTATAATTATTAACCATCCTCTGCGGGCAATGTAAGATGGTATTGTAAATGTTAAACCACCCTCTGCGGGCAATGTAAGGTGGTATTATAAACTTCTCAGGGAGAAGTGTAATTAGTAACCATCCTCTGCGGGCAATGTAAGATGGTATTGTAAAATGTTAAACCATCCTCTGCGGGCAATGTAAGATGGTATTGTAAAACTTCTCAGGGAGAAGTGTAATTGTTAAAACCATCCTCTGCGGGAAATGTAAGATGGTATTAGTGTAATTGATTGACCATCCTCTGCGGGCAATGTAAGATGGTCGAAAAGATCCTCTCCACCCTCTGTGGGCAATGTAAGGTGGATCCAGTCTATATGCTTGCGTGCAAGCTGGAAGATTGTATTATGTAATTCCATTCCTTGCTTGTGTATGCAAGATGGAAGATTATAGTTATGTTCTCCTCCCTAATTAAGAGGGAGTGTTGATATTAATTAGGGAAGGGCGGATTCATATTGCCTTGGGCAACATTGGAATCCGCCCAAATAAGGTCTGGCCCCTCTTCCTTCCAACGTGGCCCTATCCCCCACGCTATATCAAATAAACACTCAGCGCACTATCCAATAGGGCCGACCCTATTAACAAGGCAGATAAAAGGAAATAATTAAAAGTTTAATTATTGAAAAGCCGACCTAGTCAAGGAGTTCGCTCCATATAAATAAAATATCAAGATTCATTTGTTATACACTCAAGTCAATTAAGCTCCTTCATCTTATGCGAAAATCTTCATACTTGCCTAAGTGCGAACTTCAGTCATCTACAACTACAGCAACCTTCATCTATCATTAGGAGGTGCGAAATCCATCTTGAGGTGTTGGCAAAATTCAGTGAATGCACAGCGAACTGATTGGAGGTCTGCCATTCATACACACACAACGAATTACTGGAAGGACTACCATTTATGTATGCCAAGCAAACTGCTTGAAGGACTGCCATCTAGGTTATACACAGCGAATTATTTGGAGGCCTACAATCTAGGGTAATGGAGCAGTAGCATCTATCCTTCATATGACAGGAAGTGATTGTTGAAGGCAGTCACTTCATACCTCTTGTGACAGCAACATCTGAACCTGCAAATACATGAGATAAGTGTTGTAATGATTACATAACTATAATCCATAATCAGATCTAAGGATCTTTTCTGGCAAGGTTTTTCCCCCTAGGAGGTTTTCCCATGGTAACTGTGTCTTGCTGTTAATTTGTTTATTTCTATGTTGTCATTTTCTTTCAGTTAAACAAACTAATTAAAACTAAATCTAAATTTCTAAGTTATGTCAATCTGAAAGTGTTAAAATTAACAAAAAGTAGGGGTCCCCATTTGCAATGGGGCGATGTGTGAATACTTAACAACAGATAGTCATGAGGTTGGACAACTTAGGTGAGGCTCTAAACTAGGAGCTTCATCATCAGGGCCTGCAAGGCGCATGGCTCTATTTGTAGTAGTAAGAGCTATTGGCTATGTTTGATTTTTTGGAACTTTGCACTTAAGTTTATAGGTTGCTTTGTACAAACTATATTGTTATTGCAATCTTATCATATGTAACCATCTAGTTATTATTTATGCACGATGAAGTATGCTTTGTGCAATGCAATGTAATCAACAATATGAATAATATAAACAACAAAATCCTATTTTCTATAATTTGTGTGTTAAACTCTATTTTATTTGCTCTCTCTATCTCTGCTGTTGAAATGCCCTTACATTTCAAAAAAAAGTAGTTTGTGTCTTTTTCCTACAATTTTTAACATTTTATTAAATCCGAATTTTTCCTGATTTTTTCCGATTTTTGCTGCTATGATATAAAGTGGTTCTATCAGGATTGAGTGAACATTATTTTCAGTTGATGCCAGCTGCTGTTATCTATTATTAGATGGAGTTTTTGTTTCTAGACTTTGCAGAATGTAGTGTGTATTCAAGATTCATTGCTGCTAGATTGTCAGAGACTGGGTATGGCTAATTAAAGCATGCTTTACTAACATCCGATATAAACTAAATTGTTTCATTTTTATGGAATATCCAAAGGATTGATAGGTTCGGGTTGGCTGATGCTGAATGAATTTCTTGCTCACACTAAGTATTATTGTTCTGATGTGCAGGTCTATGTAATCCTGTAGAAAAATTACGAAAATTGCACAAGATTGACATGTGTTCAAAGAGCCCAACATTGCCATCTGATGAATAGAGAGTGAAAGTTATCCAATTCTTTGACATGATCATTGATCTTATTCATTTTTCTTAAAGCTGATTGGAAATTTCATTAGATATGTCCAGTTGCCTTCCATTGTTGTAATATCTAGCATACCATGTACTCGGTAGTGCTAAAGAAATTAGAAGTTACTCAATTTGTTCACGTGACATTCAATGCCAGTGTAGCTATTGATTCTTTGTCACTCGGTTTTCAGCAAAGTTGTCTTGAATATGGGGCAACTTCTGTGCATTTTTGAGTTTTTCTGGTGTAAGAGATTTTTTCCATAATCTAATCTATAGGGGCTTTAGAAAGGGGCATCATTCTGGATCATGTCAAAATCGCCTCTGTACAGTTATCTAATTTAAGTATTGGTACAATTAGTTGAGAATTATCATGCAAATAAAGAGAACTTATCTGTAGGTAGTTTTGCTTGGAAATGGAAGCGAACACTTACGTTAACCTTACTCTGATAATTTGCATCTTTGGGATAATTTATTCTTGCTACTGTCAAATCAGATGTCAAAATTTGAATAAAATATGCATATTTCATGAACTGATCAATTAACATGAATCATAAATCTGGAAGCAATCTGTAGCTTTTCACCTTATTATACATTTTCAGTACAGCATCATCCTCTTTTTATCGTGAGGATTTTCATGAATATTTTCTCTCATTCCCTTTATCCATGAATATCCTTTTCTCTATTTTCTTTGTTGGATTAGGTGTTGCATTTCTCAAAAATAAAAATAAAAGTTGAAGGTTAATCTATTTTATAATTAGTATGTGAGTTATTTAGTTTACAGGCTTATTGAAGACTTTTCTGAGGAGAAACTCTGAATTAAATCAATTCTAGCATTTTCTTGATTTCATCCTATATTCTCGTAGGGCATTTTCATAATACGTGCTTCTAAGTCCTAATTATGCACTTCTTTAGGTTTCAACACCTATAGATGCACCATATCAGATATTAGAAATGTCAAGAAAACGAAATTTCTTAGCTTACTACTGATTGTTATCTGCACAGCTTAACCAGAAGAAGAATATTATAGATTTCTATCTTATCATTGGATGAATCATTAAAGTAATTAGCAGAGATGGAATTTATCTTAGAACAGGATTGACCACCACCGAGGTCCAAGTTCATTAATCTGTACACCATTAAATGTATCCCTAAGCAAATAAAATCCTGTAGAGACCTGGTTGCACTTCTAATCAAATCAATAGAAATATATCTGCTGAAATATTCACCTCATAATATCTGTAGTGGCTTTCTGTAAGAAAAGTTTGTGGTAGTCATACTTCAAAGTCTATTAGGGTCACAAGATCCTGAGTGTAGCATTAAGTGAAGTCTTGGAGGAGTAGTCTCTTTGTGTTCACCGTGAAGATGGTATGCGCAGGTGTAAGAGAGGAGATTCGCTACCCTTTAAGACAATGCAGCCTTAAAGAGCAAATAGCCCTCAATTACCTCCAGCAATATTGATTGTGCTATTTAGCTTAATTCAATATAACAAGGAGGTAGAATAGAAATCTGTATGCTAATGAGAAGAGTTTCTACAACTAGGCTTGTGTAAGTAATTTTAGTGAATTATAGAAAGGAGATTAGCTAAAAGTTACAGAAATACAGAGTACAGACAAAAGAGAACCTGTTGCTAGTGAAGTGAGCTATCGGCCTCGGACTATGGTGCATTGTGCGGACTATAGCGTGCCATGCTATCGTCCAGTCAAAATCAACTGTTGGGTTCCCAAAATGCTCATCTTCAGATTATCTCGTACTTGAACCCACACACAGAGAGAACAGGAAAAATGTTGCTAGCTGTTCAGGGGCTTGCTTCAATCAAACCCCAGTTTTGGTCTTCTGACCTCCAGGGACAGCCAAATAGATATTGTAAAAGAAAGCTAAACTAAAAGACACTTAAAGTAAATATACGTTTGGTAGAAACAATCCCCGCTTTGGAGGAAAACTCCTATCACAAAAGATATAAAATATGTGCAAAGACACAAAGATCAATAGATGCAAAAGCAAGGGAGTGTTACCAACAGTCTTGTGGCTCCTCCCTTGAGATGTTCTACAGATTTGATAGTGCAAATAGATGGAGGAGTTTAGACTGTTGCTAGTATGCTTATAATTTTTGAAGATTGTAAGGGCTGGTAACATTCAAGCAGAGTGTTTGTAGTAGATAGAACAGAGATTGCTTGTTAGAGAGTGAATGTAAGTGAAAAGTACCCAAATGAATGAAAATGAGGGAGTTTTGTTTGGTCAAATAGGCAGGAGGAGCCATTACTCTTCCATGTGGACATTATGACACGCGTTGTTAATGAGACATGCAGAAGATTCCCGTTTGAATTTAAAACATTATCGAGATGCTAGAATGTCGCACAAACATCCACACATAGCATTGTAGTCCTAAAAAAATCTGCTAATTTTTAAAAACAGAGATTGAAAACACTTGATCTTTGTCATTTGTGGAGTCAGAAGCTTTGAAATCAAGACATAGCTTTTGTCATAAATACTAAAGTTGACACTGGTGTAATGGTGTGAAATTGCTATCATATGCAATTTTCAACATTACAACAGATATATTGTGTACTGCTTGATGATCACCACCAGTTTGTTCCACCATTTACCAAGTCATAAACAGCAGTGGAAGTATTGCATTCCCTGCCTGGAAATGTATGGTCCAAATCTTAACAGTATCATAGGTAGGTGGATTAATGAAAGATCTGCAAAATACTGATGAGCAACAACGGATGTTGTGCACTTCTTCTATGTTTCATATAGGAGCTTGAGCATTGATTTATGCTGAATCAATAGCCTAACAAATAAAGATATATTTTAGTTTCATCACAAAAATAGTGTCTTGATAATGACATAAGGCAAAATGTTTCCAATGTGGGTAAATTAGAAGCATTTTAGTTTTGTCACAAAAATTCTGATTACAGGGGGAAATGATACCCTACTTGAAGCTGACCTTAAAGCTAAGTATTGTAAATAAGAAAAAAAAGTAACCTTCAATTATGGCTGGAAGAACCAATTGCTATAATGTAGAGATGTCTATGACGAATTATTATTGAATGTACCATGCACCACTAATTTAGTAATGCTTTGCAATGGAGTTACAGCAACAGGATCATTTCTGCATGTAGGGGGTGAACTAATGGCAATGTGTGCACAACACTCAACCAAATTGGGGACTCAATTATACTCATGCACATGCAGGTTAGTTACTGCTGCATGGGAACAGAGGTAGGGGTCCAAGGGATCCCTAGACAGACAAGTTGGATCACTATTACTTGACATGGAATCTTATTTCAATTCACCTTTATTTTTATTTTTTTAGTAGTCAAGCTTCTTGCCGTGTGCAAATAATTCTACTTAATTCAGTGTAGACGGCTACTGATGATGTTTTATGTGAAGTATTTGACGATCTTTCTCATCCCTTAGTGCTTGTTGAGACCAAGCATTTCCTTAGAATTTGTGAGGCCTAGCCAAGTCTACTTAGTGGTAGAACACATCTAAAAAGCTTTTGGGGAAAACTGTCTAGAAGATTTTTTCTTTAATGTTTCAGATGACACTTTGTGATATATGCAATCACTAATCTAAGTAATCTTTTTACATCCTAACGATGGATCACAGTGTGATCAAATATTGATGAAAAATCTTCTGCACTCTTTTCTACCCTTGTCTACCATGAGCTTTTATGTAAAGTATTGCATGAGTTAAAATGATATGAAGATTAGAGATGAAGAAACAGGTGAAACAATCCAAATTCACCATGCAATGTCATCAGTGCATAAATGATAAGGACCCAATCAAAATTAATCATGCAATGTCATCAATGCTCTATGAGAAGTGCACAAACACATTGAGGAAATAAGCATTAATCTTATTTACCTGAAATCAGAAGAAAATACATCCGCATCTTTAATGCACTTCTAAATTACCAAATAGTATTTTCTCCATGAGCAAAACCAAAAACGTGTACCTAGAGCCATAAGCCACCAAAGCAAGCAAATGACTCAAAAGCGCAATTCTAAGAGCATCTACATGCTATGGAAACAAATGTTAAAGACCCCAAAGTGCAAATGCTCAAAGCGATTGCATGCTACTATAGCAAGCTTATGACCCCTAGTGTAGATACTAATCACTTCAAATCAAAGATCTTAAACAAAGAATAAAATTCAACTGAATGTGGGGATTTAAAAAATTAAGTCATCTAAAAATGAAGCAAATGAGTAACATGAGATCTGCGTTTGACGTCCTTTGCACTAAATTGATCATGGGACCTATGAAGGTGAGTAGGCAAAATAATTTGTTTGTTGGGCATCAAAACTTTTAAATTTCATTCTTCAAGAAAAGATGCCAAAAGAAAATGATCCAAACTCTGTGTAAAACCTCTAAAAGTTAGAGCATTTAAGAATGATACATATAATGATGATAACTTATAAAAGCTAGGTCTAATCAACATGTATGGACGCTAGTACACAAATTGACTTGGGCTTATGGTTGGCATGGGAGAGTCTTTGTGTCAAGGCTTCACGAGGCTTGGTGATTGCAGAAGATTTAGTTGACATTATATCAATGCTTGTAAGTTTCTAGATGGTCAAAGTAACGACTGTAAATTGTTGCAATTTTTAGGTAATGTTGAAATACGTTTGAGGTACCGTTTATAATGGAATTTAATAATTTTTTGTGGGTATGATGTTTTTGTCGTTAAGATTAGTTTGGTTCCACAGTATCTTTAGAGTTTAGATAACCACAAGTTGAACCCCCTCTATATTGGTGCAATAATTATAGTACCATTCACACTACTTGCACCAATATACCAAACACATTGAGATATATATGCATAGCATTTAAAAATTTATTTAGGTTCACTTCATTCATCTGGATGTTTTTTTTCAAACTAAGTCCTCAATTGGGAACAATTCAACAATTCTTTTGTCCTTCCCTTTATCAAAGTACATCTAATAAGAAATATTAGACGTAATTTGTATGTTTCATTTTATTATTTTTCTTTTTTGTGTAATATTTTTTTCTCCAAATATAAGAGAGTTTAGAATTATAATATTTTCTATATCTTTTGATTCGCTGAATGTATAGCATGCATAGTTGGAAGATTCTTTAAAAAAATACCGTAAATTGATTTTTTTAAAAGCTATATTGCTTTATTGATTTTCCCTTATGTTCATGATTTTTTGTTTTGTTTGTCTACCTAGTTGTTTCTAGCAATTTAAAATGCATGATAGTTTTGAGTTAGTAATGAGCAAGTATACATATTTCTAAAATTGGCTACATTTATAAATTATTAAAAAAATAAAAGGTACACTATTACCCATGATATATGCATCTCATCTTTTATTACTTCAATTTTTATGTTTAAATGTAATTTTGAGGAAAATGTTTGATATTTTACAAGTCCTTCATCTCTTCAATTTTCTGAGGAATCATATGTACACAAACAATTAGTATTAGGTGTTGTGTGTAATATTGGGTTAGCTATTTTATATGTGAAAGATAGAGAATAATTAATTATTATTCTGAAAAACTATTTAATAATGTGTATCAAAAAGTAAATGAGGAGTCAATGAATTTATGTACTCATGATTTTGAGGCACATGGTTTTATCTTGCCACTTGGTTTTATTTGTGTGAGCTTGAGTCTATAAAATCAAACACATGTTTAGTGGTTAAGATTGATTGGGTGAGTAGATTGTCATTGTATCGAGTCTTCTTCTGAGTGCATCTATAAATCATAGAATGAGATGTGTGGATTTATATTAGACACATGGAGGATACATTGGAGAGTCTTGATGTTTGAGAAGTTTTCATGGAAACTCTATAAGTGTATTGCAATGTTTTATTGTTGAATAATACATAGAGTATGGATGTCTTTGGATGTTGGGTCTTTTCTTCTTGAGGGTTTTTCCAAGGTATATCTTGTGTTATCTTGTGGCTTGTCTATTTGATATTTGGACAATGGTTATTGAAAAATAAATTGAATGAATGATTCAATAATCGGATAATCTATTCAACAATATACAAGCGTATATAAAGAGATTACAAGAAGGATGTTCTAAATTAAGAACAAATCGTTTAAAGTGAACTACTAAAAAGCTAAACGCTAAATAAAGCTTAAAAGCTAATTAACTAAAAAGAAAAAGCTAAATGCTAAATACAGATTAAAAGCTAATTAACTAAAAAGCTAAATGACTATTAAACAAGGAACTAAATATAGGTGACTAAAATATAATTAAATATTCTATACCCTCCCTTAATGGTCATTCTATCTACTAACTACCCTAGAGAAGACACTGCGGGTCTTTTGATCACAAATGAAAAGAACACTCTGCTACAGCGGAGACCCTCCCTGGATCTAAAAAGTGTTAATGACCAAGAATACCAAAATCCATCCAACCTGATGTTGGGTAACCAAACTGAAACCTAAAACCATGATTTTGAGGAAAAATCGGCAAACCCTCCAAAACTGAAGATACAAATCATCATTTTTGTGGAAAAAAATGGTAAAAACCCTTGAAACAATTTTTGTGGAAAAAATCGAACAAAACCCTGGAACTTCGCATGGCAAGACCCAAAACACCACATGGTAAGACACCAAACATCACGCGGTGAAACATCAGACATCATGCGGGAAAACACCAGACAACATCACGTGGTAAAACCCTGATTTTTGAGAAAAAAAATCAAGCAAAACCCTCTCATGATTTTTTATGGCGAAAAATCAGAAAACCCACACAAGCTTTGCAAATGACAGATAATAATTTTTAAGGAAAAAGTTATAAACCCTTCGAACAATTTTTGAGGAAAAAAAAAGGTGAAAACCCTGGGACCTGTAGGACGAGGTCTGGCCTAAATCAATCTGATCAAGGCTACGATATTCAGATATCGTGAACATGCACTGTTTCCAGGTGTTGTGGCAGTTGTTGAACTTTTGACTGTGTTCCAACATGATGTTGCGAAAATGGAAGTTGAACGAGGTCAATCTGATTCAAAAATTAGAATAGAAACAAAAAATCTAAAACCCTGGAGGAGAATTCTGGCACGAATTTTGAGGTTTGGAAGAAACCCAAAAATTAAAATTTTCTACACACAACAACATAAATGGTGCCCAAAAAAAACAGCAAAATTCCCAACGTCCACAGAAATAGCAAAAATTGTGAACTGTTTTTAAATTTCAAGGCAAATTTACTGGCACAAAATTCGAGGTGCAGAAAACGAGGCACCCAGAAAAATTTGAGACCAACCCAAAAAATCTCTCGAAAAACCCACCAAAAATCTGAAAACATAATGCAAATCCGACGGCTCAAAAATTGAGGCACGAAAAACGATGCGCCCAGAAAAATCTGACGATGACCCAGTTGAGGTCTCAAAAAACCCACTAAAAATCTGCAACCAGAATAAAATTTTGACTTGAATTGAAGGGTCAAAACCCTAGTTGAAAATTGCAGAAACCCTAGGAAAAATTTCAACCTTCAAAAAAAAAATTGCCCAGGAAGAGAAAAAGAATCTGCCCCTTTTTTAAAAAAAAAAACAGTTTTAAAAAAATCTCTTCAATAAAAACTTCGAAAAATTTTAATAACAAAAAATTTCAAAATTTTTAATTTCCATGCTCTGATACCATGAAAAATAAATTGAATGAATGATTCAATAATCGGATAATCTATTCAACAATATACAAGCGTATATAAAAATATTACAAGGATGACGTTCTAAATTAAGAACAACTCGTTTAAAGTGAACTACTAAAAAGCTAAACGCTAAATAAAGCTTAAAAGTTAATTAACTAAAAAGAAAAAACTAAATGCTAAATAAAGCTTAAAAGCTAAATGACCATTAAACAAGGAACTAAATATAGGTGACTAAATTATAATTAAATATTCTAATAGTTATCATGTAAACTTGTATGTAGTTTTTTACCAATGGAGCTATGCAAGAAATGGATTAAACATTGTGGATATTATGCATTATTGCCAAACAAGTGGTATCAAAATTTTATTCATGGTTGTGGGAGGTGTGAGCTCCCAAGTTTGTATAACCCTTGTTTGATTAAACTTGGTGCAAAGTTAATTCCATGGCAATGTAGGGAAATATTTGAGACATATCAAAGTATGAGACACATTTGTAGGTGTTGTTTTGCAAATTTGGGGTTTATTGCATATTTGAAATTTGAAAAATGATTGATCAAAATAATTTATTGGAATGGACTTCTTATGAGGGTTTTGTTATGTACACAAATATTTTGAGAGAGGGGGTGAATCATTATATACAAATTTCAACATCAAACATAGAGCGATGTTAATATCATTACCGCATCTTACATTATCATCAAATTAATTATGCAAAGATAGATACATAAACACAAGAGAACACCAAATATCCATGGAAAACCCATAAGGGAAAACCCACAGTGAGAATAGTTGCTTGGATCTATTGTCCAAATCTAGCCCCACAAAAAATAATGATGAAGTTACAATGATTTTGTAGGCACCAAACCACAAGAATTTCAACTTAAGGATACACAAATCTCCAATATGATTTGCAAGCACGAACCTATAGGAGACACCAACCTCAAATACAAATAAGATGTAGGAATCATGCATACCTTTTCAAACTCAAATCTTTATCATTTGTCTGATTTGATATGCTTTAGAATACTCTCACACTATGTATAAGATATGCATGTTAGCTCACACACTTTATTCACCACCTTTTCCTCATAGAATTCAACTTTATCTCTTCTACTGAAAATTAGAATAGAACTGATTTGCATTATATATGCATTCTCATATTATTTACATCTTCATGGCGGCATAAGATCTAATTTCAATGTCTGCAAATTGGACGAGAATAAGTTTCTTAAATCAAACAATGTAAAACATGTAGTCAGCTCGATTCTAACACCGACACTATATCCCAAGAGTAAGAACATAGTGTGCATTTCCCAACAAGAACTCAATGAATCCCAATTTAACTTCATACACTTCCTCCTACTTGTGCACATTACCCTTCTCTACTTCATCCAACAGAACATTCTGCTCAATCAATGAACTATTAGTGTGAATACTCTATCATCTCTAACTTTTTGTATACTAGAGAAAAAACTCACAAACTTAGGAATATTTTTCTTCATGTGTAGCCTTACTTATTTTTTAAACCACAAGCTAGATTGCAGTAGCAAAAACAATAGTGTGACTTAGTATACATGCAAACCTTAGAAACTCAACGCAACCACTTCCAGGTTACAAAAAATGTCGTAGACATGCAAGAACAATTGATACCAAGGTACATTGATAACACTAACATTTTACAAAAGATCTATCCAAGTCACCTCAAATATTTTTACATAAATCAATCACCATGACACCTTGACATCAATGACAACACTATATTCAATAATCTCCCCCTTTCTAATTGATGGAAACAACAAAATGCTCCCCTTGTGAATAGCACATCATTTTATGTTTTATCTCTTCTCCTTTGTGGGATATCTCTCTATTTGACTCTCCCTTTTCCTTAATGTAGATGGATTATTGATTCTTTCCCATGATGTAGCATTCATGCATTTTGGAATCTCTCTCCCTTTGATGTCAATGGCAAAGGGATACTTGAATCCTTCCTCTAAGACTTTCTCTCCCCCTATCTGATAAACTCCATGCATTGTTACATTTTGCACTTTAGTGCATGTCCTTGTCTTCTTGCAATAGGGAGTGTAAAATTTTACTTCCTCTTGATTTAAGAGGAGGGAGATACTACTCTTAGATTTTGCCTAAGATATTCAAATATTTCTTTGGAAAGAGGTTTTTTGAAGATATCTATATTTTTTTCTTTTGTCCCAGCATACTCCATCTTAAATTCTTTGTCTACAACCTTCTCTCTCAGAAAATGATATTTTATTAAAATGTTCTATCACAAAGAATAGGAATAGACTCATCATACTCAATTTTCATATCCTTTAGTGTTTGTTTCATCCAAAGTACCTGAGTGCAACATGGAACTGTTGCAACATACTCTGTTTCTACTATGAATAAAGACATTCAATCTTGCTTCTTACTTAACCTATACATAATATTGTTGCCAAGAAAGAATGAACTAGCACTAGTGCTCTTCATGTCATCAACACTTGCGACTCAATATGCATCAGTATACATTGTCAAACTAAAAATTTTGCTTTTAGTAGCTTTCAAAAATCTAAAAATTATTTTACATTCTTCACATGAGTTTCCTTACGTGTGGCTTGAATGCTTGCAACCATATATATTGCTTGCATTATATTTAGTCTAGAAGCAATCACATACAACAAACTTCATATCATTGATCTATACAAAGTTTGATCTATTGGAGAAGACTCATCATATTTAATCAACTTACACCATGTAACCATAGGTGTGGTAACCGATTTGTAATTTTCCATCTTAAACTTCCACAACATCTCTTTTATATATATGTTTTGTGAAATAAATATGCTTATATCCCACTATGAGATTTGTAAGCCAAGGAAGAATGATAATTCACCAAGCATTGATATCTCAGATTATTTTTGCATTTCATCAACAAAATCCTTACACATTTCATTACTACTACCTATAAAGATAATATCATCAACCCAAACAACAACAATTAAGTGATAATCACCTTCCATTTTGATGTACAAGCTACTATCTACAATGCCTTTCTTGAAACCTTGCTGCCAGAGATGCTTGTCCAATCTTGAATGCCACACTCTAGGGGCTTTCTTAAGTCCATAAAGAGCTTTCTTCAATCTATATACAAAAATCTAGATTCTTTGGCTATTGAAACTCTTTCGATTCCTCAATATATACCTCTTCTTCTAATTCACCATTCAAAAATGTTGACTTGACATCCATCTAATATATCTTGGAATTCTTGAAATCTAATAAGACTAAAAACATTATGATTGCCTCCAATCTTGCTACGGAGCAAATGCCTCTTCAAAATCAATTCCTTCCACTTGTGCATTGCCTTTGTATACTAGTATGGTCTTATTTCTAATTACTTTTCCCTCTTCATTCAATTTGTTTCTAAAAACTCATTTTGTGTCAATGGCATTCATGTCTTTACGTCTTAGAACAAGTTCCCAAGTTTTTTTCTTCTCAACCTCATTTAGCTCCTCTTCCATTACCTCTAACCAATTTCCATCTTTACTAGCTTCTATAAAATGTCCTGGTTCAATTTTTATTATAAGGCAAGTTGTACATGTTTGTTTGCTATTGCTAACAATTCATAGTGTGTCAGTGTTATTTACCCTTGTTTGTCCTCTATTCAGAATGTAAATTGTGGTATGCACAACTCCTCTCTAATATAAATCAAGTAGCCTCGCTTGGCTCGATGTTGTTCTTGCCATCTCTTGAATTGTTCCATTCTTCCTTTCCACCACTCCATTTTGTTGAGTCCTTGTAGCAAAGTAGTATCTCTAGATTCCATGCTTCTCACACAATTATTCAAAGTTATTAGAAGTAAACTAACCACCTCTATCAAATCTTAGATATTTGATATTTCAACCAATATCATTCTCTACCAAATATTTGAATATTTTGAACTTCTCAAAAACTTTAGATTTTTCTTTTAAGAAAGTAACCCATGACATTCTAGTAAAATAATCAACAAGCATCACAAAATAAATGTCACCCTATAGACTCTTTGTCCTCATTGATTCGCATAGATCTATATTAACTAACTTGAATGGATCTGTAGTCAAATACTCCTTTTTCAAAAACTTTACTCTGGTCTTCTTTCCTTCCTAACGTTCCTTGTAGAGAGTACATGAGAGTTGTGATTTTGGGCATACCTCTTACTACTTCCTTAGATATGATCTTCACAAGATGATCAATTTTTTATGCCCCATCCTTATGTGCCATAGTCAACTTTCCTCTTTCTATACTACAAGACATTTCTTTCCATTGACTTTACTGAGATTATACACATCACCTTTTGTCCTACATCCTTTTGCAATCATCTCATCAATGCTTGATTTTCTAGATCTCACATCCATTTGCATTGAATGAAAGATGGTAGCTTTTTTCACACGTCTTACATTCAAAAAATTACATTTCAAACCTTCTACATACACGACATCATATGTCTTAGTTTTTCCGCTATCAAAGCTTAAAGTACCCTTTTCTAAAATCTTACTAATTGATTTATTATTGAGTCTTACTATTCCATTGTTCCACTTTATCATATTGATAAACTTTCTCTTATCTTTGGTCATGTGGCTAGAACATCCGCTATCAATGATCCATAGGTTCTACTCACTCTATGTATGAAGAGCGGTTTGTGCAATCATTGAACTCTCTGACATCTATTCTTTTTGTTTCCTTTTCCACACTTTATCAATTCCATTCTTATGGTTTGTTGAGATAGTCTCCTTTATATCTAACTTAGGTGGATTCATAAAACCACTTCTATAACGTCTTTCAATGTGATCCAAGTTGTTGCACTTATAACAAATAATATTAAAACTAAACAAAGATGCAAATAGATTTCTGCTTACAAAGTTAGTTCTTCTTGGAAACAACCTTTTGCAATCTAGTACCTTATGACCAAATTGATTACAAATAAAAAAGTAACTAGAAAAGGAATAATTGCACCTAGTATTGTGCACTTTTCCTCTTGGATTTGCCTTTTGAATGCACTCTTTTATTTGTGAACGTCCTCTTGGAAAACGTTATCTTCTTTCTCATTGTCCTTCATCACCTTGTTCTAAACAAATTTTGAACTTTCGGATCCATTCTCATCTAAATCCTGTGTGGTTGCCTTCATGGAATTCTCTATAGACTTACTACTCTAATATCACCAATCCAATACCAGTATTGATGTGTGGTGATTTTTGTACGCTTTTCCTCTTGGATTTGTCTTTCAAATTTGCTCTTTTATTTGTGAACTCGGGTGATAACGTCATCTTCTTTGTTGTTGACCTTAGTCACCTTGTTCTAAATAGATCTTGAACTTTTAGATCCATTCTCATTTGAATCCTTTATGGTTGCCTTCATTGAATACTCAATAGCCTTACTATTCTAATATCACCAAATCCATTACCGGTCTTGATGTGTTGTGATTTTTGATAGATTATGATCTCATCTAGAATATCAATGCTTTTTCTAAACTTCAAATTCTTGCACAACTAATTCTTTTGTTTCTGCAAATCCTTTCTCAGGGATACTTCTTCTTCTATCTAAACTTTTAGATCTATGATCGGCTACTTAGATTTTTCAATACTTTGTGTTAGTTTAAATTTGGCTTTAATGTCCTTCGTGATTATTTTCTTAAGTTTCTCAATCTCTTTGTAGGCGTAATATAGTTCTTTCTCAAAATCCACTTCTTCATCTCCATAATTCACATTTTTTGCATCACCATCTAAGGTTTCCATATCCATGAATAGAGCTCCTTTCTTTTCATTTTCACTTCTGAAGGTGTGCTAATCGTACTCATTAGATGAGTAGCTATCTTCTTTACAATAGAAACTTTTCTTATGCTTCTGAAAAATCTTCTTCTTGTGCTTCATTCGCTTCTTTCAATAGGCATTGTGCTCCTTATCTTCATTGCTACTTATTTTGTAGGGACATTGGGGAACAAAATGACCAATTTTACCACAATTGAAACATTTGAAATGTAACTTATCTTTGTATTTTTCAGAGCCTCTCTGCAACTTCCTTACAAAGTTTTCTTCTAGATCTAATTCAACATTGGGATAAGATTCTTCGATCTTCTTAGATGCCTTGAAAAATGTCTCTTTTCTTGAAGATTTTTTATTCACAATTCTCATCTCATATAATTTATCCATAACTAGAGTGTTCAAATCTTTAGCTTCTTTCACTGTAGATACTTTTGAATCAAACCTTGAGGGAAGGAATTTGAGTACCTCTTTCACAATCATTGTTTTTTTCATTTATCCACGAAGTCCTTTGATGCTATTGACAATTTCATCTAGCCAAAGTAAAAATGTAGCAACATTCACTTCTTCCTTGTTTAGACTTTCAAACTAACCTTGGTAGGTCTAAAGCTTTGCTTACTTTACCTTGTCATCTCCTTCATAGATATTATGTGCAACTTATCCCAAACTTATTTTTTTATCTTGCAATGTGTTGGTTAACAGATTTTGTTCTCCTAAAAAATGTGACAATGTTGACTCCTAGCCTGAGCAAGAGAACAAACTATTAACAATAGTTCGAGAAGTTGCAACTGCTTTGCAACTTTCCTCTAAATTTGAGAGGTACATCTATCTCTTATGATATAAATTTAGGTTTTTTGGGGTATGCTTTTAACCAGAAAGCAAAAAAGGTGATACTTTTAACCAAAAACCCTTAACGGAAAAGAAAGAAAGAGAAAGGAAACAACATGCGAATAAGGAAAGAAACCTTTAACTAATTATCAATAAATGTCACTATCATTCAATATTTATTCAAAGATAAACACCATATAACAGTGAACAATAGATGGAAAACAAAAAAGTAACTTAAAGCTCAGAAACTTGAACAGAAAGCACCCACATAGGAAGAATGCAAATTTATCCTTGGTAGCACAGAGTCTATTCACATGAGATAAACTATTCAAAAGCTTCCTTATTATTAAAGCAACAATATTAACTAAAACCAGAGTTTTCAGAAAACAACACAAAGTCTGCATTCCCAAAAACCTTCCCCCGTTAAAAACCTTCTCTTTCCTACCCTTTTATAATTACTAATACCCATTTGTCATTTCAAAGTAACGGTTCTTGATGAGTCAAGGTCTTGAAAATGACTGTTTCAAAATCATCCTCGACAAAAAAAACTAATCAGAATACATTAACACTGAACCCATACCATAAAAAATCCTAATTTTCTTCCCTTTCTTCAGGTACTGGATTCCTATCCACAATTTGATTGTCAATCATTTCAGCCTTTATTTCTTCCTTGATCAACACCCAAAGAACTGCTACAAATTCATCTTCATCCTATATATATTATCAAGAAAAGTCGGTCAAATTGAAGAGGATGTCATCCTACATGTCATTAACATCTGGATGTATCACCAAAGCTTTCCCTTTGAGCACCATCTTCTTCGTTGTCTAAAAAACTAATTACTAGGGTTTCTCCTCACAACTATTTATTCTTGCAAGCGTTGTTCGTGATTTTTGACATGTTCCACTATTTTTTCCAATAAGGTGATTTCCTTTCTATATCCTACAAAATCAATTTGTTGTTTCCATGCAAGAGCATGTAGCCCTTCGATGATATTCCCTTGTTCGCTATCCGGCCAATTCAAGTCAGGATTAACAACTGGCAACAGGTCATTACAAGGCAAAACCATTCTGACAAAGGAAACTCATGATAGCATGTGTTATTTTGGCCAGTTCCTAGGGGTGGTGTATTAAATTTTTATCTGCTAAAAGGTGACAGAATCAAATGCTACAACTCATGCCACCACCTTTATGTGCCTTTAGCCATTTAATCAACTATTAATAAGGGTACTTGCAAATCTTCTTTTGATTCATTCCTTGGAAGGCGTGCGATGTACGATACTATGTCGACCTAGGAGCGTACGGGGCATGAAACAAGAGATTTTGAACTCTCTCAAGCTCGACATCGATCTCAAAAGGTAGTATCAATCATTGGAGAAGAAACATAAATCTTTGAGTAATGCAAGTTTTTAGTTATCGTCCAACCGTCCTATATGCAATGGTCCTCTTTTGGGGTCGCAGTATTGGATCACTTTAGAACTTGAGAACTTTGAAACATGATTATGAGGTATTAAGATTTTACCGACTACGGGGCACCTGATAAAATGTAAATAGGCATTTGTAAGTTAAAAAATGGAGGGGTGCTAACAACTAGCTCTGACTGGGGACAAGGACTAGGAGGACGCAGCAAGGGACCCAGAATCCCAACTAAGACCAGTGCATTATCCATTGAGCTACAAAGTCAGAAAGTGCAGGAGATAGAATGCTACTTTGCAGAGGAGCAGAGGGAAGACTAGACACAAACCAAAAAGAGACAAGGCAAAAGGAAACTAAACTAACCGCACACCAAAAATACCTAACCATATACACATGGCCCAATGGCTCTACCTTGAAGATGTTAAAAGTTTCTTAGATGAATCCATTAATAGGTTGAGAAAAGTAGGCACTTGTGCGAAAAAATGGGTTGTGATCATATGCTGCAGTTGGAGATAACTGCCACCCTACAACCATTGCAATATTAGACCTCCAAATGATGAACTGCAGAAACTTCTTAAGCACATACTCATGCCCAAATAACCATTCTTCATCAAAACCTCTGAATCAAAATCTTCTTTACCAATGACTTCATGTGTAACACCAATATGGAAATTAGGGTTTACATTGCTAGATCCAAGATTACTATTAAAAACAACCACTTGACAATTTGCAATCATCAATTCACCCATCTTACTATCAACACTTTCATCCTTACGAACTGGCAAATTTCCCTTTATTGAAAGCACGATTCCTTTTTCATATGGAATATCACACCTTATTCCATCCTTATTTCTTTGGTTATCGATTTCCATTCTTTCAAATTGACAAAACTTGAACCTATTTTGTCTAATATTAGTTTCGAAGGAATGAGAGATTTCAAAGAGGGGATTATCTCTAAGTTTTATATCTTCATAAGAATGAGTTGGCAAATACAGTGCATTAAATTTGATCCAATCATTTTCACTTTCAGGCTTCCTCAAATGTTCCTACACATTCTTTTCTGGTGTAATATTAATCACAATTTCATCTTCAGGAATCAAAGATTGTTCTTGCAAGCTATAGAGTAGATCAATTTTGAGGTGTATATTTGGTGATTGTAGCTTTTGAATGTTACTTTATACTATCATAGGATCAAATTTAACAGAAACCACATCTTCTCTTATTTCATAAATAAAGTCCTCATTGATGAAACTAGAAGATTGAAGAAACAAGTCATTCATTTCTTTTACTGATTCAAACGAACTACTTTTACATGCATGTATTTCTTTTCCTAATATTCTTCCTTCTTCATAACTTTTATCAAAAGATTCAGACGATGACACATTCATACCTCTTCCAATGTTGTCGGAGTTATGAGTGAGTGCCTCTATCTCTACCTTGGTAACATGACCATTCTTATCCTCAACTCCACACTAAAATTTGTCCTGATAATCTTTCAAAAACCAACTCGGAATAAAGACAATCTTATTTTTATCCGATAGAGCCTTTCCTTCAAGAGAGAAATGATTTTTCCCTTTGCTCCACATACATGCATGGTGAAAAAGACAGGTTTTTCATCTTTGGTTCGGTGCAAAAAATTATTGTGTTGTTGATTGGGGCCTCGCAGTATTGATGGTTCTACTAATGCTTGCACAGTATTCTTCTCACCAAGAACAGAGAAGTTATAGGACACCAATCCTTTATCTTCTTTTAACAATTCTATTCCCTTCATCGAAGCCTGTGATTGATGAATATTTCTTTCAAGATTCTTGAGATGAGAGTACCTTTGATGTACTCTTTTCAACAACAAAGAAGATCTATAATATTTAGATGGGCATAACTTCGTTCTTTCAGCCTTAGAGATACTTTCTTTGAAAGAATTCCAAAAAGAATGAAGTATCTTGTTTTTTTCAGCCAATATTTCCTCAATTGTTGGTGCAGGCCATCTTTTAGATTTGGATTGGTCTTTTGCATTTGCCTAGCACTGGGCCATTTTCTTGAGATATTTAATTAAACAGAGTCGCCTACCTCCATTCTTGGGGAAGCACTAATAGATATTTGCAGCAAGAAGGCACCGATCTTTTCTTCTCCCCAGCAGAGTCACCAAAAAATTTGTTGGTTAACAAATTTTGTTCTCTTAAAAAATGTGACATTATTGACTCGTAGCCCGAGCAAGAGAACAACTATTAACAACAGTTGGAGAAGTTGCAACTGCTTTGCAACTTTCCTCTAAATTTGAGAGGAACAACTCCCTCTTATGAAATAAATTTAGGTTTTTCTAGGTATGCTTTTAACCAAAAAGTAGAAAAGGTGAGACTTTTAACGAGAAAGCCTTAAAGGAAAAGAAAGAAAGAGAAAGGAAACAAAATGTGAATAAGGAAAGAAACCTTCAACTAATTATAAAAAAATGTCACTTTCATTCAATATTTATTCAAAGATAAACACCATATAATAGTGAACGATAGAGGAAAAACAGATACTTTAGTAACTTAGAGTTCAGAAACTTGAACAAAAAGCACCCACATAGGAAAAATGCAAATTTATCCTTGGTAGCACAAAGTCTATTCACATTAGATAAACTGTTCAAAAGCTTCCTTACTTATTATTAAAGCAACAATATTAACTAAAACTGGAGTTTTCAGAAAATAACACAAAGTTTGCATTCCCAAAAACCTCCCCCCCTTAAAAACTTTCTCTTTCCTACCCTTTTATAACTACTAATACCCATTTGTCGTTTCAAAGTAATGGTTCTTGAAGAGTAATGGTCTTGAAAATGACTGTTTCAAAATCATCCTAGATAAAACAAAACTCATCAGAAAATATTAACACTGAACCCATACCATAAATAATCCTAATTTTCTTCCCTTTCTTTAGGTATTGTATTCTTGCCCACAATTTGGTTGCCAATCATTTCGGCCTTTGTTTCTTCCTTGATCAACACCTAGATTACCGCTCCAAATTCATCTTCATCCTATATACATTCACAAGAAAAATCGATCAAATTGAAGAGGATGTCATCCTGCATGTCATTAGCATCTGGTTGTATCACCGGAGCTTTCCCTTTGAGAATCATCTTCTTTGTCATCTAAAAAACTAATTACTAGGGTTTCTCCTCCCAACTATTTCTTCTTGCAAGCATTGTTTGTGATTTTCGGCCTTTTCCTGCTATTTTTGCCAATAAGGTGATTGCCTTTCTATATCTTGCAAAATCAGTTTGTTGTTTCCATGCAAGAGCGTGCAAGCCTTCGATGATATTTTCTTGTTCGCTATCTGGCCAATTCAAGTCAGGATTAACAACCGGCAACTGGTCATCACAAGGCAAAACCATTATGACAAAGAAAACTCATGATAGCATGCGTTATTTTGGCCAGTTCCCAGTGGTGGTGCAATAATTTTTTATCTGCAAAAAGGTGACATAATCAAATGCTACAACTCATGCCACCACCTTTACTTGCCTTTAGCCGTTTAATCAACCATCAATAAGGGTACTTGCAAATCTTCTTTTGATTCATTCCTTGGAAGGTGTGTGATGTACAGTACCTGATTGACCTAGGAGCGTACAGGGCATGAAACAAGAGATTTTGAACTCTCTGATGCTCGACATTGGTCTCAAAAGGTAGTATCGGTCATCGAAGAAGAAACATAAATCTTTGATTAATGCAGGTTTTCAGTTATCGTCTGACCGTCCGATAAACAATGGTCCTTCTTTGGGGTCGCGGTATCAGATCACTTTAGAACTTGGGAACTTTGAAACATGGTTCCAAGGTATTAAGATTTTACCGACTATGGGGCACTTGATAAAATGTAAACATGCATTTGTAATTTGAAAAATGGAGGGGTGCTAACACAATGCATTATCTTAACAAACTCAAAGTTAGATAAACCACATAAACCATAGTGGGAATAGTTGCTTGGATCTACTATCCAAATTTAGCCCCACAAAATATAATGATGAACTTACAACGATTTTGTAGGCACCAACCCATGAGAATTTCAAACTAAGAAGGAGACACCAATCTCCAATCTAATTTGCAGTCACCAACCTATAGGAGACACCAATCCCCTAATCTAACAAACTGAGCACCAACTAAGATTATGAAGCACCAACCTCAAATACAAATAAGACGTAGAAAATACAAAAGGTATGTCATGTGAACCTTTTCAAACTCAATCTTCATCATCTGAGATCTGATCTACTTCAGAACACTCTCACAGATATATAATATATGCATCTTAGCTTACACACTTCACAACATATATTCACCACATTTTCTTCATATAATTCAACTCTATCCTACCCCACAGACCCCAGACCCACCCTCTATCATGCCAACACCAATGCACAATTATACCTTGGTCTTTATTGTCGGCACTCGACCTTCGATCACTAGGTCCTAGTATCAACAAGCTAGCCCTCGACTATTGAACCTCAATCACGGGAGCACCATTCCTAGCTGCACAAAAATGGAACCTAAACCTAAATTAAATCCACCCAAATCCTCTCAGGTCTACAGTTTTGAAAAAAAAAAACAAATCTTAAATGTGTCTAACATTCGTCACCTCATAAAGTCATGCCATTGACAATGCACCACCTAGTCAATGGTAGGATTCTTGAGGACCACTTCCCTACCACCCCTTATAATAGAATTTGGTAACTTTTTTCAATCGGGCATAACTTTCACCTAGGTTGTCAATTTTTTTACTCCGATTAGTTGATGAAAAGTTTTCTACAAAGTTTGTTAAGAAACCTAAGAGCAAAAAATATCAAATTATAATTGAGTAGTTTTCAAAATGTGTGGAACTTATGATGCTGTGTCTAAATCTACAAGTGCACATAGGCTCCCTCCATAATAATCCATCATTTTTTTTTATCTTGAAATAGTTTGACCGTGGTGACAATGGATGTAATGTTACTAAAAAATATCATTTGCATTCATCACAACCTTGTCAAGAGCCATATTTTTTTGTTCTTAAGCTCATCGATCCAATCAAATTCACCAACACATTGGGGTGAGTGCATGAATATTATGGAAGGCACCATTTTGCACCTTAGTTGTTCTTATCATTCTAAATCATAGGCTTCTAGAAAAGTCTATTAAGAGACCTAAGTGCGAAAAGTTACCAAATTATGATGTAGAAGTTCTCAAAATTTGTGGTACCTACAAATATTTCTTCTAAACTTAGAGGTACATTTATGGTCCCTCCATAATAACATCTCTTAGCTTTTCTTATCTCACAATCATTTATTGTAGCAATATTACAAAAAGTGTCATTTATTGTAGCAATAATAACGTCTCTTAGCTAGGAGCAATATTTTTTGTTTTTTTTGCAATTTGTGGCCCAACTAATTATGTCAACACATTCGCTAGATGAGTGAATTCTAGGGGAGGCCCCGTTTTGCACCTCAACTATCTCGATCATTCTAGACCACAAGCTTTCCACAAAGTCTATTGAGAGATCTAAGTGCAAAAATATTATCAAACTATGACGAAGTGATTCTTGAAATCTATGACACCTATGAATTTTATATCTAAACCTAAAAGTGCATGTAGGGTTCCTCCATGGTAACCTCTCTCAATTTTTCTTGTCTTAGATCCCGTTAATCATGGCAACGATGGATGAAATGTTGTGCCATTTTCATTCAACATAACGTTGTGAGGAGCCACATTTTTTATTATTTGCCTCACAAGGGGCAACTAAATTTCTAATATGTTAGGGTGGGTAGGTGAATGCTAGGGAAGGCCTCATTTATTACCCCAAATGTCCTAATCATTTTGAACTACATGCCTCTAACAAATTTTCTTTAAAAACCTAAGCATAAAAAACTGTCAAACTATGACAGAGTGGTTCTCAAAATGTATGGCATCTAAAAAGATATTTCCAAACCTATAGGTGCATGTAGGGTCCCTCCATAACAACTTCTCTCAATTTTTTTTATCTCAAAATCATTTGACCTTGGTGATGATAAATGCAGTGTTAAAAAAAGTGTCATTTGTGTTCAACGCAACCTTATCTGGAACCATATTTTTTGTTCTTTGCCTCATGGAGCCCAACCAACTATTCCAACACATTGGAGTGGGTGGATGAATGCTATGGGATGATTTCACCCTAGATGTCCTAATCATTCTAGACTATAGGCTCCTGACAAAATCTCTTAAGATTCCCAAGTACACAAAAACTATCAAACTATGACAAAGTGGTTCTTGAAATTTGTGGCACCTAACAATGTTCTATGTAGAACTATAGATGGATATGAGGTCCTTCTATAGAATCCCATCTCGATTGTGATAAAATTGACACCATTTGACCATGCCCATAGTGAATGCATTCTTACAAAAAGCATCATTTGGAAATAGTGCAAATGTGGAAACAGACGTATTTTATGTGAGGCCAAATTGGTTGTGCTAAAATATCAAGATAGGTGGGTAAATTCTACCAAAGACCTCTATTCATTTTTGGGGTCTTCTAATCCTTGAAAGCTATGTTATTTTGACGCCATCTCTTAAGAGCCCTAAGAGAAATAAAACTATCAAACTATAACGAATTAGTTCTAAGATTTCATGGCACATAAGAATATTTGTTTTGAACCTATAGATGGATAGGGGGTCCCTCTACACTATCCTATATTTATTTTGATCGATTCAACACCATTTGACCATTCCAACAATGAATACATTCTTGCAAGAAGCATGATTTAAGAGTAGTACAACCATGGAAACATGCATATCTTATAGTGAATACTACCAAATTCATTTGTTCATTCTTTAAGTCTCTCAACCCTTACAAACTATGTTATTCTGGTGTCATCTCTTAAGAGCCCTAAGAGCAAAAATTTGCAAAAATATGATGAATTAATTCTTGAGGTTCATGGCACATAGGAATGTTTCATCTAGACCAACAAGTGGAGATGGGGCCTCTCTACAATACCCTGTCTCAATTTTATTCAAGACAACATTATTTGACAATTCCAACAATCAATGCATTCTTAGAAAAAAATGCCATTTGAGAGTAGTACAAGCATATCTCTTGTGTTCCATGCTTGGTGGGGCCAAAATGACTATGCCAACACAATTATATGTTCATTCTCTAGATTTTCTTATCCTTGCAAGCTATGTTATTCTAGTGCAATCTCATAAGCTATGAGCAAAACAATTGCCAAAAAATATAGAAGGTTATTCTAGTGCAATCTCTTAAGATATCTAGTGACATAGTAGTTCTTTGAGTTCATTGCACATAAAATTTTATTTTGGATATGGGTCCATCTATAGTACCCTATCTCATTTTTTGTCAACTTAACATTGTTTGACCATTGCAATAATGAATACATTCTTGAAAAATCATCAATTGAGTGCAATATAAACATGGAAATAGGCATATTTTATGTCCCGTGTCTCATGGGACCCAGTTGGTGGTGCTAACACATTGGGGTTTGTGGGTAAATCATAGAGGAGGCCTTGTTTTGCACCCCATCTATCTTGATTGTTCAAAACTATAGGCTTATGACAAAGTCTCATAAGAGATCTGAGAGCAAAAATTAATCAAACTATGATGAAGTGGTTCTCAAAATCTATGACAAATGGGAATTCTTTTTCTAGACTTACAGATGGATGTGGAGTCTGTCTCCAATAATTTATCTTTTTTTGCAATGAATACATTCTTGCAAAAAGTATCATCTAAGAGAAATGCAATGGTTGAAACATACATATCTTGTGTTTAATATGTGGTGGGGATAAACCATTTATGCCAACTTGTCAATTTGGGCAAGTGAATGCTACTAGAGGCCTTTGCTCATTCTTTGGGTCTCTCAATCCTTTCAAGCTATGTTATTTGGACATTCTCTTAAGAGCTCTAAAAGCAAAAAATTATAAATCTATGACAAAGTAGTTCTCAAATTTTGTGGCACATAGGAATGTTCCATATGGACCTTAGGTGGATATGTGGTCCCTCTATAGTATCTTATCTCAATTTTGGCAACCTCAACCTATTTGACCATTCCAACAATGAATGCATTCTTCCAAAAGGTGTCATTTGAGAGCATTGCAACCATGGAGATAGGCATATATTGTGTTTCATGTGGTGTGGAGCCAAACCAAATATGCCAAGATGTCAAGGTGGACAAGTGAATGCTTCCAAAGGCCTCCATTCTTCCTCTAAGTCTCTCGATCCCTGTAGGCTATGTTATTTTGACAATGTCTCTTGAGATCCCTAAGAGCAAAAAAATTACAAAATATGATAGAGTAGTTCTTGGAGTTTGTGGAACATATGAATGTTTTATCTAGACTTACAAGTGGATATGAGGTCCCTCCATAGTATCATATCTTGATTTTGGTTAACTTGACACTATTTGGTTGTTCCAACAATGAATTTGTTCTTTGAAAAGCCATCATTTGAGAGTAGTACAAACATGGAAACAATCATATCTTGTGTTTCATGTGTGGTGGGGCCAAAATGACTATGCTAGCACATTGGGGTTGGTAGGTAAATGCGATGAGAGGCCTCTATACATTCTCTGGATCTCCCAATCTTCACAGGTTATACTATCCAACACAATTTCTTAAGAGCCCTAAGAGCAAAAAACTATCAAGTTATGACAGAGTAATTCTCAAAGTTTGTAGCATATAGGAATATTTCATTTGGACTTATAAGTGGATATGGGGTCCCTCTACAGTACCCTACCTCAATTTTAGTCAACTCAACACTATTTGACCTTTCCAACAATGAATGCATTTTTTTTTTTTTAAATGTAAGTTGAGAGCAATACAAACATGGAAACAAACATATATTGTGTTCCATATTTCGTGGAGCCCAACTAAATGTGCCAACACATGTACCCCAACTATCTTGATCAATTCAAACTATAGGTTTTTTATAAATTCTCTTAAGAGACATAAGTGCAAAAACCTATTAAACTATGATGGAGCGGTTCTTAAAATCTGTGGCACCTACAAATGTTCTAAACGAATATAGAGGTGATGCAAGTTGAAATTGTCTAACTATTTCAACAATTAATTCATGCTTGCAAAATGTGTCAATTAAGAGTAATGCAATCATGGAAACAAATATATCTTATGTTTCGTGCATGGTGAGGTCAAAAAAACTACGCCAACACGTCAAGGTGGTTGGATGAATGCTACCAAAGGCCTTTATTTATTCTTTGGGTCTTTGGATCTTTGTAGGATGTGTTATTCTCATGTTGTCTCTCAAGAGCCCTTAGAGTAAATAATTGCCAAACTGTGGCATAGTGGTTCTTGGAGTTCGTGGGATTTAGGAATGTTTTGTATGGACTTACAAATGGATATGGGGTCACTCTATAGTAACCTATCTCAATTTTGGTCAACTCAATAGTAAAAAAAGGCTTCCTTGCTGATTTAGTTTTGAAATCTGGACAAGGAGATTGGCTACAAGCAGTGGATTATGAGGGCATCCCTTTCAAATGTTGGAGATGCTTCCAAATGGGCCATATTGTTGTAAATTGTGATTAAAAAAAATCAAAAAAGCAAGGCACATGGTGGAAAGATGTTTCTGAGTCACATTATGTGGTGGAAAAAAATAGTGAAACTAACACCCTTCGTGCCTCTAAGGAGATGGGCGTCGCTCGAACTCAGTGTGTCGACAACTCTTCTTTTGTGCGTGATGATGTTTTTGGGGCTTTGGCTAATGCCAGTGTTGATACTGGTGATATAGATGATATAATAGGTAAGGGGAGTAATCAGGACTTGGGGGCAAAATTTTGCTCTAAGGCAGGCATTGGTGGTTTGGAGAAAAATGAAATTTAAGATTGTGCTTGAAACCCGGAGGTAAGGCAAATGTATGATGATAACCCCAAGAAAAATCCATAGAAGGATGGATGGACAAAAGTGAAGAGGAAGACAGATAAGAGAGTTAAGGAGGAAGCCTCCTTCAATATGTTTCTTTGTTCTCATGAGAAGGGCGGAACCAAAACCATTATGTAATGTTCGACCTGTTTAGGGTTCTTACACTTTGGTGCCTTGATGGTCTGGAGACGAGGTTCCCTTGATGTAACCTCTACTAGTTCGGGCCAAGTTTAAATCCCAATATATTAATAAAATTTAGCAACAATTACCGATCAAAATAATAATAATAATAATAATAGGAAGTTGCATTTTAATTTTAATTTTGGTCTTTAACTTATTTTTAAATTATATGTTGTCTAGTCATTAAAAGGACACGGATAAGAAATTTGGGTGAGTGTCATTGTAGTGTTACGCCTCTCAACGTAATAAGACTTCTCCATGCATTTGAATGCATGAATTCATTGTATGTTTAGAATGGTTAGTTTATGCTTTATTTAGAACAATGAAATCTTTGTATTCTTTTTTTAATATACATTGCTTACAAAGTGAACATTATTGAGTTTAGTTTGAGTAAATATTTATGTGGGATATTCAAGTGCATATTGCAAATTGTACTTTGGTTGTAAGCATATTATTGCTTTCATGGTTAATTCTTTGCATTTCTTGTGCATGGTGTGTGTGGTGAATATTTTTCTCTTGATTGGTGAGTTATTAATCCATATTTTGCACATCTATTAAATTATCGTGAAATTATCAAGTAGTATGTTATTTCTTTTAGATATTTATTCTATCTTTGTTATCAATTATGCAGCTCAAACATTTTTAATATTACACTCAGAGGACAATATAATTTGTGCAGAGTCTTGAGGCAAGTGACTTGCTATGGTATTGCAGTTTGTTTATCAACATATTGATTATGTTGAAAAGCGTATAATACTCATAATGAATTGAAGAATGTATGTTAGTTTGAAAGTCAGTCAGTTTTCAATCGTTGTCATTATATCGCTTCTATATCTACGTATTATACTCACATAATGAATTGAAGAATGTATGTTAGTTTAAAAGTCATCAGTTTCCAGTCGCTGTCATTATATCGTTTCTATATCTGCATATGATACTCACATAATGAATTGAAAAATGTATGTTAGTTTGGAAGTCAGTCAGTTTCCAACCACTGCCATTATATCGCTTCCATATCTGTAACTTCTATAACTGAAATGATTAAATTGAATTACATTTTCATGTGACAGACAAAGATTTTAAGAAAATTGCATGTAATTTGAAATGATTTTAATTGCAGGGTTTTCCTAATTGCTAGTTGTGGGCTCTGTTACCAAAAACATGACAGCAAGGCTCTGTTTAACGTTTCGACGGACGAAACACGTTTTTCATTGCAAACAGCCATTTCTAAGTTGGTCGTGTTGTTGCTCACCGTTGTTGGAGTATATTTTTGCTCTGTATCACATTGTTAATATCTAATGTGCACTATACAGTTGTATCCATCCATTTTGAATAACAAACTAACAATCACTTCGACCAAATTAATGGCTTTCTCCTTTATTTGATGGACTCAGATGGTAGAAATTTAAAATTTTCTTAAACTTTTCTCAAGTTTCGTGCAAGTTTATCTCTTTCTAAAATCTTTGAAGAGATTCTCGCTGAACTTAAAAAGATATATTAATTTTTTTTAATATTAATATTAATTTTTTACTTATTCAATTATTTCAATTATCAACAATATTTTGTTTTATAATTTTTTTAATTTCTACTATAAAATATAATTTGAGTTAAAACATATAATTATATTTTAATTTCATTTTTTAATTATTCTATAAAATAGATTTAATTAAAATTTTAATTTATATGTACATTTATTTATATAAAATAAGTTTAATGATTATATATATTTATAACCATTTCTAACAAGAAATTTTGGGTGATTTCTAAAAAAAAAAATCCATTTCCTAAGCATAACTATTGGAGATTTCAAGGTAGAAGAAATTCAAGACAAATGGGGTCAATGAGTGTTCAATATGCTCACTCTCAAACACCTCCAACCTCCAAGTAAATATGTTTGACGAATTGAAAAATGAAAACAGCCATTTTTTCTCTTCAAAAGCTTGATTTTTTTATTTTCCAAAATTCTGACATTTTTTCTTAATATGATTGTCATGTACTTTAAGTGCTATGAATTTATCAACCAATTTACTAAGAATAGCATTAAGCAAAGAAGAAAGTATTAGTAAAATTCAAATTTTAAGAGTTATTTTTCAATTTAAATTTAAATTATTTTTATCATTAAAAAAAAAAGATTTATATTTAATAACTAATCGTAATTTAATTTATATATGAATATTAGATATTTTGAAATTTGATAATTTTTAGAAAAAATATATGTAGGCCACTTTAAGTATACTATTTAACCCTTTTTCCTACCTCAATCTATATATATTCTTTTTGTTGTTTTTTACTTTCACATCATTTATATTTCATATATTTAAATGTAGATTTATTATTAAATAAATATACAATGTTTATTATTAAGAAAGGGTTCTTATTTTAAAATATCAGATAAATTTTATTAAAGGCCGGCCCATTTCATTAACTTCACCCCTGCCTTTAAACTTGGCCTTTGTTGTCCACACAAGGTAGCAATTATGATGACTGAAGCAGAGTGATGCTTACTAGAGAAAGCTATTTAAAGCCACCAGAAAGTAGTAGAATGATACAGAAACAGCACAATTTGTTTTACGTTCCAGCTTAAAATTACAGCTGTGGGACTAAGTTCACTATGTGATTCTGAATGCGTATCAGTTGTAGAGGGTACCAGTAACAGAATTATAGCCACGGGGCAGAAAGCAGTACATTTAACTGTACTCATAGATTTGGCAATGAAATTTGTACGAACAAGACTGATTGGGATTGTGATGAGAACCCTGGACTATGATAAGCGGCAATGGCTATGCAGCCGACAAAACGGCCCACCCCATGCCATGCCCGGTTGTAGCTATTCTGTCTCTAAAACGGCATACCATGTCATGATGCGGCTCCCCAAAATCGCATGCCCTTTCATGCCATACAGCACCATACAAACGTTCCGGGACCCACCATCGGACTTCTGACATGGAGGCATGTTGCCCTTTGCGGTTGACGGAAAGCAATTGCACGCGGCTAACATTTGCCGGCCACTCTCCCGGTCACGCCTCACGGGCATGGCTCACGTGTCTAAAAATTTGAATTTGAATTTGAATTTTAAAACTCTTATCCCGCTCCCGCCCAAACATAATTTCAAACATATTCATGCAAGGTTTTGAATTTGACCGCTATTGAATTCCATTTTCATTTTCTGATGCTGCATGCAAGGTTTGGACGTCGCAGCCGGAAATTACACGCTGAATGGTATTTAGGAGTTGTGATACAGAAACCCAACGGAGAGAACCTGAGGCAAGTGCAGAAGAAGTTTGACTATGTCTCTCATGGATGGTACTGTGGCTGAACACCTGGCTCTCATTGCTCGCGCCTACCAAGTTCATTATGTGATCTCCAGGTCAGTTTTTTAGTTCAGAAGAGAGTCTATGCTTGGAGACATCAATCTCACAATGGCTAACATGGGCCTAAAAATCGTTGCGTCCTTAGCAATTGTTCTGCTACGTTTTGCTTGTGAGCACAATATCTTTGTTGGGTCTCATTAGTTTTGCTCTCTTTTATTTTAAGGTGAATTTCATTTATTGGTCTTTTATTTGCAGGTGAAGGAAATGCAGAGAAGGCGAAAGCATTGTTTGCGTTTGGAGACTCGTATGCTGATACAAGGAACTGTGATCCAAGCTACAACGCAAAATGATAACGAACCTTGGAGAAGACCATATGGATTCAACTGGCCTGGTTATCCTGCAGAGAGATACTCCTCTGGGAAAGTGCAAATAGATAGTTGGGGTAAACACAAATTATTATGCTTTTCTTGTGCAAAGTTTAAACAGTATAATTTATTAAGTTTTCGATTTGTTTAGATGGTCCATTTTGAAAAGAAACGTGGTACAGAGGAGAAACCCATAAAAGAGCTCTTAACAGAGTTTTTTATTCTATTTTGCTGCAAGTGAAACGTTATTGATGCATGTTTGCTTGATGTTCAGTGTGTCACTTTCAGTCTGGTGTTGAGAGCTTTGAAGCACGAAGTTTAATGTTTGACACACCATTTCATTTGGTGTCTAAATTCAATCACACAGTTCCATTCTCTCATTGATAGCTTTAAATCATACATTAAGCAACATTTTTTTTTTAAGCCTAAAAATGTAATGTGATTTAAGTGGTTCCCTCATGTGCATCAATGCCAATTTGATCAAGTGGGATGTGTCTATTCTAGCTCCAAAATGACAGTACAGATTGACTAACATGCGTGTTAGTCGCGCATTTTATATCGTCGATTTTGCAATTAACGGTTACGATTGACTAACCTGTCGCTAACACGCTGTACGAAAGGTCCGTTTTGGAGCCAGAATAGCTACAGGCGAGCCGCGATCAAGTGACTTCTAAATCCGTAGTTGCTTGGGTATATTTGATGGGCACTTCATATTTTAAATCATGGTACGAAAGGTTGAACAAGCACTTCATCTTCAAAATCCTTCCATGAAATTTTTGATTGTGGGTTTAGTCCACTAAAGAAAACATTTGTAAGGACCTCAAGATTAGATTTTTGTTTGGACAAAAAGCATGAATAAAACAACTTGATGACAAAGAGCCCTCTCTTATTGGTGTTGCATTAGTTGCTTTGGTGTGTTATGTTTGGGCTTGGTCATTTGAACTCTTTCTTTAGTAAAGAGTTGGTTTCACTTAATCTTTAAGGGTGTGATCCCATAGTATTTTATTAATATTGTAGTAGTATATTTTTAATTCAAAATTTGTATAGCCTTATTTATAAAAATAAAAATAAAAATGGATGGAGGTAAGAAAGTAAATCTTTGTGATAACAAACCTTAGGTCTAATAATAAGAAAGAGAGATTTTAGATATACAAGAATTATTAGATGTGAAACATTCATCAAAATATATAATGGGTTAATCTTTCAAAGTCTATTGAGTGATCTACATTTACGATAAGAACTAGATGACTCGCTTCTCTAAAATAAATGCACAAAGACAAGATGATTTATAGGAACGTATTAGAAGGGTAAGATGGAATCATGTATGTTAGATTAGATATAAGAGCATGAAGATGACTAGGAGATACTACTAAAAATATAATACATGCTAAATTAAAGTCTAGGAAGAATGAGAAATAGTCATGAGAGATACAAAGTTCTCATGAATTTCAAGATAAAATCTATCATGATTCTTATTATGAACACCTAGATGCAAGATATATGTAATTAAACTTAAAATGTCTACACAAATAAAATAATAACAAAGGCTTCATAGTTTTTATTTTATTTTAATGTTAATTTGATGTTATCTCAAATGAATGGTTGGACACCATAACATTTCTCTTTAGGTAATAGAAGCATGTGCACCCCAACAAAAGTGTATTCCTCATTTCATGTTTTTGTGGATTTGTGATAAAATTACATCATAAACACAAAGTCATAGGTTAAATTACATATTTTATCTTTTAAACATGCACAAGCTTAGGTCATGGTTGGCAAGATGTGTTGTTTTTTTCACATTTGATGTTATACAAAATGGATGATTTATATAATAGAATGTTCCTCTTTAGGTAATAGAGGCATTTACACATGATATTATTTGGTATAATCCTTGCATGCTTATCACATGTTTATATAATAGAATGTTCCTCAAGTTAGGTAATAGAGGCATTTACACATGAGATTGTTAGGTTAATATCCTTGCATGCTTATCACATGTTAGTACACATGATATTGTTTGGTATAATCCATGGCAAAATCATGAAGTATACGTTGTTTAAATTAGGGAAAATAAAATGCAATAAAGTTCTAGATTTAGGGTTGAAGGAGTCATTTTAATTTATCTTAAATATTTTTTATTGGTGGTAGTGGAATGAAGTGGGTATATATAGGATTAATGTATTTCACCCCTTATCCCCTCTCTCTCCCCCTTCCCTACTAATTCTTATTCTCTTTACCATCAACATCACTAGCTTTCCATCACACCCTCTCTACCCCTCTCTATGTTTCTCCCACTTTCTCTCTCCACCTCTCTACATATCCATCCATATCTCATTACCAGCCTCTCTATATCCTCCTCCATCTATCTCAACCCTCTCTCTCTCCCCCTATCTAGGTCTCTCATGTCTCTCTCCCCCTCTAGGTATCTTATATCTTTATATAACCCATCTCTAGTTCACTCCCTCCCTTTTCACTTCTCTCCCTACCTTCTTACCTCTCTCTCTCTCTCTCTCTCTCTCTCTCTCTCTCTCTCTCTCTCTCTCTCTCTCTCTCTCTCTCTCTCTCTCTCTCTCTCTCTCTCTCTCTCTCTCTGTTAAATTCCCTATCATTTCCTTCTCTTTCTCCCTCACCTATCTACCTCTCTAGGTATCTCACTCCATGTATACCTCTCCCTCTACCCCTCCTTAGCCCTCTCTTTCTCTTTTCTCTCTCCCTCATCTTCTCTCTCATTCTCCTAATTCATTAGCTCTCCTCTTCTATCCCCCTTTATCTATCTCACCCCTCTCTTCTAATCTAGCTATATAACCTCTCTCTTGCCCTCTAGGTACCTTTGTATGGGGAAACACATGTGTTAGAATAGATGAAATGGAGAGAGAGTATGAGAGAGTAGGGGAGGAAGATATATATGAGGGTAAGGAATGGGGAGATAGAGATGGAGGGATAGACATAGGAAGGGGAAAGAGAGAGGTGATAGATAAGAAAGAGAGAGGAAGATGGAGAGATAGAGAGAAGTATCAATACCACCGTGCTACCCTAAACAATGTTCCATCAATCTTGTATACCTATATGGGAGAGAGAGGGGAGACATACATACAGGGGCATAGATAGAGGTGCCTAATGAGACATATATGGAGTTGTATAGAGGTGGAGACAAGAGGGAGAAACCTAGAAATGCAAGAGAAGGAGAGAGAGGCTAGGAGGAAGAGGTGACGACCTAGACAATGGAGAGGGGAGAGAGAGAGAGAGAGTATGAGAGAGTAGGGGAGGAAGATATATATGAGGGTAAGGAAGGGGGAGACAGAGAGGGAGGGGGAGACCATGGTTCATGGAGAGAGAGGTGAGAGAGAAGAGCGAGAGAGGAAGATGGAGAGATAGAGGGAGGAATCAATGCGACCACTACCCTCAACCCTATGTTACCTAGACTATGTTCCATCAATCTTGTACCTTATACTGTAAATCTTATATCCTACAACCTATTATCTAAATACTATATCGAGGAGTGTCACGAACCCTATTTTTCCATAATTATTTAATTAGGAAAATAATGTTTATTTTTCACATGAAATTGAAATGAAATAGAACTGTTAATGAAATAAGAAAGGATATCGAATGTACTGATATGATTTATATACAATTGAATGATCAGTAATAATTTTTATTGTAAATTAGGATCGTCATTGCTAATGAGCGATTGAGTGCAAAGTGAATGCAGGAACAGGTGAACAATGATGAAGGCGAGAACATGGTTTAGGTAGAGTTGTCTTAGCTCTTGTATTTCGTTAGGATAGATGGAATCTTTCACACACCACATTAGGATTTATATTTGCATCTTGAAAGATGGATGATTAAAATGACCTTATTGAGTGTTTGTTCAAATTGAAATGATGAATTTGGAATGAGTAGTAGATTGATTTAAATAATTATACATGTGCATTGATTGCATGATGTGAGTGGCGATTGAATTGAATATAAGTTGCATGAGTAATGGTGAAATATTAAGCTTTATGGTTAAAAGAGATAAAATGTGTAGATGATTCGAAAACGAATATCGACCCTAGGTTTTTATGTCCTTCTTGTTCAGATATGTATAATGTATGGAAAAGCGTACTAATAAGTACTTTTGTAAATTGGTCAATAGTATAAAATGTATATGTATATAAGAATTCAATCATATACATATATCAATATCCAATTATAGTGAAATTTGATTTCGTCAAGACTTTTGTTTATACATATATGTAATCATTTGAGATAAAAAATATATACGCATTATATACATGTGTATATGAATTCTAATGATAATTCGATCACAGACTTATAGATAAGAGTGTAATTATCAAATATGTAAATAAGTTTGAGGAATTAAACTATTTTATAAAAATCCATAATATATATATATATATACAGTTATATATTGAATATTTAATTGTGCTTAAGTGATTATTTTCTTATTTTATGATCATGACCATTCGAAATAATGTATTTATGAAATTAAATTATGTAATGAAAATCCGATATATATATTATAGAAAGGGTTTATTAAAGAATTTATTTAAAAAAGATTAATGTTTAAGTATATATATATATATATATATATAAATAAATAAAACATTAACTATATATTAAAATATAATAAAAATGAAATTAAAATAAAACAAAATATAATAGTGATAATGGCGGGGTTAATTTAAAGAAAAATATATATTAAAGAAGGTGGTCGATGTCTTAAATAAAGGGAGGGGTCGGTATAACCACCGACCACCCTCCTCCCTTTTTAGAAAGTTCAAACTCCACGTGCAGGTCGAATGCGGTGGGAGGTAAGTTAAGGTGAGTTGTTTTAAAAAGGATACACATCGATGACCACCCTCCTCCCTATTTTGTGATACATACTCCACGTTGCAAGCAGAAACTTTAATGGATAAAGCTGTCCCAATCACCACGTAGCAGATCTAATATGGTAGCTGGCTAGTTTTATGTGTAGTTGCATTAATTAAGGTAGGCGTAGTTTAGAAGGAGTCAACACACCTCCTCCCTTTACTACTAAATTAAAACACCGACCACATTTTACACACGTTGGTACTGCTATTTAATGTGGCATGAATTAATAGAACGTAGTTCATCGGCCCACGTAAATCACCAATGTTCACACCTTGATCGACAAGTGTGGAAAGAAATTAGTATTAGTTAACTTGCATATTTTAGGGAAGTCGTTTTTAGTAAAGTGGACATAGTCTTGGAACTAAAAGCCACATGGATAACCAATAATTATGAATTTAACAGCTTAGTGGTGTGGTGTCATGAAATGGATAATGGATAACATTGCATGGAGAACACATAAGTGTTCAAAACCATTTAGGATTGTTATGTTGTAATTAGATCATGAGTGGTGTCACTTAGAATCAATCCACCTCTAGGAGAGATGTCCCAAAAGTAGGAAAGGAAGGTAGACAACAACACTATATATAGACCATTGAGTTGGAAGAGAGGGGGGGAGATGGAAGAGGAAAAAGAGAAGAGATGCAACCAAGGATTAGAGAATGGAATGAAGAAGAGAAAAGTAGTGAGATTTAGAATAGTTTTCAATCGAATCGTAAAAGATCAATCATGATCATCTCAGATTTAGAGTCGAATTTCAGAGTAAAGTTTAGAAATAAAAGATAGAAAGGAAGGATAGAGTTAATAGAAGAATCGACAGATGGAGAGCGTCAAAGAGGTTGTGTACCATCTTGAAAGAGAGAAAGAAAATGTGAAGAGGGAAGCAAATCCATCACCTCAAGCCAGTAACAAGAGCATAAGGAGGTAGGATCTACCTTAATTCTTTGGTCATTATGCAAGGATAGCAAGTGAGTCATGAAGTTATATAATGTTTATTAGAATGAAGTTTGATTGAGTCAAGCCATGATTAGAACAAAATTGTTTGAACTTGCTTTTGAATAGTCTTATAGAGAAATGTATTATGAGGTATATATGATAAAATAAATAAGAACATGCATGGAAGATGTTAAAGAGTAGTAGGAATTGCATTATAGGTTGCTTTACATATTCTTGAAAGATGATCTAGTTTTAGACCTATGCAATATACTAATGGAAGAGATAGAATCGTGAAAGGAATCATTGTTAATTGTTCAAAAATTACGTTCATGTAAATATAGATACAATAGTGAAATACTTTCTTAAGTTTGTTGATAAACTTAGTGAAACTCTCATAGATCACCCAATCCTCTCTAAATAAAGGAAGAGGATAGAGAGAGAAACTTTGAGATTGAACCACGAAGAAGATGAAATAATAGGATAACGACTTATAAATAATGAAGTTATTTTGATATCACAAGGAAAGACTTAGACTTTCAAATTTTGCAAGAAAAATAATGATGGTTATCGAGTGTCTCATTTGAAAAGCCTTATAGATAAGTGTTTTACAAACTTGTATCATATTAGATTGTCGTTAGAGCAAATTAGTGAAGTCGGTGTGTTAAGTTTTAAATCATGAAAAGTCACATATTAGTATTTAAACTAAATATGATGTTTTGAGAAAAGAGGTAAATGAACCATGACACTTGGAAAGATAGAGAGAGAGTTTAGATGAGATAAACTTAGAATCCTAAACCATAAGAATGGAATGCATGTTAATGATTATGCTATTTAAACGTTTTAATAATTGAATAAAAGAATGTGTACTCATTTTATTCAATTTATATGTAAGGTACATACATGTGTTACACCTTCTTAATATTTTTAATCTTGTCTTTAAATTGCTTGAAAGATAGAAGGGAAATATTGTCTTCTTTTAGATGTATATTTGATTATCCATAAAAGATTGTTTCATGTCAGATAGGATTGGTTGTAATAAGAGATTTATTCTATCAGTTTCTATTCAAACGAAAGATTGTCTTCTTAGCATAGTATTTTTATCTTACAAGAAATAGGAAGCTAGAATTAAAAGGCAAAAGATTGTCTTCTGTATGAATTTATGTGAACAAAGCTAGATGGACTTGTGTTTGTGGAAAGTTACCTTCCAGGACGGGTGTCGAATGTGGATTATAGAGAGTATAGTTGCTTTTCCAACTATCTATTTTGTTGTGCATGGCATTATACTCGGTCGAGTAATCAAATTGAATTAACCATTGAAATAATGGAATTCTTTTATTTTATCCTCTCTACCATATCCTAGATTGATAATGAATGCTTGTTTCTTAATAGAATTAGAAAATTGAAAATGCATGTATCATCTAGGCACGCACCAGATTCCATCTTGCCTTTCGAATTCTTTTGCTAAGCAATTTGTGCAGGGTCGGGTATTCTTGATTGACCAAGAATTTCGAGGAAGCGTAAGCCTCAAGGTTGGGCGGAAAAAGCACCTGAATCTTGTTCTCGTCTTCATGCTAAAGATTGCATTGGCGACAGCTTGGGTTGCAGATCAACGGACTCATCTCACCCTTTACTTTGTATTATTTTGTTATTGAACTTACGACAACTTGAAATGCGTAAGTATTGTATGATTGAAAAACTACTTATATCGATTTATTGAATGAAGAATCGTTATCTATTATAAATTTTTTGTGTTTATTACAATCTATATGTAATGATCAATTGAAGCTATGAATGGAAAAATGGAATGAAATAGACTTATCAACTAATTTATGAGATTATTTAGGAATAAAGAGTATTTCAGATTTTATTGAAGTTAGCTCGATTTATGTCTTTACAAGGAGGGAGAGGTGATGACCTGGAGAGGGGAGGGAGGGAGAAGAGGAGAGAGGGAAGAATAAAGAGAGAGATATCTAAGAAGAGAGGGAGAGGTAGGTAGGGAGTGACTGAGAGACCTAGAGAGGGAAGAGGTAGATAGGTGAGGGAGAGGGAGAAGAAAATAAGAGAGAAAAATAGGTATGGAGAGAGATGTTGGGAGGGATAGGTAGTGATCAAGAGAACAAAGAGAGAGTGGAGAGAAACAATAGGAGGAGAAGAGAGATGGAGGGGGGAAGGAAGGATATTTATGGAGATAAGGAGGGAAGGTGAGAGAGAGAAGGAGAGAGTATAGGAGAGACCTAGAGAGGGGAGAGAGAGAGAGAAGAAATATAGAGAATAAAGGGAGAGTAAACTTTGAAAATAAACTCTGTCGAGATCTGTTATTTTCGACTTGCCTTCGTGTTATGCATGCATTCTTCTTTTTTATGTTGAGTTCATCATAGCTCAGATATGGGATATATTATAGTCTTCGAACATGATAGGTTATTGGCAGGATGTCATATGGCATGAAGGTAACTGTAGACGTATAAATCTAACGACTTTCCTAAATGAATATTTAATATTTATTTTAACCCCATTCTTCCTATTAATGGAATTCTATTTAATTAATTTCTTCACATTCATCTATTTAATTAAATAAATTACTCAATTTATTTAATTAAATTCACCTAAACCTTTTCTAGCCTTTAATTAAATAAATCACAATATTTAATTAAATTCCCTTTCTCCCTTTTTAATTAAATTTACATTTAATTAATTTGATCCTTGCAAATAAATAAATCTAATTTATTTATTTAAATCCCCCCCACTTGTATTTATGCAAGTTGCATCTATTTTGTTGAGAGAGAAAGGTCATGAAGACAAGTTACAAAGAGAGGAACAAAGAGATAGATAGAGAAATGCAAGAGAGGGAGAGAGAGAGGCTAGGAGGAAGAGGTGACGACCTAGACAACGGAGAGAGGGGAGAGAGAGAGAGAGTATGAGAGGGTAGGGGACGAAGATATATATGAGAGTAAGGAAGGGGGAGACAGAGAGGGGGGGAGAGACCATGGTTCATGGAGAGAGAGGTGAGAGAGAAGAGAGAGAGAGGAAGATGGAGAGATAGAGGGAGGAATCAATACGACCACTACCCTCAACCCTATGTTACCTAAACTATGTACCATCAATCTTGTACCTTATATTGTAAATCTTATATCCTACAACATATTATCTAAATACTATATCGAGGAGGGACAGGTGATGACTTGGAGAGGGGAGGGAGAGAGAAGAGGAGAGAGGGAAGAATAAAGAGAAAGAGATATTTAAGAAGAGAGGGAGAGGTGGGTAGGGAGTGACTGAGAGACCTAGAGAGGGAAGAGGTAGATAGGTGAGGGAGAGAGAAGAAAATAAGAGAAAAAAATAGGTATGGAGAGAGATGTTGGGAGGGATAGGTAGTGATCAAGAGAACAAAGAGAAAGTGGAGAGAAATGATAGGAGGAGAAGAGAGATGGAGGGGGGAGGAGGGATATTTATGGAGATAAGGAGGGAAGGTGAGAGAGAGAGGGAGAGAGTATAGGAGAGACCTAGAGAGGGGAGAGAGAGAGAGAGAAGAAATATAGAGAATAAAGGGAGAGTAAACCATTAATCAAGCATTAATAACCACCAGATGAGTGTCAATTGCCAACAGAAACATGGCGTTCCTTGCATACACACCCCATATTTCCAAAAAGAACGATGAATCCCAAGTTATTTCTACTCAAATTTGTTATCAAATGTTATCTTATATTTAATGTTCTAGTTTTCCTTGGTTCTTGATGAGTCAGTTAGATTGTGAGATCTAAATCTTATAATTATTTTGATATAAGGCATTAGTTTTGTGGTAACAAAGTTTGACTTGGGTCCTCATTATCCTCCTCTTGTTTGCGTTTTCTTTCTTACCTAATTCCCAAGTTGCTATCATTAGAATTATTGATTTGAGTGTTTAATTAGACTTTTGTATGATATGTTACTATCATTCTATAGTGTTGTAAATTGTAATCCTTTACAAGATTCACACTCTACTTGGGCCCCTACTTTACTATGCCTTCTCTTGGATCATTTTAAGCCTATTTGGGCCCTATCCTATCCTACTATTGTCATATACTAATTTTGAGACTAGAACCTATAAGACCACTACGAAGAGGAAGATGGAGAGATAGAGGGAGGAATCAATATGACCACTACCCTCAACCCTATGTTCCCTAAACTATGTACCATCAATCTTGTACCTTATAACAAGGACCACACTTGTAACAAGGATATGGGCCAAATATGCTTAAAATGATCCAAGAGAAGGCATACTAAAGTAGGGACCCAAATAGAGTGTGAACCTTGTAAAGGATTACAGTTTACAACACTATAGAATGATAGTAACACAACATAAAAAAGTCTAATTAAACACTCAAATCAAGAATTCTAATGATAGTAACTTAGGGATTAGCTAAGAAAGAAAACACAAACAAGAGGAGGATAATGAGGACCCAAGTCAAACTTTGTTACCACAAAACTAATGCCTTATATCAAAATAATTATAAAATTTAGATCTCACAATCTAATTGACTCATCAAGAACCAAGGAAAACTAGAACATTTAAATATAAGATAACATTTGACAATAAATTTGAGTAGAAATAACTTGGGATTCATCATTTGGAAATATGGGGTGTGTATGCAAGGAATGCCATGTTTCCAGATAGCTTTTTAAGTTATTAGTGGGGAAAATGAATAACATAATCCCACATTATTAGGATAGTATATTATCTTTCCATTTAGGTTTAGATGTTTGTTTTGAGTAGTATATGGTGAGCTTGAAAAGTGAATAGAATAACCCCTTAGGAGAGGGAGAGAGGGAGAGGGAAGATAGCGGATGGGGGAGGGAGAGAGGGAAAGAGGGAAAAAAGGGGGAGAGAGAGAGAGAGAGAGAGAGAGAGAGAGAGAGAGAGAGAGAGAGAGAGAGAGAGAGAGAGAGAGAGAGAGAGAAGGGTAGGGAGAGACACCTAAGAGAGAGAGAGGAAATAATGGGAGAGAGAGACCTAAGAGAGAGGGAGAGAGGAGTGAGAGTGAGAGAGAGTGAGAGAGTGAGAAAGAGAGGTAATGAGAAAGGGAGAGAGGGAGGGTAGGAGAGAGGGAGATAATAAGAGAGAGGTAAACTTGAGAGAAGAGGAGAGTGAGATAGAGAGAGGATGAGAGGGAGAGACTTCATAGATAAAGAATGGGAGAGAGAGAGAGAGAGAGAGAGAGAGAGAGACTTACATGAAAAAGAGAAAGAGGGGGGGAGGTAGGGAGAGAATGGGAAAGAGATACACATGACAGAGGAGGAGAGTGAGATAGAGAGATAGAGGCAGAGAGGGAGAGAGACTTAAGAGAGAAAGAATGGGAGAGAGAGGGAAAGAGAAAAAGAGAGAATATTCATGGAACATTGTTTACGCACATAGCATGTTGATGGAAGATTCAACTAACATAGTGTGTTAGTTGCTTTCGCTGATTCGTGGACTGCGTGGCCACCATTTCCTTTTGCCCTGCGAAACAGCAAATTCGATTAACATAGCATGTTATTTGCTTTTGTTGATTCACGTGCTGCATGGCCGCCATTTCCTTTTGGACCACAAAATGACGAATTTGACTAACATGGTGTGTTAGTCACTTTCATTGATTCACAGACTGTGTGGCTGCCATTTCCTTTTGCCCCGTGAAATGACGAATTTGACTAACATGACATGTTAGTCACTTTCGCTGATTCGCAGACTGCGCGGCCGCCATTTCCTTTTGCCCTGTGAAACAACGAATTTGACTAACATAGTGTGTTAGTAGCTTTCGCTGATTCGTGGGCTGCGTGGCCACCATTTACTTTTGCCCCGCGAAACGACGAATTTGACTAACATGACATGTTAGTTGCTTTCTCTAATTCGCGGACTGCATGGCCACCATTTCCTTTTGCCCTACGAAATAGTGAATTTGACTAACATAGCATGTTAGTCGCTTTCCTTGATTCATGGACTACGTGGCTGCTATTTCCTTTTGCCCCACAAAACAACGAATTCAACTAACATAGCGTTTTAGGTGACTTCACTGATTCGCGGATTGCGTGGCCACCATTTCCTTTTGGACCACGAAATAACGAATTCGACTAACATAGCGTGTTAGTCGCTTTCGCTGATTCGCAGACTGCACGACTGCCATTTCCTTTTGCCTCGCGAAACAACGAATTAGACTAACATAGCATGTTAGTAGCTTTCGTTGATTCCCAAACTAACACGCTATATGTTAGTCAATCCGTACTATCATTTTGGAGCCAGATAACATCCCTAACTTTCTTTTTGATCGGCGTAACTTTCATCGATTGCTTCATCGGGCGTCGACATAGCATATTTTCCTTGCTTCCGATAGTTATAGTCTCCCCGATAGATCCGCTCTATGTGGCATTCTTCCCATCAGGCATCAGCACAACTCTAAAAATGTTTCTCCGATAGTGTAAGCTATCCCGATGACTCTTCTTGCACCTTACTCTCCTTATCGGGTTGTTTTTGTCTTATAGGCATAGGTTTCCCCGATGTAGTCACTTTGTTTATGCCACACAGCCCGCGAAAGCGACTAACACGCTATGTTAGTCGAATTCGCTATTTCGCGGGGCAAAAGGAAATGGCGGCCATATAGTCCGTGAATCAGTGAAAGGGTAAAATTCAAGATTTGATTGAACCCTTAGGACTTTAATAATGCTATAATAATTTTGGAACTAAGTAAATTTTAAATTTTGTTTAATGTGTGACTGAAATGTGGGATCAACTTGTAATAGGAGGAAACATCTCAAACACGCCAATGAAGCATTGCATTAGATATTATAAATCAAAACAAATGCAATGGATTAAAAACTCTAAAAACACCTCATTGTCCTCTATCTCTAAAGATCTCTAAGATTCAAGTTGGCCCTCACTTGGGAGAGTAGCTTGATCCTCAAGATGACAACCTAGAGAATGAGTCATATGGTTTCTTATAACTCTTTAGGACTCCATATGACCTCTTACATGTCGTTATGGGTCATATGGTGTTCTAACGGGTCATATGGTGTTCTATGATCCCTTAGGACACCATATGATCCCTTAGGACTCCATATGGTGTCATTATGGGTCGTATGGTGTCCTAAAGGCTCATATGGTATTCTATGACCTCTTAGGACACATTATGATCCCTTAGGTGTCATTAGAGGTTATATTGTTTCCTAAGAGGTCATATGGTGTCCTATGACCCTTTAGGACACCATATGACCCCTTAAGACACCATACGACCCATAACGACATCATAAGGTGTCCTAAGGGGTCATACAATGCCATATGACCCCTCAGGATACCATACAACCCATAACACCACCATATGGTGCCCAAAAGGGTCATATGGTGTTCTATGACCCCTTAGGACACTATTTGGCATCATTATAGGTCCTTTGGTATTCTAAGGGATCATATAGTGTCCTATGACCCCTTCGATGTTGTTAGGGGTCGTATTGCATTCTAAGGGTCATATGGTGTCCAATGACCCATTGGACACCATATGGTATTGTTATGTGTCTTATAGTGTCGTATGACCCCTAGGACACCTTATGACCACTTAGGACACCATATGGTGTCATTAGGGGTCATATGGTGTCCTAAGGGGTCATATGGTCTCCTACAACCCCTTAGGACACTATTTGACCCCTTAATACTCCATATGGTGTTGTTATCAGTCGTATGGTGTCCTAAGAGGTCATATAGTGTTTTATGACCCCCTAGGATACCATTTGGTGTCATTATGGGTCGTATGGTGTGCTAAGGGGTCATATGGTGTCTTATGACCCCTTAGGATTCCATATGACCTCTTATGTGTCATTATGGGTCATATGGTGTCCTATGACCCCTTAGGACACATGTATGGATCCCTAGGATACCATATGACGCCTGAGAATACCTTTTGACCCTAGAGAGGGAGAGAGGCGGAGGAGAGGGAGGCAATGGGGAGAGAGATACACCTAAGAGAGGAGGAGAGTGAGATAGAGAGATAGGGACTGAGAGGGAGAGACAAGAGATAAATGAGAGAGAGAGAGAGAGAGAGAGAGGAGAGAGAGAGAGAGAGAGAGAGAGAGAGAGAGAGAGAGAGAGAGAGAGAGAGAGAGAGAGAGAGGAGGTATAGAGAGATCTAAGAGGTGGATAGAGGGATAGGGAGAGAAAGAGAGACCTAAGAGGTGAAGGCGGGAAAGGTAAGAGAGAGAGAAAGAGAGAGTGAGAGATAGAGAGAGTCTGAGTGAGAGGGAGGAAGGGGTGGAAGGATATTACAAGAGGCTAGAGAGAGAGAGGTGAGAAGAGAGGGAGAGAGGGAGAGAGTGAGAAAGAGAGGTAATGAGAAAGGGAGAGAGGGAGGGAGAGGGGAGAGGGAGAGAATGAGAGAGAGAGACACTTGAGAGAAGGAGAGAGTGAGATAGAGAGAATGAGGATGAGAGGGAGAGACTTAAGAGATAAAGAATGGGAGAGAGAGAGAGAGAGAGAGAGAGGAGAGAGAGAGAGAGAGAGAGAGAGAGAGAGAGAGAGAGAGAGAGAGAGAGAGAGATACACTTGACAGAGGAGGAGAGTGAGATAGAGAGATAGAGAGGCAGATAGGGAGAGAGACTTAAGAGAGAAAGAATGGGAGAGAAGAAGGGGTATGGAGAGAGAGAGAGAGAGAGAGAGAGAGAGAGAGAGAGAGAGAGAGAGAGAGAGAGAGAGAGAGAGAGAGAGAGAGAGAGAGAGAGAGAGAGAGAGAGAGAGAGAGAGAGACTTGATAGAAGAGGAGAGATATTTGAGAGAGGGAGAGAAACTTGATAGAGATATTTGAGAGAGGGAGAGAAAGAGAGGGATATATGAAAGAGAGAAAGAGGGTGAGGGAGATGAGAAAGAGACAGAGAGATACCCGAGAGAGGGAAGAAAGTAGAGAGGGAGATGCCTAAGAGACAAAAAGGTAGGGGTTAAGGAAGAGAGGGGGGGAATGACATAATGCTGATATGAGCATGTTGATTACTAAAATTTGACTAAGTCTGAAATTTATAAGAATACTAAAAAAACTAGAATCTCCACCTATAACTCTGAGAGATCTGGATCGACTCTCAAACATCTTGAAAGTATATACATAAAATATAACTTAACTTATACTTAAATGTTATATTTTAATGTATATATCCTACTGAAAAACCTAATGGAATGCTAGGTGAATTGCATTTTATCGACAAACAGAACCGTGTACCGCGGTTAGTATTCTTATACTGCGTATGCAGTTAGTATGTTTTAAACCACGCACGCGGTTTAGCTTTGGTTAGGCTCAGCAAAACGAGCCTAAACGCGTACGGGGTTCTTTAAATTTGAAATACCCCGTATGTGTTTTGGTGTTTTTCATGTGTTTTTTTTTGGTGTGTCCACTTTTCTGACCACCATCTTTGTGCACTTACCCAGTAGTGTATTTTTTATGAACTAATGATGTTTCATCAAGTATTGTTAGTCCACTTATCCCCATTGGAGAATGATGTAATAAGGGAGGTATTGGGAATATCACATCATTTCCATTGGTTTGTTGGTTTGTCATAAAAATATTTTTTGAGGAGTGCTTTCTTGTATTATGATTTTTTAAACAACTCATCTATTTTCCTATAGTATAGGAGATAACAATTGAATAATTGAATAGAAGTACAAGATTGTTTTATGTATAAAAATTTATTTTTGACTTCTATAAACTCAACCCAAAATCTTAAACAAACTAGCTTTTAAAGTTTATATTCCACAAAATTATTAGTTTGAATATTAAAACCTCATAATAGAAAATCAATTAGTTTAAATCAATCATAATATAACCTAATTGATATTAACCTTATTGATTTAACTTAATTGATTTTAACTTAATATCAATCAGGTTAAATCAATTAAATTGATATTAAGTTAATATCAATCATATTAAGTTAATATCAATTTAATTAAGTCAATATCAATTAAGTTTTTTCAATTAGGTTAAATCAATTAGGTTAATATCAATTCGGTTAAATCAATTAGGTTAATAACAACTAGGTTATATCAATTAGATTAAATATATATGTTTGATCTATAGAATAATAAAATATTATTCAAATTGATATCAATTATTTTGTATTGGATGCAAAAAAATTATTGTGTAAGTTAATGTGTATGAAGAGTTATTTTTTTAATTATTAAGTTTAATATCAATTAGGTCAAATCAATCATAATATAACCTAATTGATTTAACCTAATTTATATTAACCTAATTGAGTTTTTTAACTAACCTAGTTGATATTAACTTAATGTCGATTAGATTAATTGATATTAACTTTACATAAATTTCAGTAATTGATATTTACTTCATACCAATTAGATTAAATAAATTAAATTGATCGTTGAGCTATATTAATTAAATCCACCAAACAATGCGAGAACATTAGATTTGAATTTAAATTAGTGAAATATTTCAAACGACAACATGCTTGGAGGTCAGCATAGTAGCCTGCAAATTCTTTCTGTCAACCGCAAAACCGCAAGGGCACGTCTATTCTAGCTCCAAAACGACAGTACAGATTGACTAACACGCGTGTTAGTCGCATGTTTTACACCGTCGATTTTGCAATAAACAACTGTGATTGACTAACACGTCGCTATCACGCTATACGAAAGGTCTATTTTAAAGCGAGAATAGCTTCGGCCAAACAGCAACATGCCTCCAAGTCAGCCTGATGGTGGGTCCCAGAACATGTCCCGTGGCATCATGAAAAGGCATGGGAGGGATGTATGTCAATGGGCTTCGGATGCATGTCGTTTGTACGACAGTGTCATTTTGGAGCCAGAATAGACGCATCCGGAAGCCTAGCAGGTCAGTTGCAGCTACATCTGACTAAATCCCTTTGTCATTTATCCTTGGATGTCCATACCCTGTTCCAAACCTCCCATTTTCGCACAGGCCCATAGCTGCCACCCAAACGGTCAAATCAGCTCTGAGTGTCCTGGTTAAGCCCAGCCCCTTAATAATCGTTTCTTCAGAAAACATAAATTAATATTAATATCCAACTACTACTGCGCGCACGAATTTGACGCTCCTAAATGCGTCTATTTAACGCTGAAAATTTCTTTACTGTGAATTCCATTTTGAATATACTCGAACTAGCTTTAGACAACATCCTTACATCTGAATCTGCCGAATAATAATGTATATGCTTACGCGTCAGCTGTGGATTCGGAATCAACGAGTTAGAGTTAATTTGACAGTCAGGCAATGGCTACGCAGCGGACAAAATGGCCTGCTGCCATGCCTTCTCCATCCGATCCCCCCCATGCCATGCGATGCCATCACGCCGTCGATGGCCGTCCAATCAACTGCAGCGGTCCCATCAACCCGTACACCACACGGATCTCCCTGCTAACGCCCGGTTTTACGCGCTTTTCGTGCCATGTTTTTGGATTATTTTATATAATTGAATTATTTTTTAAGAAATTTTGAAAAATGTATGTTGATTTAAAAAAAAAATATTATCAAAATAAATACATCCATTCAACATGTTTCTTTTTTAATCCAAATAAATAATAAATTTATAATCATTGTTGTTGTAAGTAAAAATATTTTTTCATTTTAGTGAATTTATTTAAACGAGTTGTTAATTACTATTTTAACGATTATATATTATTATTTTTTCCATGTTTATATTTTAATTTTTCTAACATTTTTTCTATATCAACTGATTGTACTAATAATTTTAAATTATTCAACAACTATATTTTTAATGTACTAATAATTTTAAATTAAATTAATGATTTATACAAAATTAAATAGAATTTTTTTGTACAATAAAAGAGGTACTTCTCATAAAATTAAATTAATGTTTCATACATGAATAAGTTAACCATTTTTTCTCTCATTTATTGTTGTACCTATGTTTATCATTGATAACTTAGTTATACTAGATCAAGCTCTAGACAACTTTTTGGACTATGATATAAGATAACTAGAAAAATAAGTGTATTATACATCCTGCCCTACTTATAAAGAATAGAACCAAATACTCATGCTTGTTAATTCGATAGAATAAAATAAACAATATTCTCATTTTAATGATGCCTTTTCTTTTCTAAAATGGAGATGCTTTGAATATTTCAATATGAAGTTCTATGTTTTCCTTGAAGATTTAAATAGAACCCCCTTCATAGTTAAATCACTTATTAGTTTGAATGAGTTTTAAATTGGGACAAGACTCTATTTGGATAAGATATGTATGGACAAGTACTAGTCAAATAAATCAATATCCTACTAGACACCTATATAGTGTTTTATTGACTTGTTTACTATCAAGGGTTCTAGACAAGTTAGTTCATGTCTCTATTAGTTTTGGTGAATGTTTATAGTTTTGCATTCTTAATCAAGTGACAATCCCTTTGGTGTACACGTCAAAATCAATAAAGTTCTAGACAAGTTAGTTCATGTCTCTATTAGTTTTGGTGAATGTTTATAGTTTTGCATTCTTAATCACGTGACAATCCCTTTGGTGTACACCTCAAAATCAATAAAGTTCTAGACAAGTTAGTTCATGTCTCTATTAGTTTTGGTGAATGTTTATAGTTTTGCATTCTTAATCACGTGACAATCCCTTTGGTGTACACCTCAAAATCAATAAAGTTCTAGACAAGTTAGTTCATGTCTCTATTAGTTTTGGTGAATGTTTATAGTTTTGCATTCTTAATCAAGTGACAATCCCTTTGGTGTACACCTCAAAATCAATAAACAAGTCAATAAACAAGTCAAGGTTAGAATTTGCATCACGGTCAAGGTTATGATTATGGTTAGAGTTAGGGCTTAGCGCTTAGGGTTAAGGTTAGGGCTAGATTTAGGATTGTGATTAAGGTTATGATTAGAGATAGAATTAGAGTTATATCAATGTTAGGCTTAATTTTAGTCTTAGGGTTTAGGGTTGGGGTTCAATTAGAGCAAAATCAATAGCTCAAATTTAAGATTAGGGTTAGGATTATAGTTAGGGTTTACATTATTGTTAGGGTTGGGTTAATGGTTAAGGTTCAAATTTACATCATGGTTAGGGTTAGGGTTAAGTTTGTGGCTAGGTTGAGGATTTAGGTTATGGTTAGGATTATGTCTAGGGTTAGGGTTGATATCATAAGGTTAGGGTAAGGGTTAAGTGTTAGGGTTAGGATTATAGTTAGGGTTTACATCACTGTTAGAGTTAGGTAAATGGTTAAGGTTTGGATTTACATCATGGTTAGGGTTAGGGTTAAGTTTGTGGTTAGGCTGAGGATTTAGGGTTACGATTAAGATTATGTCTAGGGTTAGGGTTTATATCATAAGGTTAAGGGTTAGGGATACGACTATAGTTAGGGTTTACATCATTGTTAGGGTTAGGTTAATGGTTAAGGTTTGGATTTACATTATAGTTAGGGTTAGGGTTAAGATTGTGGTTAGACTTAGGATTTAGGGTCATGGTTAGGATTATGTCGATGGTTGGGGTTAATGGTTAGGGTTAGGATTATAGTTAGGGTTTTCATCATTGTTAGGGTTAGTTTAATGGTTAGGGTTAGACACAGGGGCTTCACTTAAGATTTAATTATGGTTAGATTAGGGTTAAAATTGTAGATTAGGGATATTGTGAAGGTTAAGGTTTGATTATGATAAGGATTTAATTATAGTTAGGATTAGTATTAGATTTCAATTGGGGTTAATATTGGGATTATGATTTAATTACATTAAGGTTAGGGTTAAATTAGGATTAGAGTTCAATTAGGGTTAGGGTTAGGTTAGAATTCAATTAGAATTAAGGTTCAGTTAGGGTTAGGGTTTAGTTTAGGGTTAGGGTTCAATTATGGTTAGATTAGCATTCAAGTTGTAGGTAGTGTTTAATTCTAGGCTTATAGTTAAGTTTAAGGTTAGGCTATAGTTAGGATTAAATTATGGTAAGATTAGGTTTAGAATAAAGGTTAGGCTACAATTAGGGTTGTTTTTGTAGGATAATGCTTGGGATAAGGAACAACATTCAATTATAATTAATGTGAGCGTTAGGAGTAGGGCTCAATAAAGGATAGGGTTAGTATTACAATTCAATTGTATTTTAGTTAGTGTTAATATTGAAATAGGGTTAGGGTTTGATTTATAGGTAGCAATTTATAGGGTTAGCGTTTAATTTTTAGTGTTAGTATTGAAATGGGGTTAGTGTTTAATTCAAGTTATAGGTAGTAATTAATCATTAAAATAGTAATTAATAATATATAATCGTTAAAATAGTAATTAATAACTCGTTTAAATAAATTGACTAAAATGAAAAAATATTTTTACTTACAACAACAATGATTATAAATTTATTATTTATTTGGATGAAAAAAGAAACATGTTCAATGGATATATTTATTTTGATAATATTTTTTTTTTTATCAACATACATTTTTCAAAATTTCTTAAAAAATAATTCAATTATATAAAATAATCCAAAAACATGGCACGAAAAGCCCGTAAAACCGGGCATTAGCAGGGAGATCCGTGTGGTGTACGGGTTGATGGGACCGCTGCAGTTGATTGGACGGCCATCGACGGCGTGATGGCATCGCATGGCATGGGGGAGATCAGATGGAGAAGGCATGGCAGCAGGCCATTTTGTCCGCTGCGTAGCCATTGCCATGATAAGCACCTACAGATCCTTTTTCTAAAAAGGGCCATTTAATTTATTATAATATATTTCAAATGATCTATTAAAACACTCCATGCCAGAACAGTACACAATAAAGATGTTTTACGGTTCAAATAACTAAAGCATGGTGGTGAAAATGGTAGAACACAAAAACGGTGTAAAGATGGAATCAGGAAGAAGAATCATTTAGCCACATTCATGGAAAAATGTCATTTACAGAAGGCAAACCCATCAACACTGTTTTCACAAACATACAAAACAGTGAAACATACAAATGACACACAGGAAAATATAAAGAACAAATTGTTAAAAAAAATCATTCCGTAGACTAGAGACTACTTTAAGAGATAAAACTTCCAAGCACATTGGGATCGTAACAGTATTCAAAATACTCTTAAAACAATCCCCACTTTTGCTGTGGAGATTCTTTCACAAATTCTTTGTTTCCAATAGATAATTTCTTATTCTACAGTGGCATTCATCCAGCCCACGACCTTGCTGGGATCTTGCAACTCATAAGCACATTTCAAACTCGCTCAAAAAATTAGAATAACTACTCATGAGGACCTCTATTGAAATCAGAATTCATAAACTATAACTTGAAAACTACTAATCCAACCATGCAATCATCATATTCAATTAAAGGAACTTGCCTATCAGGAACCATGCAATGTTAGGCAAGGCACCCAGAAATACAATCCCCTTCAACAAGGAACTAATAGTAAAAGTACACAGAACCAAAGAAAAGTAAATATAATTATATATAAGAATTGCTTTGCACTTTATTGCCTTCAAACCAGATTAATTACAAAATTGTTTAGCCTCTCCTATGTTTACAGTTTTCCACTCGGCCTCTGCCAGGTGGTTCAATGAAAACGCCCTACCCAGCTTGAGATAATTAATAATCCAATTGCATAAATAGTGACAAAGAGCAAAACTTCCACTTGCCCATCTAGAATAAATTGCAATTGCAGAACATATGACACTTTGTAACCTCCAAAGCAACCACTTCACCAAAAAACTTCCTAGCTTGAACATTCTGCTGGGATCCTCACACTTCCTTAGAAATCCATTCCACCCATGGGCGGCATGCCACCCATGCCCGGGCTTGACCTTTCATCCTTTGGAAGTTCAGCAACCACTGCCTCTGTGGTAGTCAGCAACGAAGATACACTGCAGTAAAAACTCTGTGTTTAGTGTACTTCACATTGCACAAAGTAATGGAATGTCATCGAAAATGAATTATGTAAATTTAAAAAATAAAAATGAGTAAAAATAACAAAATTAAGTAAAGAATTTGTTTAATTAATTAAAATGAACATAGTTATTCTTACCTTGCTGCATCAACTAATGCAGTTCTGATAACTTTTAGAGGATCAACAATGCCAGCCTTTATCATATCGACATACTCACCTGCAACACAACATTAAACTTAATTAATTAGACAAAACGTCTAAGAAAGAAAAATAAACAACATTATCAATTTAGTCAAAATATCATCAGTTTCGAAGATAATCAAACTTCATAATTTTTAAGTACTAAGAACATAATATGCTCATATTTTAAGTGCACCTTTAGCAGCATCATAGCCATAATCAAGATTCTCTTGTTCCAGTAGTTTTCCAACTACAACAGCACCCTCGACACCAGCATTGGAAGCAATTATATGTACAGGAGACTTCAGAAAACAGAAAACAAGTATATCATTAAACGCTGAGATAAAGCCTAATTCTAAACATAAACAAAAGAATGTCTAGGTTAATAATTCATACCTTCAATGCATTCTGAATTATCTGAACTCCAATCTTCTGGTCAAAGTTGGCTGTAGGAATTGTATCAAGCTCTTTTGTTGCATAGAGAAGAGCAACACCACCACCTGGAATGTATCTTCCAGTAAGCACACTATTACCTCCATAACAAAAATTTTACCAGCTCTGCCGCTTTCATGAAATTTACAAATTTGTTTTACCTGGCAAAATGCCCTCCTCTACTGCTGCCTTTGTCGCATTCAATGCATCAGTGACTCTATCTTTTTTCTCCCCCACTTCAAGCTCACTGGCTCCTCCAATCTAAAATAATAAAACAGAACATCAAAAAAATTTAGATACAATGTATCTCCTAATTTGAAAATATTGAAGATATCTTCCAACAACTAATCACAGTTTGATAATAAGTTAAACCTTAAGAACAGCAACTCCTCCTGATAGCTTTGCCAACCTCTCCTGAAGCTTTTCTTTGTCATAATCAGATGTGCTTGCTTCAATATTAGTACGGATCTGTGACCAGATATTTTGTCAGTCATGCCAAGGATACCGACACAAATCTCTTACCAGCTCTATTGTCATCAACCATTAGAGTCTTGCAAAAATATTAGCACACTTCACTCTAACAAAACTCACTTGTTCACATCTCTCTTCAATTGCTTTTTTGTCACCACCTCCATCAAGAATTATAGTGTCATCCTTAGAGATAGTTGCCTAGAATAAACAAAAAATAATCTCGTCATACAACAAAACATTAAAATGACAAAGCATTAAAGAAAAATAACAACACAACAGAAACCCTGCCCATGGATCACAGCAACATTATAAACCTATAAAGAAGGATAATACTATATCTACCCACCTTCTTAGCTGTTCCAAGCATGCCAGGTTCTACTTTGTCAAGCTTCATGCCAAGATCCTCTGATATGACCTGAAGATAACAACCAGCGATAAATAATTTTCCTTGAGAAGTGCAAAAAACAAAATGGCATAATACATGCAAACTAACTAGATTATGAATTAGATTTGGTACAATAGGTGTCACATGAAGAAGTCAAACTTATACAACAAACAAGAAACTCCAAAGCCAAAAAAGAGAGTAGATAGATAGAAACATAAACCTAACCTGTGCACCAGTAAGTGCAGCAAGATCCTGCAAGTTATTTTTCCTATTTTCACCAAAACCAGGGGCCTTAATAGCACAAACCTGATTCAGACACACATATTTTTAAAACGCTAAGGATTCAAAATTAAATGTAAAAATGAATTTAAAAAAAAAAGCAAACAAGAATTAAATAGAAAAATCCACCTACCTTCACCCCTGCACGAAGCTTATTCAAGATCAAAGTAGCCAATGCTTCACTCTCTACATCCTCTGCTACAATTAGAAGAGGCCTTTGTTTCTGCAATAAATGCAACAGGAAATTATGTTATTTGTCTACAATCAAAACATTTGACTAAATATAGACATATATCCTAAGAATCATAAATCAATCGTAGTTACAACATATTGTATACTCTTAAAATATAACTCACCTCGAGAGCTAGCTCCATAACTCGAACTACCGCTTGCAAGCTTGCCACTTTCTTTTCATATATCAAAACCAGAGGATTCTCCATTTCCTGCTCCAGTTGAGAAGATTAATCATCAAAATATAAGAAAGCAAAGAATTCATAGTCACAAAAAGCTTGAAATATTGGAATTCCCAGTTCAACAATTAAAAACTTCAGCAATTTGTTGAGTAAAGACTGGTGAATAATTGTTCTTCTACAGTTTGCTTTTGCTATTATCAAGAAATACAATGAAAAATAGTTGGCATGAGTTTTCCACAGTCCATGATATATTTACAAGAATGCTTCTGGAGAAACTGTGTATGTTTTTTGTGTCGACGTTTCAGATTGCACTCAGCAATCTATAAACAATGAAAAATAGTTATACTTACTAATTAAAATTGTTTGTGCATGAATTATAAGAATGGTGAGACCAATTATTTTTAAATCCAAAATAAATTTGGACAATCTGATACATTAATGACAAGAAAATATTATTGGCTTCCATGATATGGGCCAGTTTGTTAGTGTCGGTTTTTTATTTTCCTTATGTTAGGGGGTATTTATTTTTCCTATACATATATTATTAAGCTTGTTTAGATTATTAGGAGTGGTTAATATGAAGACACGTGGTGAAATAATTCAACTACATGTGTAACTCTCCACCTCACATGGGTAGTTGAGTTACACACCCTCTTTTGGCTTGTTGTGCCACCTCTCATAACCACTATTTTGTCACTTCCGAAGTGGATTATGAGGTAGTTGGGTTTCTCACCCTTTTTTGGCCTTATGTGCCAACTTTCTCAACTCCTTTCTTGTCTTCATGTAAGGAGTTCATGCCACGTGTTTTGGCAATTACCAAGCAGGTAAAAACTTCCCACCTTTTTTGGGGGTAGTAGGTAAAACCTCCCACTTTTTATGGAGGTGGGAGTTAATGCACCTCTTGGATGTATATGCTTTTATTTTTCTATATAATAAGCACTATACTCTCACCTTCACTAGTTCAGTGATAGGTCAGTGAGAGTCTTCTCAAAATTCTCTTCTTTGTCTCTATTTTTTCTCTCATATCAAATTTATCTTCAATCAGCTATTTTGATCTTCGATCATCTGTTGCTTGGAGTTGCACGTGATCTACGACCGACATCAAATCCTAGCTCAGTTCTCGCAGAATCTAACAGTTTAATGATGCAAATGGTGGAGAATGGTTTTGTCCACTCAAGTAGCAGCAACCCTCAATCTAAAGATTAAATCTAAGGGCATGTGTATTCATGAAAAGTTGAGGAATGGTTTTGTCCACTCAAGTAGCAGCAACCCTCAATCTAAAGATTAAATCTAAGGGCATGTGTATTCATGAAAAGTCAAGTGTCGGCAGAAAAGAAAGTGTGAGGAATCCCTGTGGAGTAAGTGGAAAATATCGGATTTAAAAAAAAAAACATAAAAAATTGTAGAGAATAACTTTTTAAGAGGGCAGTCACCAAATAGTTGTCTAAGTCTGAGATCAAATATTAGCCAAGTCTATGAAGTAATTGAGATCAAAATTTAACAGACAAATAGTAAAAGTGGAAGCCATTTTGAAGTGATCCAAGAATTTCATTGTGATTGAAGCAAGGCGTATTGTAGGGTTAATTCAATATTTTAGAAAGCTTATCAAATCAAATTCCACAATTGCAATGCTTTATATCATAGCAACAAAAATCGTTTAGGGAAAAAATTGGCAAACCAAAAGTACAAGATTTTTTGAAAAAGTGGGTAAAAATTTGGATTTTAAAAAATCGTAAAAAATTGTAGAAAAATAAACACAAACTACTTTTTTTAAAACTTGAAGGCATTTAGAAATATATAGAGTAAATAAAATAGAGTTTAACCAATGATTATAGAAAATAGCTGTTGTTTATATTCATATTGCTAATTACATAGGCAAATATTCATTTAACTTTTTAAAAGGCCAGTCACCAAATAGTTGTCTAGTCTGAGATCAAAGATTAGCTAAGTCTATGAAGTAGCTGAGATCAAAATTTATCAGACAGATATCCAACTATTGTTAGGAATTTAGTAAAAGTGGAAGCCATTTTGAAGTGATCCAAGACTTCCATTGTGATTGAGGCAAGGAATTTTCTAGGGGTAGTTCAATATTTGAGAAAGCTTATCAAATCATATTCCACAGTTGCAATGCTTTATATTCCCTAATGGCAACTGGTAAGTTTTTTATATGGGGTAGAATTCAACAAAAGGCATTTGTTTAGCTGAAGTAAAAAATTAGCAAGCCACTGGTTTTGGCAAAAAATTAGCAAGCCACTGGTTTTGGCAATACCTAGCTTGCAACTACTATTTTAGGTAGAGACAAATTTTAATGATTGTGTTGTGGAGGCTCTTTTATTACAACTATGTAAAGCTTGTTTGTTGTCATTCAGATTCATTTCAAGGAGCACGTTGAATATATTGCTCACATAATGAATTGTATGTCTTTGTTTGAGCAAAAATTAACTATATCAAATATACATTAAATATCATATATCTATATCTATATCTATATATATGTCTTCAAATGTTTAGTGTTGTGGTAGAAACACTCCATTGGTGAGGCAGCCACCAAGGTTCAAAACCCTGCTGAGCCATTGAGCTTGCAGGCTTTTTGCCTTTGTTGGGTCATTGAGCTCATGGATTTGAACAAGTGAAGTGTGGGGAATGATGAACCCCAACATTGATTCCACATTGACTCTGATTTCGTCTCAGATCAACCCTATTTCTAAGCAATTCAGTAATTTCACGAGTTTTTCTAGGGTTTTGGAAGTTTTTACAATGGTTTTTCTCTCTTTTTTTGCCATTTTTGGGGGGTTTTCAGCGTGATTTAAATGCAAAACATCATTGAAATTTGGGTCAACAATTTTTTCATGAATCGGGATTTTTTCGGGGAATAAATCGGCTGGCTCCAAGACTCGGGATTAATTGGGCATAATTGCAATTTTTTGCAGACTATTGCTTCTATGAAATTTCAAACAATGCAAGCTTGTTTAATAAATTAATATCAAAATCATTTAAACCTTATTCCCTGCAATAGTATGGCAAAAAACAGGCTTGTGTTCTAATAGCATTTCATTCTACCATAGTCATTGACTTCAAGAATGATTAACCAGAACCATTGGATGTGGTTATGATTTAATGGATTTAAGCGATATAGTCAGGCAACTAAAGTAATATGCTTGATATATTTCCCAAAAATGATTAACCAGAACAATTGGATGGGCTTGTAGCCATGTGATTTAATGAATTTAAGTTTGCCAGGTAACAACAATAAAATACTTGATTTCTTTCCCAAGAATTAACCAGAACAATTGGAAGGGCTTGTGAGTTAATGAATTTAAGTGATATAGTCAGATGACTACAGTAAAATTCTTGATTCATTTTCCAATAGGCGGGTCATTTCTTCAAAGGAATTTGAATGTACTAGGACTCTTGATTTCATCAGAGATTGCCTCTAGGTCATTGGCTTTGGCTTCATATTCCATAAGCTGGAGAAGCTGAGCTGAGGGAATTTGATGCAAGCCACATGTCTCGATCTCATCAACTACAGGAGAATGACAGATTGTTATGGTACACATCTCAGTAATCCTTTGCTTTACTGAAAGAGTGAATAGTGAAGCACCTTTTCCATCAGATAAGATCGCTCTTTAATGAGTCAGTTTCAAGTCCAAGAAACATATAGGCTGCTTTTGACAGACACTTGGCATGATAAGTTTCAACCATATTGGTTGAAGGTTGAGAACATTACTTATAGGGTCTCTCTGGAAATAAGTGAAGTACCACATGGCATAAGTGTGGCAGAGGCACACTTTGTTTACTCAGCAAGTTTTCTTTATAAGTTTATTCGTATTCTTGACTTGATACAAACCATAGATTTCATTACTACATGTCAACTCCGGAGGAATGGCAGAATGGGCACTTTATCCTAAAGGGGAGGTACATTTAGGCCACTGAACAAAGCAAAAGTCCAAGCGATTTGTGTGGCAAGATAGATGTCTAATTTTCAAATGAGGGAGTAATGGATGTCAAAAATAAATGCAAATCACCATTAATAACAAGCTTGTGTCAAGCTTCAAGTTTTCAAAAATAAAGATCTAACACTAGGCCCCCATTGCTTCACCTTGATCTGATTATCAAAAGGAGAAGTTGTACGCTAGCTGAAGACATTATTGCATACAAAATCATCACCTGCTAATGAAAAAATTCAATCTTGATTCCCAAGTGCAGAAAAAACCTGCTCTATGATTGCTTTCTATCATAAAAAATCATTAGCGTTAGAGACGTGGCAAAAATAAACTACACAATTGAACATCCATTTTAAACTTCCAGTATGCTTCCCTCAATTTGAGCACACTATGGTTGTTTAGCTATATAATTTGTGACAAGGCTGAAACCCTTGAAATATCTTTGCATCTTGGAACTGGCATACCAATCAAAAATATAATTTTCCAATACTGAAGCCCTACATATTTGTCAATCCTAAATTACTGATAGCCTCCAAAAAAGCTTCAAACCGAGATACTTACACGATTGTCCCATAGGCTGAGAAAAGGTATAAGAGATCCATTGGAAAAGAGGAATCTTCAAAAGACCTTTTCAGGATACCCAGAATGATATTAGGGATGACCTAATTCAAGTGACTAGAGATATGTAACATTATTAAATATATAAAGTAAATTTAGATAACTTTATAGTGTTAAGGTTTTTTTTAAAAATACTATGGAAGCTTTGTGGGTTAAAAATAACAAATCCAAGCTTGGTTTTGTTATATCTTCATCCATCTAGTGAGAAAAAAAGAGGGAGCACTGTAACGGCAAGCACAAAACGGAAGGATCGTAAACAGTGAGAAGTAGGGCAGATTGAATGCATGAGCTGGCAGGGCCAAACCGGGACTGTACTCGAACCCAGCCCCACATCCAGACCCTTAAGCCATGAATCTGGTATCTGAGCTTTGTAGGTTTGATCTAGCAAAGGTTGTGGTCCCAAATTCTTTTCTTGTGAAAAACATTGTGGAATGAGCCTGCAAGTGCTATGATTAAAAGATCTATAAAATGAATGATGCAGAGAGCAATTCATCTCCACTTTAAATATAGAGACAATCAAGAAAGCTTTTCAATTAACACCTGCGCCCAAGACAGAATAAAATTTGAACAGATTATCCCATAAATATAAAATAAGACAGGAATTACTATAGAGGGGTAAAACTGATGCCAAGACATAATTGAATTTGAACAGATATGACCATGAGTATAAAAAAGACAGAAATTAATATAAAGGAGTAAGACTGAGACAAAGAATTGAATTTGAGAATGAGCCTATGGATGCAGATAAATTTGTTCCTTCTTTAGGGAAACACAAGCCTTCTATCAGGTTACCGAACAAGATGCTAGAATTCAGATATACCCGGCAGCTCTATCCTCATCAAAATAAATTGTGACTATGGTGAATGCTTGGCAAAACAAATTCATAATTAGATAGGTGAATTCAAGATGTCTGCCCAAAAAGGCAAGAGGTACTCTACCTATGTCATATTTTCATGCGCAACATGGTAGCAGAATGGCATGAAAGATTGGAGGTAAACTAAACATCTCTAAATCTCCCCAGAGTACAAGATGCCCATGCAACTATGGACCATACATATGAACAGGTATCACACAAATACCTGTCATGATATAGTTGAAAATTTTACAAAGCTATGAGCTACTAGGCCAAGAATGACAAATGCTACAATGAATTAACTAGACCCATCAGACGGAACCTAAATGAGAATTAAAGCACAATTAGAATTTTGCACCTAGGGCCACACACTTCCACAAACTCATCCAAATACTTTTGTTGGATCAAGCTTAGGATTTTGCCTCAGTCAAACCCCTAAAGTTTTATGGACACCAATTTTTCCCTTTCAACATCCACAAATACTATTACAAGTGGAACAAGCACTAACACGCTAAAGAACTTTATGTTAACATAAATAGAGGACATAAAAGCCGAGGTTTCTACCTTACTTAGACCCCTAGACATGCCATAAGCACCATTTTATTTACTTAAACTCAAAGTAACTTGCTTAATTACAATTAAAGTTGCACGAAACACCTCCAAACTTGCCAATCCTTTCCCTCTCCTTTCTCTTTTCAACTTCTACGTGTTTATTTACTTAAAATTAGGGGGTCTTGAAAAATAGCTTATCCATATCATAGACCATATCCATATCCATGTCCATGAATCTCTGCTTACAATAAATCTTAAATAATTAAGAGATATTTATTTCATGTTTAACTTTTAGTAATTAAAAAATAAAAAATAAAAAATAAACATCTTAGTTAGTTTTTTTATTTTAGTTACTTATTATAAATATTAAAGAATATTCAAACACCTGATCCTAATTCATGATAATAATTTGGCTAAAAAAAATTCATAAGATTTTCAAAGGAAAATTGAGACTTATCCAGTAATACATAAGGTGTCTCTAAACTATTGGAGGCAATCTGTAGTAGACTCCACTATAGTAAAGATATAGCTCAACCACAAAACATGGCAAAACAATTTAAATTATATAACTATATAATTTCACTTACACATTTCTGAGTCTTTTGGTTGGTAATAAAATATGGAGATATATAACCCCTGTCAAGCTTCATTCCCTCCACCACTTCTAACTCATTATACAATGTTTTCCCATCCTGCAAGTATCAGTAAAAAGGGAGATATAAACACAAGGTATTACATGAGCAAGAATATTGTGCTACAACTAGAAAAGCAGGGTACAAATCAACTTGCCGCAACAGTAATGACTCCTTCCTTCCCAACTTTTTCCATTGCTCTAGCAATTAATTCGCCTATCTCTCTGTCACCATTTGCAGAGATAGTCCCTACCTGCTTCAAACAATAATTCATGCTAAGCATATATTTCCAAAAGGTATTCCTTCAACTTGGAATCACTAAACAAACATACTTCCGCAATCCAGTACCCAAATATTTACAAGGCAAAATGCTATCAGCATTAAAAACAATTTATAAAGGATTTTGCCAGACATTAAACAAGCATTAAAATGCAGTCTCACAATCACAAATGGTAAAAAAGAAACATTTGGATGATAGAATTAACAAGGATAGAACTAATTTTGAATTAACAGTTGCAAATTAATATTTACAGACCTGAGCAATTTCTTCAGATGTACTTATCATTCGTGCCCTGCTTTTCAGATGTGTTACAACAGCGTCAACTGCCATGTTAATACCACGCCTTAAGTCCATTGCATTCATACCAGCTGCTACTGATTTACAGCCCTCTGTGAATATTGCCCGAGTAAGTACAGTTGCACATGTTGTACCTGCAAATAATGTTTTTGCTATAGTTAGTTTGGAATGCCTAGCTTTTATGTGAGCTGCAACTCAACTAAACAGTCTACCTATTCCTTATAAGAACTTAGCCACATAATTAACAGAACCCCATATTCTAGTACAGGAACTTAATAAGCTACCAGGAAGAACAATTCCTAGATTCTTCCAATTTGCCAAGGTATAAAAACAAGCATACCATCTCCAGCTACATCATTCGTTGCATTAGCAACTTGCTTGACAAGGCTTGCACCAATATTCTTCACTTTATCCTTAAACTCGATGCTTTTTGCAACAGTGACACCATCCTTAGTGACCTTTGGGGATCCAAAACTTTGTTCTATAATGACATTGCGACCCTTCACAAAACAGATAGAAATAATCAGATAAGTTGGACAATTCAAGATTTCTCCTTTTAATAGCAACTTCAGAATTTAGTACCATTGCAATGAACAAAGTGACTTAGGTAAATGCTGAAGAAGCTTCAATGTTCAGATTGTTCAAGAACTAAATCATCTGTTCTGTATCCTAACCAGAAACATACCTTTGGTCCCATGGTCACCTTCACTGCATCTGCAAGTTGTTCCACACCTTGCAACATTGCAATGCGTGCTTCACTTCCAAAACGGATCTCTTTTGCTGCATAGTTTCTACTCCACCCATATCTGCTAGCACTCTACAACATAACACGACAAAGAAAATATATTGCATCCTGTAACACTTGTTTATTCTCGTACTCTTAACATTAAACCTCTACTTAAAAGAGATTCAATGCATGCATTACAGCTCAGTATGATATAAGGCATGGTAGCTTCAAATTATAAGTTGATGGATGTCAAATAAAAATAAAAGATGCCAAAACCCACCCTTTCCATTTATAAAAGAAATATAATGCATAACTTGCATCAGTTTGTTTAAAAACAAAGTGAATTTCAGTTAACAAGTTATGGGAATAATATAACAGAAAGTTTCCAAATCAATGTATACATAAAAAAATACATGCATATCAATTGATGAAATGCATTAAGTTATTAACATGCAAGAAAGAATAAAATATGATATATTTGTTAATAAGTAGAGAAACTGACATGCATTATTTTCAACAAAAAAATAGATAAATAATAGTGCCTCTTGATGCATTGGATCACATCCCTGGAAGACAGCAGAAACAAATAAATGCCCCTGATCATCTGTCAACTCTTTTCATAGGTGCAAATGTCCATCCGTTTACTTACATCATGACAAGAGTGAAATCATAACACCTATATTACTTTTGGCATACGACTTGAAACACTAAATATGACAAAGCTCGGGGTGTACATCTAGAATAAACAATACATTAAGCATAGCTTAGATGCTGCTGTTAAGCTGCAGGCATCCCCAAATTGTAATCTATTGTTTATACGTAGTTGTTACACACTTGCCAATACAGATGTGCCAACAGAAAGATCTACTTGCCAGTTATGCATATAAGCCCTCACCACAAGAGGTACACCATCTAGAGCAAGACCACAACCTGATGGACAACTATGTTGTTTCAAATGATTCTGCAAGAGGTTAACTCTTAAGCTTTTGCTTTCTTGCAAGTACCCCAGATCCTGGCAGGATTACATACTAGCATTTTCAACCTAGAGTGGTAGTAGGATACAAAAATTCGAAAGAACCATTCTTAAAGTGTAGTAGCAAACTTTGTGGTAAGATTGATATCAATCACATCTCTACATATTGACATCAATGATAACTCTGAAGATTGACATCAATGACATCTCTGGCACAAACCACCATGACAACACAATGATTAAAAATGTAGCAATCAAGAATGTTTTCAAAAAGAATCAAAACCATGCAAGAGAGTAATAAAAACAATCGGTAAGCTCTATGCAAGGGAGCAATCTATCATCTTTCAGTGGTAGGAAGAAATAAATATTCCTGATTAGGGCACACAAGAATAATGTCGATGATCACGATTGCACCTCAATCGAAATGCTGGTATAGTAAATGTAAGATGCAATCCTTTAATATCTTCTGATACAATACTTCCCATGTGTAATAAGCTTGGCAAGCTCGAGCTGCCTGGTATGAACAATGTTTTCATTGAGTGCATAGTTTTTTAGATTCTCGTATTCTACACTTTGCAATGTGTAAATAGGTTTTGAGAATCTACTATTTCAGAGGTGCTAAAACCGCAAAAAAACAAAAAAAAAAAAAAAAAGGGTAATCAGGCTAGAGGTTAGGGTTTAGAATCGGATCATTGATCTCCAAACAGGAGTCTACGCAGAATATATCGGGACTGGCATTAGCACATGTATGAGAGCCCATTACATGATCGTATAATCAACTACCTTTCCAGACCTACATCTCTAGACATCCCAATAGCATAAAGGAATAGGGCAGTTCAATGTACCTGCAGACGAGAGCGCGAGTTTCTGCTCCTGCGTAATTATCAGCCATTAAAAATGTGTGAGATTTATAGTTATGGCCATTGATACCATCAAAATTTCAGAGTCTAAAGTCCTATGCCCTGAATTTGCGTAAGCAAAACAATCAAAGCATAGCAAATTTGCAGAAAATCTATCATATTTAGGCTAAGGCCAAACCGTAAAATAAATAAACGAATAATTAAAACCTCAAAACCTACTAAATATCACATAAATATATAAACCACAAAACAAATTTAATATTATTGACAAAATGCATGTATGTGAAAAAAGCATGGAGTTCAGAGCACTGACCCGACTCTAGAAACAAGTCCAGCTGCCGCTCTGTACATGTTGTATTGGCGCTTGCGAAATAACGAGAAAAACAAATGACTGTTAAAGATCAAAACTTGGAGAAGCTAAAACGTCAGTGTTGTAGACTGGTCAGAACTCCGCGACAGCCAAAATATAGAAGAAATATGCAGCAGAAGTTGAATTCGAGATATTTCTAGAAACCGCCGTCGGGTTAGGGTTTAGGGTTTAAAGCAACATATATACTTCTAACCAATTTTGAAATTACGTTTTTTCGTCTTTTATTCTCCATTTTTTAATGCTGGATATTCTATGTGCTTTGAGGATCTCCAAACTTCTGGGAGTAACGAAATTACATGTAAACATCGTGGCCCTTGGAGAGACACTAACTCGGGGAATCAATCGCTCTCTATAAATCACTTTCTAGGGAGATCACTAAATGTCGCATTGCCTTTGGCTTGCCCCACACGTAATGAGTTCGTTTTGTATTAATTTTATGATTTAAAACTAGAAATCTCATCCTTAGTGTGCAATGAGTAAGTCGAAGTGGTGTGGAAGATCAATTAGGAAAAAAATTGGTCTATTTTAAGCATATATTTGTGTAGTACATGAGGTCAATGGTTGAGAACTTAGAAAATGATGTTGTTTACGCAATGAAGGTCTCAATGGAGAAGTGATAGTTTTAAATCAACTATGCATCTATTTACAAGGATCCAAATGCAAATGAAATAAAACTTCTAAAGTAGGAAGAAAATCAAACTCCTACCTGCTCACGTAATGATTGCAATAAAGAGAGGGGGGAGGTGAAGAGATGGAGAAATATTGGAGAGAAAGGAGAGTGAGAGATAAGTAGAGATGGAAGAGATAAAGATAGATATAGGAAGTGATAGATGTCACACCCCAAATTTTAGTTTGCAGTTAATTTTAAGTTTTACATTAATTGTGTGTTTCGTTATATGTGAATGGATTATTTTACTTCAAATTAATGTCTAGATAAAAACATAATGCAATGTGAATGTTTTTAATAAAAGATCAGAAAATTGTGATGATTATTACTTTTGATTAATGATTGTGATATCATAGCTATTAACGAACTAACCATTGTAAGGGCTTTCTAAGTTGAATGCAAGAACAATTTTTACCCTTTCAAATATAGAGGGAGAGTATCATTGGATAGAGGTGTATAGACATTGTGAATGAATAGGTGATTGCCATCTCAAATCAAACACACACACTCGCGTAGGTCTTGTGTCAAAAATCCAAGTATGTTGTTAAGTTTCTTAGTGTTTTTGAAGAGTTAACCTTGCGGCTTAGCTTGTGTGGTATTGTTGTAAGTCTATGTCAAAAACCATACTCATCTTATGACCTAGTCACTAGCAATTATCGAGAGGCAATATTAATAGCCATGGTTGTCATTCTTGTTTGACTATTCAAAATCAAAGGTTATATTATTATTACTAATAGTACAATATTTAAAAAATAAATATAAATTTATCTATAAAAAAGTATCATAGTTAACCCAAATGGCTTCAATAAAAACTCACACTGATTGGAAGTGAGTTATTCTGATTGCAAAGAGAATGGGAGTCATATGTGGGCATACACCAAACTACTCTCTATAAGCATGGGGTGTAGCTTACCTTAATTAAGATAATTGCACTTGTAAAATTGGAGTCAGTGTGCCATAAAGCATGTATAAAGGAGTTAAATTGCAGTTTTTATTGGATTCCTCACACATCAAAACATGGAGGCAATGTGCATCATCCAATTTGCAAATTTCATAGGTGTGTTAAATAGCCATGTTAGTTGTTGCATGAAAGGAGGAAAACTTTTTATTTCTATCTTCTTTTTATGAAAAGGGTGTGGAGCATATTTCTTTGTGTTACATATCGTATATGAGTAAAATTGGGCATGAGGAGTAAAAAAAGAATTAAGAAGCCATGCTAAGTGGTTGTAGTGTGGCACAAGGGAGTCTTGTAATTTATGTTTGGGAGGCAAGCATTTGACAAGTGAGGAGGTTGTGTTTTTTGTGTTATTTTGCACATGTGCATAGGAAAAGAGTAGAAGTTGAGTGTACCATCTAGTCTATTTGTGTGTAGGAGATGGAAAGATGAATTTGTAGATGAACAATAGCATATTCCAAACATGTTTATTATCTATTTCCTCATCTTTTTCTTGGTAATAGAATCTTATGCATTCAAAACTTTGATAGAAAAATGAAAGTTTATACATAAGAATATATGCTTGAGCAAGATAAAACAAATTTGGTTGTGTATAAAATCATTTGAAATCTTTATTCTTCTATGTTGAACAACAATAAAAATAAGTTAGAATACAAGAATTTTAATTGCAAAAGGTTCTATATATACACACACATAAAGAATCCAATGGATATATGTATATATTCATAAACATAAATATTTGATAAATGTGTGTGTACAATAAAAAATAAAAAATATGCATAAATTGCCAAAGGCAATTATAAAACCTCACATTTATGCTAAAATCTTAATCCTACCAATTAAAAATGAAATTGAATGTGATCAATTACAAAAATGGACACAAAAATATACTATAATTGCATCCTTTCAAAACACCTCCATTGTTCTTCTCCATTCCATGAATTGAATGACAGTTGTTACTTTCATATTTTCGTGTGTACAAATTCAAATAAGCTCAAAAGATTGATTTCACATAGTTGTGGTTGAATGAAATGAGAAGAAAGATCAAATTTATAGAGAATTTGATTTCAATCAATGGTGGATAATTGTCAGGAGATCAATGGAAAAAAATTGAAGAGAGATGTTGTTAAGTGGAGAGAAAATGAGTTAAATGAATATATAAATAATGAAAAGTATTTATTTTCAAAATAAGCTACTATTCCAAAAAGTAGAGGGACAAAGGAGAAATAAATATTTTAAGTGGAGAAAGAGATGAGACGAGTGAATAAATAAAAGAAACTCTTTATTTTCAACAATGTTGTCACTTTGAAAGTGGAGAGGGAAATTGGTAATTGATTATAAATAAATAAAATCTATTTATTTTCAACCACATAGGAATAATTAAATAAATGTGTATTTATTTATCATAGAGTTATTAGGAATTAAATAATTAAACGTAATTATTTAATTGTGGGGAAAATAGAAGAAAAAGAGGGCAAATTAAAGAAACAACTAAAATTGTTTAATTAACAAGAAATGGTGAAGGAGATGATTAATTAAATAATATTAAAAAAATAATTAAAGATTAGATGAAAGTTAGAATAACTAAATAATTAAAATTATTTAATTATAAGAAGAAGAGGGGAAATAAAATATGAATTGGAAGAAAGGCATTAACCTAATTAAATAATAAAATTGTTGAACTAGTTTAGAAATTGATTAGTAAAAATGTCGTTGCAGGCGTTGGAAATTTTTAGTGTCTACATTTTGCCCCTCTTTGAGACAATGTGATATGAGTGTTGTTTCAAAGAAGAATTAAAAATTTTGGTTCAAAATTCTTTCCCTAATGGATTAAGGGATGGAGGTAGGATGCCCCCTCGAGAAATTGTTTATGAATTAAAGGCATGAATGATTTCTCGAACAAAGAATAATCTTAGAAAGAATGGTTGGTAAGAAGTGAAGAATTTAAGTTGATTACAGACAAGGGTTGATCAAAATCATATTTAGATATGCTCAATTGATCATATGGAATAGATAGCATGAGGTAATTTGATGATCGATTTATTGAGATTGATTGATTAAATTATTTAATTATTTATTTATTGAATGATAGAATGATTGATTGATTGAATGATAGATTGATTGATCGATACATGTTATAAATTGAGCTTTCATCGGTGCACATTTATCATCATCGAGCATTTTTATTTTGCAAATGGATATATTTGCACCAATGTATGGAAAGACCAAGGTGACGATGTTATCTCTTTATGTAGACATACGCATTACAGACAAGGAATGTTGTCATCCATTCTAAAACGTGAATGTTCCTAGTTGAGGTATGTGTGACAATCATAAAGCATGATGATCCATATGCAAAACAATATTACATGACATTTGATTTGCATAGGATATTAGATGATGCTAAATGAATGTGCTAACACAGACACCAAGAATACACTTGTCCCAAAACTTCATAAGAACATCCTTGAATATGAAACAAAATAAGATCATGAACCATCCTTGCTTCTCAAATCACTTGTGGATATCCTTGAGTAGCATAGGAACATTTTGTAAGATAAATTAGAAAAATATAAGGCTCACTTGACCAAATGAGTCAACAAATATTTAGATCTTCTTGCCAAAGTTAAGTGTTTCTTGCTAGGATGATGGTGTCTAGTTTTAGGACTGAAGCACCTTGTATAAGACGATGTGTCTGGTTTTGAGTATGCTACAACCTGTATAAGACATATGATAGCTGATAAAGATTATTGATGTTGATTAGACAATTGATTGGTTAAGTTGTAGGCTAGCCTGATAGTTTGTCTATTGATGTGCGATTTGTTAAGCTCAAAGTTTTTCTTTGTGATTTCTTGTTTGTGTCTGATCAAATTACTAGTGTCTTAGCAAGAGACAAATTATTATGGATGGTAGATAGATTTTTGAAAATTTTGGAATTGTTTGATTTTTTTTGCATTTTGAAAGTTTTTCATTTTTTTTTTTTGAAGATATATTTATTTTTGAATTTTTGAAAAAAAAATGGATTTAAAAAAAAATTATTTTGAAACTTTTTTTTTAAAAACAAGTACCATCTTTGATGGGGATAGCTCCCTATATTAGTTTCAAAAGATATTACAACCATGTTCCAACTAACTAAAAACAACTCCCTACATACACAAGGCTATAACATAAACTATAAAAATAAGACCCTTCGCAGACCATATTATATGAGCCTCGGTATGGTAGCAACCTGAGACCCGATCAAAGTCATCCGCTCGACGTTGCCCTCCAAGAGCCAACCCTCCTCTATTTGCATCATCCACTTGAAGGGGTCCATGTCATCATTCTTCACACCCACACGAAACACCTCCCAGGTGTTATGCATGAATTCCTCCTTCTTGGCTTAGAGGGCCACTGCAGCAACCTGGTCTTCGTCCTCCGAGTTCGAGCATTCAACATCCGACATATAGACTATAGTGTTAAAAAAGGGTCCTAGAATGCTAGCCCATTCTTCTTCCACCTCCATGGTTGCACTTCCCATGGCATCTACATCAACCTCCCTGACAAAACCAGCAGTTTTTTCGATGCAAGCCTCCTTGGATGGTAAAATATCAACCAGAAGACACATTATTATTTCATAGATCTGCCCATCACACCAGTGCCTATCATTGCTAAGGGCACCCTCCACTATTTTGCATATCGCCTCAAGACCATCTGTGTCGATGTCAAACAATCTATTGCACTGTACCTCCAATGTCTCCTCTCTGTAGAGGCAACTAAGCCCGAATAGATGCACCATCTTCCTTCACTATGTGCAAAAACAATGACTCCCCCTGTGTTATATAAATCCTCCATCCATTGGATTCATTTGCACTCGGATTTCGATGATGAATTTTTTTATTTTGTTTAGGGTTTTGGAATTTTTTGTTTTTTGGGATTTTGTATTTTTTTGGGGGGATTTTTTTAATTTTTAATTTTTGGATTTTTGGAAAGATGTCTATATCATTGATTTCTCAAGTAAGATGTAATTATTACCCTTAATGTTTAGCAAGCCATGGAACATTATGCATGGATGAAGGAACTGGTGGGATGTAAATGGATAGGGGAAAGATGGAGATAGCTTATTATAGAATCAGAGCTAATTTGGTAACCAAGGACAATATCACGATGGATAACATGTTTATCCAGGCTAAGGGTTTGGATAGCAATGTAAGGTGATGGCATGGTTCATTAAATGGCGTTTGGTCCACAGGAATGGACATGTCAAGAAGTTTTTGAAAACATGTTTTGAATTTTATGTTCTCAGTTTTGATCAAAGATCAAAGGATGGATTTGGATATGATGAAGATATAATACAAATAGGATAAGTGAGATCAAAGGTGGTAATGGATGTTGGAAGTAAGAAATGGATAAGATAAGCGATATAGATTGGATAAGGGATATGTGGATAAGGTGAAGTAGATAGGATGCATGATGCTTATTGATATCCTTAGCCTTGTCAAGATAAAAGGTGTAAAAGGAAATATGGATGTAGATAGGGTAATGGATAGGGATGAACGAGGGATGATGGAAGATATGGTAGGTAGGATAGTGTGGTTGAAACTTGTCCCCAAGTGTAGAATGCAAGAGGATGATGGATTACACATGACATCTGTTTCCCAGGTTTTCATCATGGTACTTGCCCAAGCCACTATAAGAAGTGGTTTTCACTAATGGATAAATTATTTATCTTCTTTTTTTCATTTTTTCATCTTTTCTATTTTTTGGAAGAAAATGGATGTATGATACGAAATGGATGAAGGAATCAAGTGTTTCATTGTTTGGATGGTAGCCTTGAAATATGTGCTACAATGGATCATGGCTATTAGAGGTGTGGTCAAATATGTTGGTAGGATAATGGATGGGTAGATGAGATGGATGGTTGGATGGAAAGGGGTAAGAATTTATACAAAGGATTGGATGAGAAGGATGGAAGGATGAAGAATAGGTGTTCGATTATGGATGGGGTTAGGATTTATGCAAATAATTATGTATGAGTTGATGGAAATGATGACAAGATCAACATTGGCACACACCGTAAGGGGTGGTGGAGTGATGAAGGAAGAGTGGATTTTTTATTTTGAGATTTTGATGGAGGAGTAATTTGTGGATTTTGGTACATAAGGACCCAAAATAGATGAAGAAGGTGATAGAGGAATACATTTGAGAGGTGGGATATGTTTAGATGGAGGAAGAAGGAAGCCTTTGGAATAAATAGTTTGGATGCAAATTTTGATTTTTCTTTAGGATGCAGTGCTTGTACAAGTAACTTGGGAATCCACATGGTTTTTTACTATTCTTTCCTTTATGGTTCGAATGCATTGCTTCTATAAGAAACTTAGGCATCCACATGGTTTTTTCTTTTTCCTTTTTCTTAAGGGGTCTTTGTTGCCTTTTGGATATATCTTTTTGCTTTTTGAACATTTTTTTCTTTTTTTTTTACAAGTATTTTATATGGGGCTTGTTGATCCTTGAATGTAAGTGGATTTTTGGACTTATGGAAATTATGTTGGCATCCAAATTGCTTCCAAGGGCAATGGGATTCGTGGGTAGATAGGAATGATATGAAGGTCTTTTGGATGGGTTCATGTAAGGATATTGTTGGAAGGTTCTAAAGGATGTGTGCTTTTGTTGATCTTGATTTCATAGGGTAATTAGATTGTGAGCCAGGGGTGATATGGATAGTAGATGGAGGGATATAAAGAGCTAAGATGAATGGAAGGGATGAAGGCTTTGGTTTTGGGAGATAATTTGGACCTAAGATGGATGGAAGGGATAAAGGGGGATGTGCACATTTGGATCTAGATGAAGGCAAGTGGGATTTAGAAAGGAATAGCCAAGGCCATGTTAATTAGGATTTGTTTTGATATAAAAGGTTTCTAGATAATATACCTTGTTTGTGTAGGCCCGACCCTTTGCCTTGATAACATGCATGCTTTGACAAATGTTTTTACCAATGGGATACTAATTTCTTTTGAAACAAGATGCAAGTCCATTTTGAGGAGGATATGGTATGGAAGGAATGATAGGATCATGAAGTAAACTAGATTGGATGAAAGTAAATGAGACAATTTGATAAGTAAGGGGTTCATGAACAAATTGAATGGACACAATGGGGTCTTGAGGATGATTAGGATTATGAGGGGGATTAGGAGGGATGAGAGGATCTTGAGGTAGATATAGAGGATTTTGACATGGAGATGAAGGAATACTTTGATCTTGACTTGGGAGAGGATCATTGGATTCCATTTTAATTGTGCTTTACACTTGATTTTGAATGGGATCATTGCATAGGATGGAAGGGATATTGTGATATTGCTTAGGAAATCTATTATGAATGGGACTTGGAAGGATACTTTGCTCTTGAGATGGAAGGAAATCACCGTGAATAGAATGAAAAGAGATAAAGGGATCGTCATAATCTTGATTAGGAACTAGATTATGAATGGGACTTGGAAAGATACTTTTATCTAAAGATGGAAGGGGATCATCTTGGATTGAATGAAAAGGGATTGTTGGATCATCATGAGATCCCAGGGAGATTAGATCTTGGTAAAAAAATTGGATGGATTGGAGGGTTTTGGTACCTTGTGTAGACACCTAAAATTGTCATGTCTAATTAAATAAATATTTTATTTATTTAATTATCTAATCCTAATTCTTCTATTAATTAAATAATTTTTTATTTATTTAATTAATTCATTTATCCTCTTCTAGCCTTATTTCTCATTTAAATAAATACATTTATTTATTTAAATTATCCCTTTCCTAAATTAAATAAATATTTTATTTATTTAATTGTCCTACTTCTTCTATTAATTAAATAAATCTTTATTTATTTAATTAATTCATTATCTTTTTCTACACATGACACATGTCATTCATCTCTTAATTCCTACACTACCTACCTCTTTCATTATTTTGGTATTTCTTATACCTACCCTTTAATCCTAGCCGACCTCTCTTTTTACACCTCTCAATCTTAACCCTCCATTTTCTATTGTGTCTTCTATTTAAGGAGATGCTTTCTTCATTGTCTAACCCTAACTACTTGATCAATTGACTACACTACAATTCTACTTGCAACCACATTCCGTTCTTTGTTGAGCTCTTGTGCATACAAAAATCTGAGAGCAAGCATATCAAACAAGATCAATGGAGATAGGAAGAATGGAGATCAAAACCCTAGTGGACATGTGATGGTATAATCTTTGTGATTTTGAGTTATTTGCATTGTCTTAGGTTATCTTCATATGTTATGGTGGATCTTTGTTCATTGTTAGGCTAGGGTTTGGTGGTTGAATCCATTTTAGTCTTTCAATATTGTTGTTATTTGCTATCCATTTTCACCATACACACCTTGATCTTGATCTTTATTTATTTCAAGACTTGTTTCTTCATGCTTAGTGTTATCTTCTTTACATGAGGTACAAGTTTGAATATGTATCAAGAATTCTTGGATGGAGCCCATATTTTGGAATGATAGGAATGCGTTTTGAATGGGATTCTCTAGAGTGGGTTTGATTAGGGATGGAGTGTATGGTGGCATTGGATCTATAATTTCTTAATCATGGGAGGGATTTGTATTGATAATTGGATTATCTTGGATTTCTATTGTAGATAGCCCTTGAGGGTATTAAAATCAAAAGTTATCATCATCATTGGGTGTTTTGTTTGATGGATACAATGTGGATTGATCTTGTGAAGCTTTAAAGGATGAAGAAATGGTGGGAGATACAGAGGCTAATTAAGGGCCAATTTCATCATGGGAGGTAGATATGTCATTGGTGTGATTATTTTGATCATGCTTGGAAAAAGTGCCTTGACATATATCTAATTTTTCATTAGATGAATTATTGGGATGTTATTCAATAGTAATGCCATCTCAATTGACAAGGTCCTTAATGAGATTTTCCAATTTTGTGAAAATAGAAGTTCCTTTGCTCCTATCGTATTCAAAAAAATCACTATTGTTCCACCATGACAGTTCAAATATTATATTAGTTAATAGAGAAAAAAATTAGACAATATGAGGTGTTTGATTGGATCAATTTTCTTAAGAAATATTCAATCGCTTCTCCAAGATTAGTGTATTTTTTATTTTGATGCTTGGAGATCCTTTGTGAGAAGGTTTAGTATCTAATTATCATTTGGAGGAATATGTGAATGGTTTTGAGGATTTTTCATTTGGATGGATGCAATGACATGGTTGGGTGATGTGGTTTGTTGGTAGTGATGGGAGGTCATAGGTTGGGTTGTTTGGTTGAAATTAGACGTGAATGTTTGTATACATGGATCATTGGTTGGGGACTATGTTGCTTTGAGGGATGTAGTTTTAATATGTGACTTGGGGGTTTGGGTTGTATGTGTTTGTGGAGATGTGTTTTGTGATAGTGGAGGAGGTATGTAGTTTTGGTTAAGATTTTGGTTTGGAATTTAGTTTTGTTTGGTAGAATGAAGGTGTGATATTGTGTTGTGGGTATGTAAGTATCGGTGTTTAGGTTGCTTATTGTGTCGCTAAGTGGAAATGAGGTGTTTTTTGGTTAGTTGAAGTTGTGTTTGTGGTTTAGGTTGGTTTGTCATGTTGATTTGTTGCGTGTGTTTGTGAGATGGGAGGGGGTATGTTGGGTTGACATATAAGGGATTTGTGAATCGCAAGTTCTATGGTTGGGATTGGAGTAATGTATATGAACATTTTGAAGCTTTGGATCTGTTAATTTGAATGTTTGTCACTTATTTTTCCAACCTCTATATTTATTGAGCTAATATCTCTATTGGTGATGGCAGAATAGGGATGGTGTTTGTTTGGGAATGGTAGGTTTAGTTCAAGTTTTGGGATATGTGTAAGTTGAATTGATACGGTTGATTGTTTGTTTGTGATGGTATGGTCTCACGAGAGAATGAAAGTTGGTATGATGGTGATTATTTTTCAATTGGAGGTATAGTTGCTCTAATTTCCATAACCATTTTGTCTAACCAATCCCTAAAATTTGTTCGTGAATTTGGACTAGTATTAAGTATATTTTATATATTTTTATTTTATTTTTTTAGTTGTTTGCAAGAAGACACATGGAAAATAGTAGAAACACAATGGTTGTTTTAAGTCTTGTGTTTTAGGGAAAAAGGCTAAGGCCAATGGCTTCACTGATATAGCACAAATTGCAAACACTCGTAAGCATGTACAACCTAATTATTTAGATAGGTGTGTATACTCAATATGGGCTCACAGCACAAACACTATTACCCCAAGATCGGTGTGAGACACCTATCTTTAGAGAGCAAATAACTAGAGGTCCAGTGGCACAAGGGCTCACCTTTCCTATCTCTTTGGGAAGCTAGAGAATCCAAACCTATGAATTTATATCTCAACTTAAGGGATTATATCATGAGTAACTTCGAGGTGCAATCTACATCCCCTACACCGCACTAAGCAACGACTGATGGCTCCTAGGCTTCTAATAACAAAGGTTTGTAGTGGGGGATACTTAGTGATCACTAATCTTTCTACAATCATGGGACCTAAGTGCAAGATAAGGTCTCTTTACCTTGTGCCTTGAATCACCAAGGGTCCCAAGGATGCACCAAAACACGACAATGATTGGATTGAGGTACAAATTTCATTCTCCCTCATTTATATAGCCTACCATAAAATGTGCTCGAGGTCAAAGTAAATGGTGATGAAAAGAAAAAAAGTAAGTTGTGATTTTTATTGCATCCAAGTTTGTACAAGCATGCAAGGGGAGAGGATACACCACAACATTGTTGAGAATAACACAATATATGAAAGTGCACAAGACATGAAAGACAAAAGTTATATCCTTCCATAAAAATGAAGTGTGAGTTGATCTAGTAATCACAACCACTTAAAACCCTACAAGACACTTATTAGTGGTTTTAATATTTTGCTTTTTGCCAACAATTACCAACTTGCAAAGATATGTCAATAGTTTTAATTTTTTAGGTCTTCTGCAAATGAAGGACAAGCAACATCGATTTCATTAGTGACCAAAAAACATAGATCAAATGCACTAGTTTCAAAAATCAAAAGCTTGAATACTCCTGGATTAAGAAACTACAACAACAATATTAAAATATCAGTAAATTTTTCAAATCTCAGTGAAATTAAAAATCATAAAATGATTTGGAAAGCTAAGATTGAGATCTACAAGACCCAAAAATTGTCTTGTAAAAGTCTACATGTAAATTTTTTTAATGGACGAATAACACATATTTTAAAAACAACAACATTATTAGAATTGCCATAAATTTTTCAATTCTTAATAAAAATTTAAAACTATAAAAGGGCCTAGAAAGCTAAGATTGAGATCTAAAAGACCCATAAACCATTTTATAAAATTGTGTGTGTAAAATTTTCGATAGATGAAAGAACAACACAAATTTTCAAAGAATTCATAAGAAGCCCTATAAAATTCATTGCAATAAACATTAGATTCATGTTACATTCAACAAGTTATACGATCAAAAAAATTGGAAAGGCATAAACCATCAAAGGCAACCACAAAACCTCGAATCTAGGCAAAATATATACTCTTACCAAAGAAGAACATAATTGAATGCAATCAATCACAAAAATGAAAACTAAATTATAGCAAAACTACATCCTTTCAAATCACCTCCATTGTTCTTCTCCACTTCATGAATTGAATGATAGTTGTTGCTTTGAGATTCGCATGTGCACAAATTCAAATAATCTCAAAAGAATGGTTTCACAAATGTTTCGAATACTTGTGGTTGAATGAAATGAGAAGAAATATTGAATTTATAGAGAATTTGGTTTTGATCAACGACGGAGATTTGTTGGGAGATCGATAGAGGGTATTCGAGGAGAGGCATTGTTAAGTGGACATAAAACAAGTTAAGTGAAAAAAAATTATGGAAAATTTTTATTTTCAACGAAAGTTACCATTTCAAAAAAGGAAAAAAAGGAGAATGAAATAAGCTAAGTGTAGAAAGAGATGACATAAGTAAAAAATATATATTTATTTTCGACAATGTTACCATTTTGAAAGTGGAGAGAGAAATTGGTAATTGATAATAAATAAATAAATTTTATTTATTTTCAAGCACATAGGAGTAATTAAACAAATAAAAGTGTGTTTATTTAATCACATAGGTATTAGGAATTAAAAGATTAAAAAATTAAACATAATTACTCAATCATGGGAAAATAGAAGAAAAATAGGGAAAATTAATTAAACAATTAAAATTATTTAATTAATGAGAAATGAGGAAGGAGAGGATTAATTAAATAATATTAAATTATTCAATTAAAGATTAAAAAAAAAAGGTTAGAATAACTAAATATTTAAAATTATTCAATTATACCTTTCATGGGTTTTCCAGGGTTCATCCTTTAAGTAAGGTGGTCAGAAGAGGTGAAGAGGTGTGGGCTAGGTCAGAGCAGGGATTGATTAAGATCAACTTTGATGGGGCATCAATAGGTAACTTGGGCATCTTAGGTGTTGGGTGTGTTTCTCATGATGAGGAGGGGAAGATCCTTTTCAAAGGTGCGCAGAGGTTGCAAGATGGCACAAACAATGAGGTTGAGGTGCAAGCTGCTCTATTAGCAGTGGATTTGGCCAATAACATGAACATCTCAAGAGTGCATCTTGAAGGGGACTCTCAAGTGGTAGTGGATGCAATTGTGAAAGGTGTATCTCCGAGTTGGCGGCTAAATAAATTTATCTCAATTATCTGCTCAAAATTGAATGTTTTTTAGGATTTTTTTGTATCTCTCATATTAGGGGGGGGGGATATGGTGGCGGATGCTTTATCCATTGTGGTCGATAATTTCTGCAGTGGCGGCAGAGCCTGAAGGGAATGCATTTATGGAGAGAGTAGGGAAGTGTGTGTCAATCCTTGCGTATTCAAGAAGATTTTTGGTCTGCGAGCGGGGCTTTTCATCGATTAATTTTGAGTTTGGTAACCTGTTTTTCTTATTGGAATGGAGGCCAATTTTACACTGAAGACATCCAAAATTCTTAATTACTTGTGGGGACCAGTTTTAGAGCGGAGGTTGAAGAACATGTTTCATTCGAAGGACCCTTTGTTGATTAGGAGTGTGCAACTGATCATGGGGGAAGATTTGGGTGTAACTGGTCACCACTATCGAACCAGCGCAAACTTATATTCCCTTATCATGGCGTGGGATCTTGAGTTGGACTCTTCCTGCGAGTAGGTCCAAAAGGTCATGAAGGCAATTATACTAGAGGAGTATCTGGTAAACATGGAGTCATTGCTGGAGTGGGCCATTCTAGGTGAAGGTTTTGATGTCTCTAAAAGTTTGGAGGTCCATCAAGAATTGAGAGGCAGGTATATCCCCTTTCTTAGGTGACAGGAGGAGGTGAAGGCTAGGTACAGAGAGGTGACGAGGAGAGGATGGGAGGTGTTCAAAATGTTCACACAGATTATGGAGCTAGAGGAGGTAATTCGACAGGCTCAGGCGAAAGCAGGGGATGAGTAAGAGATAGGCCGAAGGTTAAGGTCGAGGTCTAGATGCACGAAGGTGGCAATGGCGGGCAAAAGACAAACCCTGGCAGTCCCTCTGGGAAGTGTGTGAATTGTGTATGTTGTTGGTCTTTGTTTGGGAGTTCATTCTCGTTTCTCTGTTGTTTAGACTTTCCAATTTTGGTTTTCATGTTCTATATCGATTTATTGTATTGTGTGAAGCGCTGCTGTAGACATTTTGGTTTGGTGGTATGAACAGTTATTTTGGGTGGGCGGTTTTGTCTTTGTTGGATGGTTTGGGTGGTTGGTGACTCTTTGTGGTTTCATGACAAAGAATTGTTTCTTTTTTGAAGTTGTAAATTTCCTTTCCCTTCAATAAAAATCCAATATTATCAATAAAAAAAATATTCAATTATAAAAGGAAGAGGGAAAATAAAATTCAAATTAGAAGAAAGGTATTAATCTAAATAAAATATAAAATTATATAATTAGTTTAGAAGAAGATTAGTAAAAATGTCACTACACACGTCGGACAATTTTTAGTGTCGTGTGTGTGTGTGTGTGTGTGCTAGTTTGGATACATTTGTAATTATGTATAAAAAGCTTGATACCTAGATTGGCCATTATGGCAATAAGTAATCATAATTTACTTAGAGCTTTTATTCATGACATAGATTTCATAAATATGCTTATTATTGTAAAAAAAAGTTTGATAACGTGTTGTACCTTAATTGATTATATAAAATATTTTCTTGAATGAAGCCAGAGAGGAAACATAGGAAAAACCCCAAAATTATAAGGAAGTTATTTTGTTTAGTCAATAAGAAAGAGGATAAAACTCATAGTTATCAATATTTACAAGTTGTCAAGCCCTTTAAGTGATAGTCATTGAATCACGAATCCATGGTAGGAATGTGACATTATTTAAATGTTTTATAACATGAAAAAGATTAATATGTCTTACACTGTGAAACTTAGGCTTGGAAATGATACTCTTGAATTAATTGTAATGACATATGAGCACCTCGCGGTAGCTAAAATATGTGAATTGTGAGTACACAAAGGATAAGTTCTTTGTCAAATTATAATTCAATAACTTTAGCCATTTACCAACAATAGAAATAAATACATGTTTGGTCTTAATTCTATATCAAAAAATTAGATGATCAATCAAATGAGTCAATTATATTATAATTTGTAGGATGAATGTTACATCCAAGTCAAGTTAGAGGTGTGTGAATACACGATTGCATTTCCCATAGATGTTTCTTTTATATTAAAACTTTGGCCAAAGTTATGCAAAAGTCTATGCTTGCATCTAGTCAATTCACAGAGTCCCAAATTTCATAATCTAGTCAAATTGGTCATACTTAGTTAGAGGATTCTATAAGGTTGTATGGTTGATTGGGTTATGTACAACACAACACTAGGACTTAGATGACATGAACATTGTTGGTTTCATTTATCTATACTTTTGTGAAGGGTAGAGCCACTTCCTAATGGAGGGTGTGTGGGGGACTATCAGTCTATGGTTGGAAGGAAAAGCACTTGAGTGATGCTCTCCCTCTTGCAAATAACTCATCGAGACTTGTGAGACAGACGTAGGATTCTAAATACAAAAGATTCTATAACTCATATTGGTATGATTATAAATATGTTTCTTTAATGCAATGCATGTGTGAATTGAGAAAGAAAAATACTGTCATAAATTCATTATTGAAATGTTGCATATCAAATTCAATTTTCAATGTCATTAGATTTCCACAATCCATTAATCAATCTGTATAATGCTTCTGGATTTGATTTCCACAATCAAATCCAGAAGCATTATACATATAAATTCAATTATGTTATGTAATGATCGTATTTTCCATTTTGATAATGATTGTGTTAAAGAAATGAAATATGGAAGACAAAAAATTACTTATGATTTTTAGCATGTGGCTATTTACTATCTTGGTAAAGCTTAACTAATTTATGTTGAGATGATTGTTCTTGTTACAATAGATAAAGAGAGGTAGAGAGAGATGGAGAGATAATGTGATAGAGATAGAAGAAGATATGGAAGAATAAATATGGAGAGATTGAGAGGTAAAGCGATGTAGATATAAAGGTATATGGAGAGGGAGAAGGAAAGAAGGGGAGAGATGTATAGAGACAGAGGAGAAAGGAAGATAGAGGGAGAGGGAGAGGGGAAAAGGCAAAGAAATAGATAGAGAGAGGGAGAGGAGGAGATAAATATAGAGCGATAGGGGGAGATAAATACATAGAGGAAGAAAGAGAGTGAGAGATAGATATATAGATGGTGAGATAAGTGATAGAGAAGTAGAGATATAGAGAGGGGGAGAGGGGGAGAGAGAGATAAAGAGAGAGAGAGAGAGACAAATACTAGTAGAAAAACATCAATAAATGACTAAAAAATCTACTAAAAATTACACATATATGACTAATCTTGGTCATGTGACCATTAGTAGTTTATTGTTAGTCATTTATAACATGACCAAATTTATGACTAAACCAGTTTTAGTCATTTATTGGTTGTTTTGATTGATCAATATGGCAGTATATTTAGTGGTTAATTTATTCATTGATTGTTGTTAATTGGTCATTTGTTTAGTCATGGTAGTCATTTATTTGATCATTGTAATCATTAATTGTTATTTGAATAACATTTCATTAAATCTAGATGCTGGAAAGTTCTGGTTAAGTGTGAGAACATATAAAATGTAAATAAAAATTATTACATAAAAAAATGTATTTAAATATATACACATATAAATTCTAAATTGATATTAGATAGGGAATTTTATATTAATCTTTAATAACAATTTAATGATTTATTATTATTATTATTTTATTATCCCCATTAATGGGCATAAGAAGGTCGATCTTCCTCAAAATCCTTGGGAGCATGTGGTTTGGAAGGTTTCAGAGGAAGGATGGGTTAAATTTAATTTTGACAGCGTTGAGGAAACCCTAGCTAGGTCAAGTGGGAAGGGGTGCATAGTAAGAGAGACCACTTCGGCAATACCCTTTATGAGAAAGCAAAACTTATGGGGGAAACTACAAATAATATAATAAAATTTTAAGCAGCCCATTTAGGTTTAAAATGTGGACTTGAAGTTAATGCTGCCCCGACTTCACTAGAAGGGGACTCTCTAATCATTGTTAATGCAATTCAGCATAATTCAATCCGTAACTAGAAATTGAGGAAATGGCTATAGACCAATACCAGAGCTAATAAGAAAATTAGAAGAGTTTAAAATCTCACATATCTATCATGAGGGCAATCAAGTGGCAAATCATGGCGAAGAGGGTAGTTGGAAGAGACCTGGAAGTTAGATCAACTTAGGGTTGTGTGATGGTAGTCATTCATGTGTTGGCTGAGGTGGCGATGACAGGACATAGTAATAATTATTCTCCATTAAGCTCTGGTGGATGGATAGTGTGAAAGTACCCTAAGGGCTCGTTCGGGTGATGTGCAGTACTAGCCGCACTAAATTTGGTCAGTAGGTGAAGTCTTTGGTGATCAAGTGAGTTAAGTCTTGTTGTGGGTAAAATGATACGACAAAGGAGGATGATGATGTATTGGTTGTTGCGTTGGCCAACACATAGGTGAATCAATATTATTGGTTGTCACATGTGTGACAATGCTAAATAGATGCCTCGTGAGGTAATTTTTTTGAGATTTCAGGCAATTGATGGGATGGGTAGAACAATGTGTGATCCTGAGACTAATTCCCTTATAGAATGATCCTCATTAACACATGACAGTTTGGAGTTGGTTATTTAGGCAAATTATCAACGGGTTTGAGTCATTTGTTTATTACCATATCAAGAATTTAGGGTGCTCAAAATGGACATGCTAGTGAGGTTGATCTGTCAAAAAAGACATGTCTTTCCTTAGTTATATCTCTAAGAAAAGACTAAAGCGACTCTTCACATTTGACCATGGGATGGTGATGCATGCGGTGCAACGAATCCTAGGGTAAGAGTTCCTGAAGGCTGAGCATAGATATAGGGTGAATACATACATGTCTCTGTAATGTTTGTGGCTACACTTATGGACTCTAGGGAGTCAAAGAAGTTGGTGAGCTCCATTTGCAGTAAATTGGTGAAGAAGTGTTACTTAGGTGAATTGGAGGATGTAATGGAGAATGTGGACGACAATGACACGATTCTCTTGTCAAAAGACTACTTTGTTGTGCATCGTCATGAAAAAGAAGTTGCAAAGTTTCCCTTCCTCAATTTGGCTGATGCCTCAACTCTTTCTCAAAGGGCAAGAGGTTGTGGTAAGAAACTCGCTATTCTTGACGAAATTGTTGGATTTTTCTAAGGAAGGTTGTGCAAGATGGCTCCAAAATTATCTAGTGATAGAGGGGTTGGTTAGTGATGGTGAGGATGAAAAACTTGTTGGGGCAAAAGATAAATAAGAAGTGGTGTTGGGGATGGACCTGTTTAGGGATGCAAAGCTAGTTGTCCATGAAGACTATGGCTTGACTGTCCTATGGAGTGCAAAGCAACTGAAACAACACATAGCTGGTTGAAGAAGGCTTTCTGATAAATAATGTCTAGAACTTTGTAAATATCAGGAAAAATATAAAAATATATATTTCTAAATAGATGGTAGACAAGGTTGGGGAACTTTGTAGCTCTCCTAATTTTGGGCTTATTGGTCATTTTGGAGCTAGGTATAGTTGTTGGCTTGTAGTAGAAATAGGTAGATCTCATGTGATATTTGGGCATTTTTTCTAGTATGATACTAGCCCTATCAACTAATTATAAAAACTCTTTTTTGGATATATTATATAGGTGCAAGCCCTTAGCTGCTATTTAATGATAAAAAAAATTATTTTTTCTTACCAATTTAAAATAAAATATTTATTTACTACTTTTAGATATAAAACTTAAACTATTTTTTTAACGATCTCCATAGAGAATTTAAATGCCTCCTCATGAGAACATTACATAATATTCTATAGGAATTTGATTTTTCAATTGATCAAAATGATTGACATTTTAGTAATGCAACATCTATGAGAGATGATTCAAATATGATGGTAGAGATAATTCATTTAGTGTAGACTATATTATGTTCGTATGAAAGCAGTTGATAAAAAAATTGTTGCTCAAATATCCAAGTGTAAGGTGTTGATTGTGTAGAGGAGGAAAAATGAACTACTACGAAGGGTGGTCAAACCCCTGGAGGATTCAAAATCCAACTCTCCACTCTGAGCAAACCTTTGTGATGAGGGGAAAACATTGCACTTTTAATTATAGTTTATATTTTATGCTTTTATGAATCTTCAGACTAATATGCCTGGTGGCATACCTTATTGCATACATGTTTGTTTACTTGTTACTATAATACTCTGCTAATTATAAGTAATATTAGAATAGTTATAATGCAATGTTTATCTTTTTGCTTGTTTACATGATGAAATATGGTGGTAATCATAATTATATCTTCAAGTTATATTTTATCTGCATTTATGTGTTTTTAAATACATTGTGAGTAAACGAGCAGAATTCGACAAGGTTCATGACAGCTTCCGCACACACGAACGATGATAACCTCCAGTTATTTCAAAATGAGATCTTCCTTGATCTCTCTTTTTGTTCCTGTTTCATTGGCGTGTTTCATTGGCGTTATTCAGAACTCAACTTCCTCTCGGAGTTGATTTATTTATTTCAAATCTTTTCTTCTGTTGTTCTTGTAGTCATTATTGTCATTGTAGGCGAGTAACCTTACTTTAAAATTTGAATAAGGATATATATATCCCTTTGTTATCAATTGAGTAGTTAGACAGAAGTTAGTCAATACTTAGTTTCAGTTGAGTCGAATCTTCTTTGTAATACTCAAAACTTGTTTTACTTCCTTTTGGAAGTATACATCAATGAAAGTAGAACGTTGATCTCACTAATTGTGTTTCAAGATCCCACCAAAGGAAGAGCAGGGCCCGCTCGACCGAAGGGAGGTGATCTTTGTTGCGATTTCAATTCTTTTAAAGATTCAAAATTGAGATTAATTTACTATGGTTTCTTTTCACCGAGATGTTAAGTTTCAACTATTGGTTATTTCTTTCGAGTAATCAACATTAGATTTGAGGTTGAATGTTATTGTTAGGAGAATTAATACTTAGTTTTACATTATCATTTAGATAGTGTAATTGTTGTAGATTAGATTGGTAACAACATGGTTAATGAAATGGTTAGTTTGATGGTGAAAATGGAAGCATAATTGTTGTTAAGTTAGATCATAGAATTAGGTGTTATGATTGAATTTTGCAAGCATAATTAGATTTCAAATTGTGCAAGCGTAATTAGATTTACTTCCAAGCACTTAATTTAGATTCAAATTCCTAGACTTAACAGTAATTTCAACTTTTATAGGGAACTCCATGATTCCAGCTTAATTCGATTTTGTTACATTTTTGTTGTCAAACTCAAGTCTTCTTAGAAATAAGTTGTTCAGAAATCTAGGTTTTAGTTTGATTGACTGTCAAAACTGAGAGCTTCTGATAGCTCATGACTGACTCCTAATGGATTTTGAACCAACTATTAGTCACTGTTGTACAGTGCAAAACCCCCAAAAATTGTACCATAGAGAGCCCTTATCGCAGACATCTTTAGACACATCCCGGTTCAATATTGAGATAAATTAAATGGTGCAAGTTGACAAAGAAACGACCTTGCCCACCATTTTTGGCACCATTGTCGGGGAACATTAAAAAGATCACACTATTGAAGTTAGAATCTTAGTGTTGATAAGGAAAATTTGAGCAGTTGATGGTAAGATCTAGAGATCAATTTGGAATATTTCTTCCAAGAAATTATAACCTAAATCAATTGCTGGAAGAACAACAAAACAAAATTGAAGAACAAGTTGAACATTTTGAACAACATCAACAAGAAAACATGGGTGACTGAGTAGAGAATGAAAACCCCCAGCAAATAGGACATTCTCATATCCTATTAATTTGAATATTGGAGATAATGAACCTCCTATGAAAAATATTTCACCTTCGGTGTTACCAACTTTTAGAGGAAAAACTTCTGAAGATCCTAATCAGTTACTTTTTGAATTCAAAGTTTTATGTCAAACATATGATTATACATTTGATAATCAAAAGTTGAAGTTATTTCCCTCCACTTTGAAAGAATCAGCATTAAGATGGTTTATGGGTTTACGAGTTGGTTCAATATCTACTTGGCCTGAAATGGAAACAATTTTCTTGGATAAATACAAAGATTATTGCAGAGTAAGACATAGGAAAGAGGAGTTGTTTTGAATGAAACAATTAGAAGATGCGAGTTTAGAGGATTATGTTGATAGATTCATGTTTGTGTATAAAAGATGTGCAAAGGGATTAAATGATGAAATCAGTCGCACAATCTTTATGAGAGGAATCGATGATGAGTCAAAAGAGGCTTTGAATTTAATGGGTAAAGGTGACACTAACAAAGTCCCTTTAGATGAGATCATTGAGATTTGTAGGAACTACTCTAGGACAAGAGTGGGAACTAGGAACTCCAAGAAAAAAAAATCTTTGGGACCTAATGTATCTCAAGTTATGAAAGAGATGGCAAATTTGAAAACTGATATACTCCTCCATCGCAATACTCAAGTTGAAAAGAAAAAGACGGAGCCTTTAGCCATCTATTGCTCAAAATGTAGGGGAAATAATCTTTCAAGGGAGTGTCCAATGAATCAATTAGAGATCTGTCAAATATGTGAGAAAATCCATTCTACAAGTTCTTGCAATTTATTGCCAAAAATTAAGAATCATTTGAAGAAGGCCCCCTATAATTGAAGAATAACTCAATTATGTTGGTTAAAGATCACAGAACACTGGATTTAATTCTTCTCTGGGATAATATGGCCCACGTAACAATTGGAACCAATGGAATCCTCCTTTTCAAATGTAACCACCTACAACATCTTGGGGACCTCCTAAATGGGTTAGCCCTTAGTGGAATCAACCCTAGTGGAGCCAACCACAATGGAACCAATCATGGCAACATAATCAATGGAAACCCAATTCTCAACCATGGCAGCAAAATCAAAATTATTTTAAACCATGGCAAGATCAGGGACCTAAACGACCTTGGGGACAACCCCCACCTCTTATCACTGGTCCTAATGCACCTAACGAGCAGGTTAACCAACCTCCAATTCTAGCTCACCTCGTTCCAAATCCAAAAAATAACCATCCTCAACAAGCATTAAGTGCTTACTTTAACCCCTTTGTTTTAAACTTAATCGAGATAAATGACATTCAATTGAGGAATCATAATGTAACCTCTAAAGATAACGCAAATAAGGACAAGGATAAAACAAAGGAATTAAAAGAAGAAGATCACGAGTTTAAGAAAACATCGAATAAAGCTCCTTTTTCAAATTAGTTAGATGCTCCACATAAAGCTCTTGATATCTCCCAATCTGAACATACTAATATGGCTGATTCTCCACGTTTGAAGGAATTGAAGAGAATCAACATTGAAATTCCTTTGTTACAAGCTATCAAGGATATTCTTGAGATTAATCAACTTATCAAATCACTGTGTGTAAAGACACCATGAAGGAAACGCAAGTTTCCAACCATAATTCAAATAGGGACCAAGCTTACTGATGTTTTGTCTGGAAAATTACTTCCCCAAAAGTACAGTGATCCCGATGATGAATACTAAGAGGGGGGGGTGAATTAGTATACCAAAAAATACTGTACTCAAACTCTTAAACAATTTAGCAAATAATCGGTACAACAAATCCACTAATAAACTGGTTAAGATAAATGCAAACCAAATAGCAAACAAAGCATTCACCCACAAGAGAACAATCACCATAACACAAGATGTTTTGACGTGAAAACCCAAATGGGAAAAACCACGGTGAGCAGAAACTCACAAGTAACTATCTGCAAAATAGAAACCAAACCGGTTAAGATCATACAATGTTCTTCACCAGAATAGATCCTGTTAGGAATCTAGATCTCTGTTAGAAGATAAGTCCTATTAAAGACTACCTTGTGAGAGGATTTTAGATTCATAGTTGTAAACCACCTTGTTAGAGGATTTACAAAGGCTTTTCTGGGCCTACCCGATTAAGGGTTTCAGACTTGTCGAAGATGTGAGTAATCAACAAGTGAGTGATCTAGATACTAGCACAATATGCTTGGTTAGATCCTTGATAGCTCATTGTTAATATATTTCAGCATTACTTCGGTCTTCAATATCTCCACACTCTTACTCTTCACACAGACCTAATCTTCTCTTCTATGATCGCACATACAAAAACCCTCATCATCATCTAAAACCCTAGACATGATGTCCTTATAAAGGAGTCTGATTTCATGTCGGTCCAATAGGATTACATTACAAGTTCCTAGGTTCAGTGCATCTAGACACATTTGGTAACACGACACAAAATCACTGCCAAAGTGTCGGTGGATGATAAATCATCACAGAAATACCAGTTGGTAACTCATCACAGAGTAATATCGGTTCATACAATTTACCGATTACTGGTTGTCAAAAATGAAGACTGGAAAAATGTTAACTACGGCTTTGTTCCTTCGTACCGCTTGAGATCCTTGAACCGCTTGAGGTCTTCATACCGCTTGAGGTCTTCAGTCAATTTGTGATCGGTAAACATCTTCTGCAAAACACCGATAGTCTAAAAACTATAACACATAATACCGGTTGGAACAAATACTGATTGAGCATAACTCATACATCAAGAAAGTGTACACAAAGCAAGTGTGTGTCCATCAATGACAATCACAACATCATCAAAATGCCAACAATCTCCCCTTTTGGCATTGATGGCAACTCTTAGGAAAATTTTGATATCTAGTTTTTTTTACAATAAAAATATGCCATAAACAAAATTACTCCCCCTAAGCATATACACTATCCCTTTTCCATAAAATACAATGTACACTACTCCCTCAAAGAGGTAACATGAAAGTATACATAACATTCACCAAAATTTTAAATACTACTCCCCCTTTGCCAACAATGACAAAGTACTGCAGAATAACCCTTGTTTCTCATTATCATTAAAATTGAGTAAATGTTTATGACAATAAGGAATGAAACTTGTCAAAAATAGATTTAAAATCCTGCATAAAAGTCTTCATGGCTAATGACCATGACTCAAGTAATGAGGTAGCAAGCTCACTTTCAGTCTGCATCTGAGATACCTATTCTTCCATGGCATCAATGGTACTCATCTCTTGAGTTACCGTTAAGGCTTCCAGATTGAGAAAGCACTTCTGAAGAATCTGTACTCTTGGCAATAGGACCAGTCGAAGTTCCTGCAAATCTCTTGATCGGTTGTTGATTTCTACTTCTATCCTTGCAGTTTGAAGCTGATAACGATGAACTATTTGCCCATATGTTGTGAAGGAATCATATGGCATCTTGAAGTTTCTTATATATGCTTGCAAATCCGATTGGAGTTTATCTTTTTGTGTGAGCACATCATCACAAAATAGACGGGGTTGGCTGATTTTGCTCAATAGTAGTTTGCCTTCATCCATAGCAACACTTATATCCTTCTATTGTTTCAGAAGTTGAGATTGAAGCTCATTCAATTTCTTAACTAAAGCAGTGTTGAGTGCCTTTTCATGCTTCTTCTTTGCATTTGCTTCAACAACTTCTTCCAAGCATTGTACCTGGTCTTCTACAATGGTACACATAAGTTTAAGTTTAGACAAAGAGGAATCGGTACTGGGGAGGTTAGTACCGAGAATCAAACTGGTAAGGGTGTCAACCGCAGTTTGAATGACATCTTATTCCTTCTTCCTCCTCAATGCTTCCAATCTTTCCTGTGCAAGCTTTATGCTTTGAAGCAGCTCTGATTCATCTGCAGATTGGAGATCAATAGGATTGGCGATGTCAACCAATTTGTCTTGACCACCGATTGCCTTGGGAGTCTCCGCTTGTTTGGCTTTCTCTGTTTATTTTTCCTCTGTTGCTTTTTTCTTTTCCTCCTCTTTCTTCTTTTGTTCCTCTTCTTGTTTCTTCTTCAGTTCTTCCTTCTTCTTGTCTTCTTCCTGCTTTTTCTTTTCTTCCTCCTTTCTTTCTTCTTCCTTCCTTTTTTCCTCTTCTTTCTTCTTCTCCTCTTCTTTCCTCTTCTCCTCTTCTTTCCTTTTCTCTTCCTCTTTTCTCTTCTCCTCTTCTTTCCTCTTCTCTTCTTCTGGTTTCCTCTTGTCTTCCTCTCTCTTTTTCTCTCCCTCTTTCTCCGCTTTCTCTTTATCAGCCTTTTCCTTGTCCTATTTCTCCTTCTCTGCTTTTTCCTTGTCCTGTTTCTCCTTTCCTGTGTCCGGAGTGACATCTTCAACATCCAATGCATCCACATCAATAGTGTCAACTTGTTTTGTAACTCTTTCTCCTTCACCATCAAATACCTCATCCGATTTGGTCGAGGATAGGTCAGGTTCTTTTTCGGCCTTCTTGTTAGCCTCAGATACTTGATGTAACCGAACAACAACTTTTGCATGTAGATGGGTGTCCTTCTCCACTTTATAAGTTCTGCCTTCTAGCAGCCTGAATATTCTTCTTCTCTTGAAGAAGAGACCTTTATTCTTGTCCATTATCTTAAACAATTCAGAACTAGAGGCATCGGGAAAGTATTGAGCAAAGACTTTTTCCCTTATTTCTTGTTCTTTCTCAATGGCAATGCACCATTTATTATCCAAAGAATTGTATAAAGAATCAAGTGTGAACAATCTGATTTTAGATGGCGACCGGTCATTGACACACAAATATCTAATAACTTCTTGTTCTACTTCTTCTTTCTCATTATCAGAAAAAATCATCAAAATATTCTTTTATGTCGTCAAGCACCTTTCTCTTAATATTCTTTAAAGTCCTTTGACAATGTGTCATAGGCTTATAAGAAGAGATGTCTATATTTACCGGTGCAGATGATGCAGGTGCACTACCGGTAGATTTTGCCTTCTTGTTTCATTGCCTGGTTTTCTTAGGTTGTACTTCTGGTTCAGTATCCTCTAACTCCAATGAGTTGTTTTTGGTCTTCCGCTTCCTCTCAAATACTTTAGCGGGAACAACTTCCAGTTTCTTCTTGGCAAGTGACCGCTTGGTCACTTTTGGACTTGCTAAGGTAACCGGTGCTGATATCGATGGCACTGCCTTGCCCTTTTTCACTATAGGATCTTCAATCGGTGTTACTCTCTCCAAGTAGGTGTCGGTTTGCTTTTTCTTAGCATCTAGAGGTGAGGCAATCAGGGTAGAGGCATACCCATCCAACATGTCATTCATCACTTCATACCCCATAGGTTCTACTACTTCCTTTCTTGGCTCTACCGCTTCCATTATGCATTCATCTACCTTTATGATAAAGCAGATGTCATCTTCATATTTCTTTACAATATCTCCAGAAATCCTCATCCTCTGGCTCATTTTCTGCTTGAATTCATCAAAATATTTATTCAGAACCTCAGAATATCCGGTTCCCACCGCTTGGAGACTTTCCTTGATTTGCTTAGTGACCGGTTGGTCAGCAAACTATTGAATATCACCTACTCTAGGAAAATAGCCTTGAAAGTAGAAAAATAGGCCAATCAAAAGTTGTCCAAACCTGAACCTTAAAGCATTATCCTGTTTAATGGACTTCAGGTTCAATAGCAGTTGCTTCTACAAATAGGTACACAAATCAAATGAGGTGTCATCATTCTGTAGGCGACATTCACTGCAGCAGTGGGGACAGAGTTTATTATGTTGGCATAAAACACCCGGTAGCCAATCACCATGCAAGTATACTTAACCAAATCATCTTTGATGGTGTTGACAGTCATTTCCCATTGGTCGCTCAGAGAACTGATGAGTTTTGTCATTTCAGTTTTAATGACCTTCCTTAGAGCTGGCACCTCTCCAATGTTACAGAAACTGGTGACGAAATGAATTGCTTCCGGTGTAATATCATGCGACCTCTCGAGATACATTTTATCACCATGTACTCTGCTCAGGATGATGCGAATGTGATCTTCAGTGAACTCTTCAAGAAAATAAACTGCATTGTGTAGTTTCGTCCTCTCTAGGATGCTATATTCCAGTTTGATTTTCTTGTCATCCCCACATAATAGACCTAGCTGAGAATGGATCACTAGGGATCCTAGGTTTTCCAATTTGCAATCAATATATCCCGAAATATCTTCCTCAACTATAACTCCAGCGGGTATCTGGGATAGGGCATTGTATTTCATCTTCTTTTGAATAAAATTCATTGAGTCTACAGGTGCATTAGGACTGGAGTGCGATGCAGAAGCCATGATTAAATGATAGACATTTTTTTTGAGAAAATACCTTCACACTTCAAAATTTAGGGTTTTGCAATGTCGCTCACAACACACCACTTCGGTTGTTGGATTGCCACTTGGTGTTCTTCACTTGATTGATTGAAAACGATCTTTGGATTCTTCTGCAAGATTTTGAATTCACTTTGAATCACTAGATGAATCGCTCTTGTCGCTCTGCACTTAAAAATTCGTCGCTCGAAAACAAATAAGTGAAAATGGCATCAAAAATCACTTTTAAACGATCTTTCACCTACCATAATAAATGCTCCACCGCTAGGGTACAAACCCTAATTTTGCCTTTTACCACTTCAAAATCTTCTGTTGATTGACAGGTAATGTATACCGATTAAGGTCTTTACCGATATAAACTGGGGGCTCAAATATTTCACCGATATGCTCCCCCTAAGCTTTTCTGAAGCTCAGTTTGCCAGTTCAGAGACTTCCACACTAGGTGCAGAAACCGGTTCATCTTGTGACACTTCTTCAGATTTCTTTTTTCATGTTTTATTCATTCCCGTTTGAATGGTTTCAACATCAATCTTCCCTTCTGGAGTGATCGGTATATCATCCGATAGGTTCTTTCTCATTCTGCAGGTTCTGGTAGTGTGTCCCGGTTTGTTGCAATGATAGCATACCATTCCAAGTGTTCTCCATGGTCCACTGTTCATACTACCATTCTTCCTTCTGCATGTTGCAGCAGTGTGACCACTACCATGACAGATCAAACAGGTTGCTCTCCAACCAGTTGCCGCTTGATAGTCACCTGATCGATGGTCATAGGCATTATACCGGTTGGGATTCCGGTTCACAGAGGGTTCCGGAACAACTCCTTGAGTTCTTGGAGGATATCTCTCAGTGTTGTGCAAAACAAACCTGCATTCAAATTCTCTATGCCCAAACTTGTTGTATGCATAACAGTTTCCATTGAATCTATTAGATCTAGGCTTATTGTTTAGAAAATAAGGAAAATTATTGTAGGCCTTATTTCTACACACACTAGCAGTATGTCCTTCGTTGAGACAATTGAAGCAAACAGGTTTAAACTTTTGCTTACCTTTATCCTTGGATGTTGGTTGCTTCTTTGATGCTACATATTTTGTTCTAGAGGTCTCACCTTCCTCATACCCAGAGAAACCAAGTCCAGTGGTATTCTTTACCGGTTTTGCCGATTCAAGCTTTTGCTCTAGCTTAGCAGTACTCTGATTGAATTTGGCAAGTATCTCTTTTGACTCGGTGAGTTCTTTGGAAATAGAAGCATTGGACTCCTTCAAGGTTGCATTCTAGAAATAGCCATGTTTAGTTCACCTTGCATTTCTTCTTTTTCCACTTTACTCTCTTGGTGATGAGCGGTAAGGGCACTGATTTCTTGCTTCAACTTGGAGAGCTCTGATCTTTGTATTTTACTAGATCTTCATCTTTCCTTCAGTTCTCAAGCTCTTGACACATTCTGATAGTCAATCCTTCCAGTTCCCTTCTCAGGTTGGCATTAGATTCATTCAGTTTTTCAACTTCTTCAACTAGGGCATCCATGTCTGCTTCATTAGAAGAACTATTTTCAGTAAGCTCCATTAGGTTCTCAGCATGCTCTCTTCTTTTGGCCAGAGAGGCTTTATACTTAACTTTGAGTTTATCATAGGCTCTCTTAGTCTGAGTGAGATGATGAGTAAGTTCCCTCACAGTGTATTCCCCCATATCTCCTTCCAAGTGGTTAGACTTATAGAAAGGTTGGCTCTGATACCAATTGATGAATACTAAGAGTGGGGGTGAATTAGTATACCAAAAAATACTATACTCAAACTCTTAAATAATTTAGCAAATAACCGGTACAACAGATTCACTAATAAATCGGTTAAGATAAATGCAAACCAAATAGCAAACAAAGCATTCACCCACAAGAGCACAATCACCATAACACAAGATGTTTTGACGTGGAAACCCAAATGGGAAAAACCACGGTGAGTAGAAACTCACAAGTAACTATCTGCAGAATAGAAACTAGACTGCTTAAGGTCAGACCAGTTAAGGTCATATAAATGTTCTTCACTAGAACAGATCCTGATAGGAATTTAGATCTCTGTTAGGAGATAAGTCCTGTTAAAGACTACCTTGTGAGAGGATTTCAGATTCATAGTTGTGAACCACCTTGTTAGAGGATTTACAAAGGCTTTTCTGGGCCTACCCGGTTAAGGGTTTTAGACTTGTCGAAGATGTGAGTAATCAATAAGTGAGTGATCTAGATACTAGCACAATATGCTTGGTTAGATCCTTGATAGCTCATTGTTAATGCATTTTAGCATTACTTCAGTCTTCAATATCTCCACACTCTTACTCTTCACACAAACCTGATATTCTCTTCTATGATCACACATACAAAAACCCTCATCATCATCTAAAACCCTAGACATGGTGTCCTTATAAAGGAGTCTATTTCATGTCGGTCCAATAGGATTACATTACAAGTTCCTAGGTTCAGTGCATCTAGACACATTTGGTAACATGACACAAAATCACCACCAAAGTGTCGATGGATGATAACTCATCATAGAAATACCAGTTGGTAACTCATCACAAAGTAATACCGGTGTAGACACCTAAAATTGTCCAGTCTAATTAAATAAATATTTTATTTATTTAATTACTTTAACCTAATTCTTCTATTAATTAAATAAATCTTTATTTATTTAATTAATTCATTTATCCTCTTCTAGCCTTATTTCTCATTTAAATAAATACATTTATTTATTTAAATTATCCTTTTCCTAAATTAAATAAATATCTTATTTATTTAATTGATCCCACTTCTTCTATTAATTAAACAAATCTTTATTTATTTAATTAATTCATTAACCTTTTCTACCCATGACACATGTCGTTCATCTCTTAATTCATACACTACGTACCCTCTCATTATTTTATTATTTCTTTTACCTACCCTTTAATCGTAGCCGACCATTTATCTTTTACACCTCTCAATCTTATCCCTCCATTTCTTATGGTGTCTTCTATATAAGGAGATGCTTCCTTCATTATCAACCCTAATCAATCATTCTAATCAATCTAACTACTTGATCAATTGACTACTTGGCATATGCGATCCTACTTGCAACCACATTTCGTTCTTTGTTGAGCTCTTGTGCACATAAAATCTGAGAGCAAATATATCAAGCAAGATCAATGGAGATAGGAAGAATGGAGATCCAAACCCTATTGGACATGTGATGGTATAATCTTTGTGATTTCATTTGATTTGCATTGTCTTAGGTAATCTTCATATGTTATGGTGGATCTTTGTTGTTGTTAGGCTAGGGTTTTGTGGTTGAATTCATTTAGCCTTTCAATATTATTGTTATCCATTTTCACCATATACAACCGGTTCATACAATTTACCGATTACCAGTTGTCAAAAATGAAGACTGGAAAAATGTTAACTACCGCTTTGTTCCTTCGTACCGCTTGAGATCCTCAAACCGCTTGAGGTCTTCAGTCAATTTGTGATCGGTAAACATCTTCTACAAAACACTGATAGTCTAAAGACTATAATACATAATACCGATTGGAACAAAAACCAGTTGAGCATAACTCATACATCAAGAAAGTGTACACAAAGCAAGTGTGCGTCCATCAATGACAATCACAACATCATCAAAATGCCAACACCTGAAAGTCATGTTATTACCTTGAGTATAGGAGGAGTGGAGATCCCCAATGTCTTAATAGATTTAGGGGCAGCTATAAATGTGATAACAATAGATACGATAAAAATGTTAGGAATGACCAAGGTGCAACCCACAACCACAATACTTGAGTTAGTAGATCAGTCTACTGCTAAACCCGAAGGAGTTTTAGAAGATATCACTGTGACAATTGATGCTTAGGATTATCTAGTCGATTTTCTCATTCAAAAAGCTAGGAAGAAGTCGTCAAGTTATCCAATCATTTTTAGGAAGACCTTGGTTAGCTACAACTACAACTCTTATTGATTGTAGATAAGGGAGTATGACAATCTTGAATGGTCAAAAGCAGAAGGAATTGACACTTTATCCTCCAACTAAACCTACCATTCATTCTCATACTCAGCAATGGGTTGATGATGACATGGATTCTGAGGGGGATGGAGTAGTTGAGTTGGCCATGGTTCCTTTGACTAAGCATATGGATGAATATGAAGAGTATGTGGAACAAGGGAATAAATTGGATAGTGGAAAAGAAAAAATGTGTTGAAAATCAAGAGAATTATTCTCTTAATAGAATCATGGATGTGACTAATGAAATCCACATTAATAACCCATATCCTTGTCCTCTCAATACTCTTATTGGAGAACTAGGAATGGATAAGAGTGAAATAAAGGAAATTTTGATTTCATCAAATAAACCTTTGTTCATTAGCTCATCCTTATTGCCTATTGAGGAGGAGAAGTTAAAACAAACCTTAGAAAACCATTCAAAAGCTTTCGCATGGGATTACACTAACATGAGAGGAATACATCCTTCAATTTGTACGCATCATATATACACGGAGAATGTAAAACCAATCAGGCAAGATCAGAGAAGAATTAATCCTGTTTTGAGGGATTTTGTCAAGACAGAAATAGAAAAGTTGTTAAAAGTTGGATTCATCTACCCAATCTCTGATAGCCAATGGGTTTCACCATTGGTTATTGTGCCTAAAAATAATGGGAAATGGTGAGTATCCGTGGATTTTAGGGAATTGAACAAATCCACTAAGAGGGATTATTTTCCTCTCCCATTCATTGATCATGTGTTAGATAATCTAGCTAGTAATAGTTATTTCTCCTTTTTAGATGGCTTTAGTGGGTATAATCAGATTTAGGTGGCTCCTGAGGACCAATACAAGACAACATTTACTTGTCCTTGGGGAACGTTTTTCGTATAGGGTTCTTCCTTTTGGACTCTGTAATGCACCTGCCACCTTCCAAAGAGCTGTTTTGGCCATATTTACTGATTTGACTACCTCGTGTGTTGAGGTTTATATGGATGACTTCTCAGTCCATGGTAAAACCTATGATGAAGCTTTGGAAAATTTGAATAAAGTTTTACAAAGATGTAAGGATCACCGGTTGTCTTTGAATCATGAAAAATGTTCACTAATGATGACAGAAGGAATTGTTTTAGGTCATCATGTATCAAGGACGGTATTAAGGTAGACTCAAAGAAAGTAGAAATCATCCAACAAATACAAGTTCCTAAAACACAAACTGATGTGAGAAGTTTCCTTGGTCATGCAGGTTACTATAGACGATTTATTGAAGGATTCAGTAAGATTGTTGAACATCTCTTCACTTTGCTCAAAAAGGATTCAGAATTCATGTGGACATATAACTGACAGGAATCATTTGAAGCCATTAAACAAGCTTTGATTACTTCACCCATTATCAAAAGACCTGTGTGGGGAGAGACTTTTCACATTCATGCAGATGCTTCAAATTTCCTTATTGGGGCAGTTTTAGGACCAAAAAAATGCAAATGGAGCAATGCATGCCATCTATAACATTAGTAAGAATCTAAGTTCAACAGAAAGAAACTATACAACAACTGAGAATGAATTTTTAGCGGTTGTATACGCTATCAATAAATTTAGACATTACATTACCAGATATAATTTTTTTGTCCACACAGATCATGCTGCGATAAGGTATTTGATGAATAAAGCTATTGTAGGAGAACGAATAATTAGATGGTTATTGCTTTTACAAGAGTTTGATATTACTATAGTCAATAAGTCAGGAAAAGATAATGTTGTATATGACTTTCTTTCTAGGATGGTTATTCAAGGAAATGATGAACTAGTAAATGATGCTTTTCCAGACGAACACTTGTTTGCAATTTTAGTACAATCGCCTTGGTTTGCAGATATAGAAAACTATCTTGTAACAGGGAAGTGTCCTAGTCTTTTTTAATTCTAAACAAAAGAAAAGACTAATTCGAGAAAGTTATAAATTTCAATGGATCGATGGATTATTATTTAAAATGTGTCTTGATCATGTACTTCACAAGTGTGTGCAAGAAATTGATGTCTATGACATCATACATTCGTGTCATTCTAAAACACTACTATGTGATAATAATTGTTCCTAAAATCATAGGAGTAGGATATTTTTGGCCTTCCATGACCAAAGATGTTTCATTTTATGTGAAACATTGCGATGAATGCCAACACATGGGGAGAACAACAACAACTATGGAGATGCCTCTTCATCCTCAAATAACTCTTGAGTCATTTGAGAAATGGGGAATTGACTTCATCGGACCTATAGATCCTCTTTCTAGAGGATGTCATCACATTCTGGTTTGCATTGATTATGTCACAAAGTGGGCAAAAGTCAGGGCATTCCCAGTAGCTCGAGAGAAAAAAGTTGTTGATTTTCTGTATAAGCTAATCCTTCAAAGATTTGGTGCTCCAAGGGAAATAATATTTGATCAAGGACCACAATTTATGTCTTCTATGATGGAGGCCTTCATGTAAAAGTATAGGATGACACATCAAAAATCTTATCTGTATCATCCTCAAGCAAATGGACAAGTGGAGGTGACTAATAGAGAATTAGAAAACATCATTGCAAAGATAGTTTCTCTTCAGAAAAAAGATTGGGTCGACAAATTGGATGAAGCAGTTTGGGCATATAATACAAATTGGAAAACTACTACAAGTTTTTCTCCATATGAATTAGTCTATGGGAAAACTCCCGTTATATGCATGTTGAATTTGAACTAAAGACATTAAGGACAACATGGGAAGTTGGAATCAATCTCACAAAATCAGAGAAAGATAGGATTTTGCAGTAAAATAGGCTGGATGAATGAGAATGGAGGCTTTGCAGCATGCTAAAATTATTCAAAATCAAAGAAAAGTATGGCATGATAAACATATTGTGTCAAGGCAGTTTAAGAAAGGAGACTGGGCATTATTGTTTGAATCAAGTTTCCAAGAGTTCAAAGGGAAATTTCATACCAGATGGTTGGGGCCTTATGATATAAATCAAGTCTACAATAATGGTGGAGTTCAGTTGGTACCCATTGATGGAGAAAAGAAGGTGATGTTAGTTAATGGCCATTGTCTCAAGTTATATCACAAACCAACATCAAGAGAGGAATTATGTGAGGAATTACAGTAAAAAATTCAACATTTCATCATGGAAGATATCACTTTTGTGATGGGATCCAATAATGCATAATTTTGGCAAAGGCTGAATAAAGAAGATAAATTGAAAACATGAAAGGGCGGTTTATCTTTCAACAAAAAAAAAGAGAGAGGAAGATTGAAAACTAGAAATAGTGGTCTACCTCAGAGGTGAATTGAAAACCAGAAATGGCAGTTCATACCTATGGAAAGTTGAAAACCAGAAATGGCAGCTTTTTCCTGATCAACTACAATTTGCTCCTGATAGTTCATAATGGTTCTCAAAATTCTAGAATAAGTCTTTTGTGGAAGCAATTCCTTCCTTTCTCCTGATCGTTCCTGATGATGGATCTTGTCACTTCATTTAATTTTTTTATGGTCAGTGCAGAGTGAGCCTAGAGTAACTCTTGATTTGATCATCGGTTCATACTGATGAAGTGATATCATTACTTTGGATGGCTCCTGTTCGTTGTGCTACTTTCTTTTTGTAGCATGTGATCAATTATACATTATCGCTCCTAGCCTGCGAACATTAAATCATTTGAAGGTAACATTCATTGTAAATATTGTTTCGAAATATTTTTTTATTAATTTTGTAGATGTTAAAGTAGGGGTAATTAAATGTATTGTATTAAGTATCTGCCAACTGTTATTTGTTGATTTAATTAAAAGTTAAAATATTAACTGGAGAAATAAGGGATAAATTTGATTGGCGTGATCTGTCAAATCGAAATGAAAAGGTAATGATTCAATTGATTTGAAGTAGACTCTTAAAGATCACCACCAAGTTCTAAAATCATGACATTGTTATGAAATGATGGTGTGCGATCGTGTGATTTAATTTGGAAATGATGAAGGAATGTGTGTGCATTAATGATCAGTTTGTGCAACTAATTTCTATTTTTGAAATGCTAGATTGTTCTATTTGTATTCCATGTTTTAGAAGTTGGAAGTTGTGCAGAGTGTAGAATTTTACTAAGAGCTTGTCATTTTAAGCAACCAAGGTTGAGTATAGGGTGAAGAGGATTTGAGGACTAATGGGAAACAAGAAAAAAATAGAGCCAGATAATTTTAAGCTTGACCCAGAAACAAAGGAACTTTTAGCTCGAGTGGGATGGTTGGAATTCATCAAGAAGTATGAGGGATTTGACCCTAGAATAACTACGGATTTCATTATGAATTTCCATGTTAATGTCACAAAAGTGGGCGGGGAAATAATTGAAGTAACTCTGCAGGTCATAAGTGAGATTGTTGGAATCCCTTTAGAAGGAGAATCTATAAACAAAGGCCACACCAATTTTGAAGAAGTGGTGAATCTATTCCATGAAGGAGATGGTCCAAAACCTGAACTGCAAATGCATAAAGGCAATGTGAAAGGAATAAACAAAAACGGATTGGAAGAGTCATCGAAAATGGCTAAGTTATGGCTGATGAGATTTTTCACATGTGAAGGGTAGTATGACACTATAATGGGACCTGCAATGCGGCTTCTTATTCATTTGAGGTATGCCAATACTCACCCCCAAGCTCGAGTAAATCTTCCTTCGTTTCTGTTTTCTCAATTATCAACAATGATAGCTAGGGATAAACTCTCAGAAGGTCATGTAAAATATCTTGGGTTGATGCATTTAATTGTTAAAAATCATTTCCTTAAAAAAGAATCTGGAAGGGAGAAATGGTTAGAATTTTTGTCCTCTCTTGTTAAAAACGGCAAGAAGGGACCCATCATGAAACATTTAATGAAAAAAGGGGACTCTTCTAAGAAAAGAACAAAAAGAGGGCATAAACATAAATGTTACAGGAGGGACCGGAAGATAAAAAGCAAAAACTAGAAACAAATACACCTAGGGTTACTAGAGCTACCTGTAGTTCTTTAAGAATAAAAGTTGAAAAGGAGGCAGATGAACCATCTTCTCCTTCTCATACCCATATAGCTCATGACGACCCTGTTGTTTCTCAACCTGATGAGATGGTAACTTCAACAATAGCTCAAAGCCCTTCTTCTCCTCATGTTGAAGAGAACATATCCCCTACTTGTACGCAAACAACTCCACAGGCTCTTGTTAATCAAACCCCTATGTCAACACAAGAAAGCCAAGAGCCTTCACAAAATGTTGCTTCTGAAATACCCAAGGTTGAAGTTGATACTGAAGGAGAGTCGCCCATAATTATTGATATTGAAGATTCTTCTGATGAAGAACCTATGTAAAACTGTCCATAGTTTGATTCCTCCTCAAACGAGGATGCTGAAACGCAAGAAGTCCCATTTGAGCCTGAACCTCCATCATTGCCTCCTCGTGTTGCAAAAACAGAGTCACCTCCATCCTCAACATTTATAGAAGGGGTTAAGATTTCCTTGCCCTTTTACTTATCTTCTTCTCTGAATGAGAGTTTGTCTGACCATGCCAAAAAGACCAATTCTTACCCCATAGCCCATCAGGGGCTTATTTTGCTCATTTATGAATACCTGAAGGAAAAAGCTAGGGCTAGCAAGGATGATTACCTGGTAACTAATGCACATGTTTCTGAGAGCTGTAATGATTCTGAGTCTGATGATGACCAGTCTAATGCCCCTACCCATAAAAAATGGAGAGCGGATATAGATAATGTGGAAACAGAGGTGCATTATGAATTGGAGGAGGAAAAGGGGAAGGATATTGAGACAAAAATGGAGAGTGAGAAGGAAGAGAATGTTGGAGAAGAGGAAGAAGGGAAAAAAGATGTTAATTTTGAAAACCCTTATTCTAACCCTATGGGCTCAGATAGCAGGAATGTTGCCTTGAACTCTATGGAGGAAGACAACCCTAACTCCGTGGGCACTGAGCAGGGTAGGGATTCGGTGAATACTATTTTGAATACTGCCCGAAATTGCACACTGGAGTCCTTCAATCTCCAGAAGTGGGTTATTGACAACATAACTAGCATTTAGAGCAAACAGAGGGACTTGGAAAATAAGATACACAATTTGATTAAGGAAACAAATTCAGGGAAAAAGAGTAAGGAGATGGAAACCAGTGAAGCTGAGGAGGAAATTGAGATGCAGGACTGGTCAGAAAAAGACCTGATAAAAGGGGATTTGAAACATCTGGAGGATGTTATCAGAATTGTCAAAGAAAAGGTCGAGGCAGATAAAGATAACATCATCACTCGGGTTGCTCAAACTGAGAAGGATTTGAAAAGATTCATGAACCATAGTCTTGAGGTCTTAAGAGTTTTGTCACATAATATGAATGCCTTGGTCAATCACTTAGAGAGGAAAAATTAGGATAAGAACTTGGTAATCATTGAAGATGTACCGACCTCCAGCTCCACCCATCAAATCTCCAAGTGAAGGACCAGGCAGACCACCATTGATATGGAGACCAAAATGAAAGACATCCAGCTGAAACATGAGAGCAATGATCTGAGAGAAGCCACTAAGGCCATGATGCTTTTGGTTTAGAATGCTGAGGAGTCTATAAAAGTTTTCATTTGAAATGTAATGCTGGGTTTTGGATGCCAATTTCTTGATGGCTCCTTGATGTCCTTTTGTCCTAGTTGCTGGTTTTTGTGTTGGTCTTTTGCAGTTGTTTTGTCTTGGTCTTATCTTCTCTTGTTTCTTTCTTGCTCATCTTTCGTATTGTAAGCGAGTTTCGGGTCCCTTAAAACCTGATTTTCTTTAATCAAAAACATTTATAGAAGGGAGGGGAAAGAAATTTTGATATAAGAGATTCCTCCAAAAAGTGATAGAGGAAGAGAGGAGGAGGATGTTGAATTGCAAAAAGTTTTGATAATGTCTAAACTAGAAGCTGAGTTAGCCGAGGCCAAGAAAAAGATTCAATTTCTAAAAAGTGAAATGAGGAAAGATGCTATTTACAGAACTCAATTGTAGGATAGAATAACACAGTTGTAGAACAATGAGGAAACCATGAAAAGGAAAATAGAGAAAACTGAAGAGGCGTTGCAGCAGGCAACAACCAAAGCTCTTAAAGGAAATGAGGAAATTGAAAGGTTGAAAAAGGAACTAGTAAAACAAGGAAAGAAACCTATAGAAGAGGATCCAAAAAAAATTCCTCAGGGTGCTTCTACTTCTTTTGAAATCCCTTGGGAACTTTCTTTAATCGTTGAGAAATGCAGAAAAGAGAATACATATTCAGAGAAACAATTGAATCAAGAAAAATAACAAAAGAAGAAGGCAGAACAAAGAATTGAACAGATGGCAGATTTATCTGTAGCTTTACTTGCCATGAGGAAACCTTCGAGTTTGTATACCTTATTCCTTAGGGAATGATTTCTACAATGGAAGATTAATCTATTTGTTTTGAATAGGAAGATTGATTACGAAGATGATGATGACTTTCTGGAAGATGTCATCCCACTTATCAAAACCAAATGTGTGAATATTAGTTGCATGGCTTCTTATTGGGCCATCATTATGAATATTTTCTCAATATTTTTGTAGGGGAAGTTCAAGTTAGGGCATTCATGTCCTTACTTCAGAATCAAGTGGAATGGAAAAAGAGGATGGAACAATACAGAGTAACACATAGTAGATTAGGCCTTCCCATGAGAGATGAAACACCCAACTCTTCTGCATTTAGAACAAAATACACTTCCATTTCAAAAATGTACAACAATCAACCAATTTATCAGGACAACTTGGAAGCTAGTATTACTACGTTCAGAAGTGTTCAGAATGGGGGTCTACCATTCAAGGCTTTGCAGGCAACAAGGAAGAGATATAACACTATTCTAGCCCTTCTGAGAAGAAGAGAACCAACCTCTTCAACAAGTATTCTTTGGGGTCTTGAAAGGGTGAGATCAGTCATACAGGTAATAGAAAGACAAAAAATTGATTGGGTAGGCATGAGATTCAGACCTCCTCTAATTCTTGTGTCGGTACCTCTACTAAATGCATTAGAGCGCATTGAAAGGGATGCTAAATAACAATGGAAGGAAAGAGTGGAGTTGTTTAATGGATATGTTCCTCCCCGAAAATATCAGGAATATAATTTTAATAAGCTTGATTTGGCAGTCTGGGTAGAATATCAGAATAGGAATGTCCCAGATCAACCACGAGGACATGGTTGAGATCAGGCAGGGGGGAAATGATGAGGGGAAAACATTGCACTTTTTATTATAGTTTATATTTTATGCTTTTATGAATCTTCAGAATAATATGCCTGGCGGCACACCATATTGCATACATGTTTGTTTACTTGTTACTATAATACTCTGCTAATTATAAGTAATAGTTATAATGCAATGTTTATCTTTTTGCTTGTTTACATGATGAAAATATGGTGCTAATCAGAATTATATCTTCAAGTTCTGTTTTATTTGCATTTATGTGTTTTTAAATACATTGTGAGTAAATGAGCAGAATTCGACAAGGTTCATGACAGTTGTCACACGCATGAAAGATGATAACCTCCAGTTATTTCAAAATGAGACCTTCCTTGATCTCTCTTTCTGTTCATGTTTCATTGGCATGTTTCAAAACTCAACTTCCTCTCGGAGTTGATTTCTTTCTTTCAAATATTTTCTCCTATTGTTCTTGTAGTTGTTATTGTCGTTGTAGGCGGGCAACATTAGTTTAAAATTTGAATAAGGATATATATATATATATATATATATATATATATATATATATATATATATATATATATATATATTTATATATATATATATATATATATATATATATATATATATATATATATATATATATATCCCTTTGTTCTCAATTGAGTAGTTAGTCAAAATTTAGTCAGTACTTAGTTTCATTTGAGCCGAATCTTCTTTGTAATACTCATAACTTGTTTTACTTCCTTTCGGAAGTATACATCAATGAAAGTAGAAGGTTGATCTTAGTACTTGTGTTTCAAGATCCCACCAGAGGAAGAGCAAGGCCCACTCAACTAAAGGGAGGTGATATTTGTTGTGATTTCAGTTCTTTTAAAGCTTCGAAATTGAGATTAATTTACTTTGGTTTCTTTTCACTGAGATGTTAAGTTTCAACTGTTGGTAATTTCTTTCTAGTAATTAGAATTAGATTTGAGGTTGAATGTTATTGTTAGGAGAAGTAATACTTATTTTACATTATTGTTTGGATAATGCAATTCCTGTAGATTAGATTGGTAATAACATGCTTAATGAGATGGCTAGTTTGATGGTGAAAATGGAAGCAAAATTGTTGTTAAGTTAGATCATGAATTTAGGTGTTATGATTGAATTTTGCAAGCGTAATTAGATTTACTTCCAAGCACTAAATTTAGATTCAAATTCCTGATTCTAGCTTAATTCGATTTTGTTACATTTTTGTTGTCAAACTCGAGTCTTCTTAGAAATAAGTTGTTTAGAAATCCAGGTTTTAGTTTGATTGATAGTCAAAACCGAGAGCTCCTAATAGCTCCTGACCGACTCCTAACGGAGTTTGAACCAACTGTTAGTCACTGTTGTATAGTGCAAAACCCCCAAAAATTGTACCATAGAGAGCCCTTATCGCAAACAACTTTAGACACGCCTCAATTCGATATTGAGATAAATTAAATGGTGCAAGTTGATAAAGCAACGACCTTGCCCACCACTTTGAGGCACTATGACCTTTGAGTTCACTCACTAGAATGGAAATGTGTATGCAATTGAAGTATACTAGCAAATGAAAAAAAATAGTTCATAGAAGATGAAAATATAGGTTATAAGGACCTTCTAAACAACTTTGTAAGCCCTTTTCCTAGGATGCACGTGCGACCGTACAATGACAATGCAACATGCAAGCTATTCTTTATAGACAAAGTGCTAAGAACCATACCAAAAAGTATCAGGTATCAAGTATAATACTTTGTAGACTAAATGCTATAAAAGATTCTTAAAAGGTAAAATGTAGAACATAAAGAAGATGATGAAAATGACTTGAGAGAAAAAAAAGATACTTATAGAGGGTCAAAAATATGAAATTTCCAATCCAAACAACACCCTCCTTCGCTAATACCTGCACACATGAGACTAGGGATGAAATATTGGGGGTGGCTGTGTTTAGTGGTTTGCCATGGTCAAAACCCTATTATGGTGTTTCCACTTTCATAGATAGCCTAAGAACATGATTGTGATAAAATAATAAAAGGAATATAAGCAAGAACAAAGAATTAAAGAGATATACTAAACTAAATACAATAAAATGTGCAAACAACCCGAACAGAGTTACCCTCCTTTCAACAATAAAAGTTGTGTAGCTTACAAGAATGAGAAATGGCAGTATCTCCCAAGTTGAAAAAGCTTTGATAGATGATAATGGTGGTATGGTCACTGTAAAGATGGTGTAAAGAGTGCAAGAAAGCTTTATAATGTAAGAGAGAGTGAATCAAATGAGCTAGTGAGTTGAAATGAGGCCCAAATTGGAAGGTATATGGGATTAGTAGTCGTCCTATGTAGTACCCCTCCTCGTTTGAACTTATTAGACTCATATTTTATTATTGTTTACTTTCAGTGGATACATTACCATGATGTGTTATTCAGACTTATATGACATTATTTCATGTGTTATCTGGATATGAGATGCATAATTTATTTGCAGTATTTCAGTACTTGTGATTTATGGCATTTTATGGATTATTGCTATGTACTAACACTTTATTTTATCTATGCAATGTGAAATTATATGTTGCGTGTCTACGAGTGTATTGGATGCAAGGGGACGATTTTCCTTCACTCACTCCGGTGAGACAGGGAACGCCACGATTCTCCTTCATCGGTGTGTATGCCATGTTTTCTATATTGTATACATGCATGCGTGGTTCGGTATGCAGGATATTGTAGGTACAAGTACTGGGTAGGTACGGGGTATTGTCTCCACCTGGCTTCACAGGTTTGAGCGTGCCTTATATTTGTCTGATGGAAGTGGAGGAGGTAGTGAGCCTATTTTACCCAGATTACACTCTTGTGAGTGTCGTCAGTTGGTCGTCCTGTCAGTTTGTTTGGCCTTCATGTATTGTCGTTTGACTTTTTCTGAGTCTTTGTTTGGGGTTTGCTTAGATTGTGTGTTTAGTGGATTTAATTAATTAATTAATTAAATTTATGGAGTTATCTCATAGTTGGTATTTTGGAATTATGTATTTTATGCATTGAGATTTTAAATCTAATTAATTAAAAGAAATTATTAAATTAGATTGCAAGTTGCATTGTATTCGAATTATATCTTATTTAAATTTTAGTGAAAAATAAATTAGATTAATTTCATTTATTGTTTCCTAGAATTTTAAATAAATAAATGAATAAAAGAATAAATAAATGAATAAAAGAATAAATTAGAATTAAAGTATTGCTTTATTTTCTTTGTTTAGAAAATTAATTATTTAGCATGAGAAATGAAAAGAAAAACAAAAAAATAAACGATTATGATTTTTGCATGTTCATTTAATTATCTTTTTAGTAGGAATTAAAAAAAGAAGAGAAAATAAAATTCCTTTTTATTACTAAAATTAAATATTAGGTTTTTGGGAAAAATATGTGCAGCCTAAAATTTTAGGTTAAAAAGAATAGATCTTTCTCTTTTTGGTGCACAAAAAGGAGGCAAAGATTTTGGGGAAGAAAAATTATTTTGGAAGCAATATTTTGTTGAAGAAGAAATTATCAGAGGATTGTTGGAAGAGGGGTTGGCTTGGAAAACCGGTACAAGACTGAGCTCTTCCAACTGAATCTTCAAGGAAAGCTATACAGGTTGGGTGGCATCTTCTGGTTGTTTTTTAAAGAAAATATTTTATTTCTTCCCTCTTTCAGAATGATGTGTGTTAAAAATATTTGTCAAATCCAAAACCCTTTCTGGTTATTTCGTGTTCTTCGCTAAAATTCATTCCTGAAATTAATTTTAGTTTATGGAAAGAAGTTATTTCCTGGGTGTTTGTAGATTAAATTTTGCGAGGATTGGAAGAGTTATTCTGACAAATTTTGCCAAGATGTCTTACTGTGCATAAAAAGTTGCAAGTTTTGGGAGAAAATGGGATTTACCAGAGAAAATATTCCCTCTTGTTTGGTATTTGTTTCGATAATTTTTGAATTGTGACTGAGTTTTCTCTTCCCTGTGCTATCTCAGAGATTCATCCAGAGATTTGATTTTCTCTGTTATTTTCTATGGTTGTTCTTTTAATATTTGTACATCTCTGTGTAAATTGTTTAGTTTTCTATAGTAATAAATTTAATTATTAATTAAATTTATTGGTGTAGACGTATAAAAATGACCATATTCTTAAATGAATATTTTATGTTCATTTCTCTATTTAATTAAATCCAATTTAATTGAATTACTCACATTCCGCTATTTAAATTAAGTAAATTACTCAATTTATTTAAATTAAATTCACTAGACCTCTTTTATCATTTAATAGGATAAATCATTTTATTCAATCAAATCCCCTATCCACTTTTTAATTAAATTCAAATTTAATTAAATAGTTATCCTAAATTGAATAAATCTAATTTATTTAATTTCCCCAATTTCAACCAAATTGAATTAAATTCATTTTATTCAATTAAATCCTATTATCCCTCCATCCACTTGCAAAATCCTACATCTCCCACTTGCTTCCTAAACTGTATTCCTAACCCCCCTTCAAGACTCTTCTAATCACTTCCAATTAGCCTAAACCATCTCCTAAACTTTGTCACATCCCTAAGCAAGGGGAAGTCACTTCTCAAACCCTCAAAGTCTTTGGAAACCCTTAAAGGCTTCAACCACTTAAGTTTGAAAGTCTCCCAAACCATTAATGGTTAACTCAACCCTTTAGCATGATTAAAGAATTTCCCTAAACTCAACCTCCATGTAACCCAGGGGTCTCCTCAAGCATTCATTGCTTTGACCATGGTTATCCCTTAATTATTTGCACAAGAGTTTATCCTTTAATAAAAGCTTTATTCAATGGGTAATCTTGACTTAACCTTAACCCTTACCCCCTAAGATAACCATTAGGTCTTCTTAGGCATTTAATGTCTCCAACCCCTTCTCTCAACCAGTTTTATGTTGACATTTGTCACCATTTCATTGATGCAAATTGCAAACATGGATCCCCAACTTTCAAGCTCAACCCTTGATTAAACCTTTCAATCCTGGCCATCCAGTGCCCTATTTTTGCTATAAATAGAGTTCTCGTTCCTCCATTTTCATAGCCAAGTCTTTAGCATCACACTTATACTCAAATCCATACAAGCTTTAATATCTCATATTTATGCTCATCATTTAGCCTCTCTTTTGAATAGGAATTAATCTAAATATGCATGTTTAGAGTATTTTCCTTGTCATTTAGTTTAATCACAGACTAATATAGCTTGTTGGGATAGTCTTGTTACTAATCTTATCATCTTATAAACTAGTTTATTGCATTTATAGGATCATGCATAGCTTAGGAGGCATTTCAACTTAAAATCAACTAAAGCATCCCTCGTTCTTGCATTTGTCATCCCTAAACCATTTTGTTCAATGATCTGAGAGCAAAAACATTGGTTTGAGGGACCTTGTAAGATAGAGAACCACAGAACCATCCTTGGGAAGTTGAGTCATCTTTCATGACTCCATAACTTGCACCAAGAAGTCCTATGGGTGTGTAAGCAAGGCTCCTTAGGCTTCATTTTTCACATTTCAAGTTTTATTGACCCACTTTTCTCGCATACATTTCTGGCGCCCACCGTGGGGCCCGACCCCATATATCAAATCATTTTTTGAATTTAACTACTTTTGCAGGTCCGTGGGAAACAGGAATCAGTGCGTGAGAAACATTCCCTAGTGCATCTGGTTAACAGTCTAGCACATTCCGCTTTCTATTTAGCGCGTAGGGTTCATCATCTAGTGCGTGACATCCTTAGCTTAGCGCATCATCCCACTAATATTTTCTTGTAGGTCTTGAAGCGGGAGAAAAATAGAGCAGCGCATCCAGAAACCATCCTAGTGCATTTGGAAAATAGCATAGCGCATCAGGCCTGTCTGATAGCGCATCATAACCATCCTATAGCGTGTACAATCTGTTCTGTAGCGCATCACAGACAGAGACAAAAACTAAAAACTGTAATCGAATGTGAAAATTAGACTTGTTGAAGTCCCTTGATTATCTAATAATTTTGCTTGTTATTTTGCAGGGTTCTAACAAATTTCTTGCAGATAGGAGTTTAATTGTAGGATCAATAATTTAATTTAAGCTTTTACTAACTTAGTTAAGTTAGTTAAAGCTATAAACTTCTTTTGATTCTTGTTGGATAAAATTGAACTCATCTTACTTTGGGCTATAAAACGAACCACAACAACAATTTTCTTGCTTTTCTAGGAGATTTTTTTTTCAATTTGGGTCCTTAAAAGTACAAAACAAACTTTCTTTTTTGACACAAGTAGCTTGAAAAAAAAAAACCTCACCATCCTTTGGTGCATAAAAGGATCCATTTTAAATTTTTGCAAGGAAAAGAACCACACTTTAGAATTTTGTTCACAATCAAAGAGGGAAGTTATTCTCCTTTTACCGACTTTATTTTGTTGACCAAATCGAAGTTTTGCTTTGTTGACCAGGTTCTTTTCCTAGATTAGATAATCACTGATTTGTGGAAATAAAATAAATGCCATGTTTTTATGGAGCAACATCTCCATATAGATCTTAGAAAATCACTGAATTGAAAGGATAAAAATAACAACTTGTTTGCCTTGTCTCAAAAGTAGAAGGTACATGCTCTCCCCTTAACTGGGTGATCAAAAAGTCAGACTACTCTTACGCTTTCGGTCATTTCAAGCATTTTAAATCCTTTAGCAAGCCTGCCTTCCCGAAGGGTTGAACACAACTCTTAAAGCCATTTATGGCCGGTGTGAAGGGAACGACCTAAGTGGGAAACAACTTTGATGCCAAGTGTTCCAACCCACTATAATCAAAAGTGGAAAGTGACGAAAGTCCTTTTCAACGGTTGTGTGCAGCGATTAGCATTCCCCCAGTATCCTTGAGATACGTAAAGCCTTTGTTCTAAAGGTTGGGAAGCCTCCTGAGGGAGTTTATCACTGATGGCCGAACAGGAAGCCTGATTACGAGCCTTAGAAGTAGAAACCTTGAGCCGAGTCAGTAACCAGACATTTGTAATATCATAGTGCAAGGGTGGGGAAGAATCTGCCCCCAAGATTACTCACCATACATCTCCCAAGATAACTACTCAATTGTGAAGTAGTTCACTTTGAGTTAATTTCTGGCAAAAGGCAAAAAAATGGGCACCCTCTAGGGGGTGACACGACTGTTTAAGCTGACGAAGTATCGAGTCTAGTGAGCTAGGGTATTATTTATGACCCTTGAATAAAGAGTCTTTCTGAAGTGTATTATTTGTATACAAACCTGTTAAAATATTGGGGATTTGAACACATCCTCGCAGAACATACACTTATTGTTAGATTAAGCAAGATGGTTGTCTCTTTGGTGCTGTGTTTGCATTTGTTACTTCAGAAAATTATCCATCAGTACTGAAAAACTCAAAACAAAAATTACAAAAATTACAAAAACCAACCAAAAGCAAATTTCAGGGCAGTCTAGCGCGTGAGAGCAACTTCTTAGCGCATGTGGAAAATGTTTTAGCGCATCAAACCTTCACTTTAGTGCATACAGTTTTAACAGTAGCGCTTCATCAACATTTAGAAACAGTTAACGCGTCCGGAAAATAGCCTAGTGTGTTGAAACATCAGCTTAGCGCGTAGGAGTCAAACACTAGCGCATAAGGTTTAACAGTTAACGCGTAGCAGGCCTAGATTAGTGCATGCCTTTTTGAGCAAAATAGAAAACCAGATAAGTAGTCTAAAACAGTTAGCGCGTAGTCGGGGGCAGCTTAGCGCGTGTGGTCTTTTCCTTAGCGCGTTGAAAACTTTCTATAGCGCATCCCGTCTCTGTTTTAGCACGTGACAAAAACCAGAAAAACGGGGGGCCAAACAGTGGAAAAATTAGAAAATTTTGAGAACATTTTTAGAAACCTCCTTTCATTAGCTTGAACTATTGTCAAAGCAGAATACCAAAAATAGAGTATAAAAGGTTATTTCCAAAGCATAGTTTCCATCAAACAAAGTTGTCCAGAATCTAAAAGTAGTCGCAGGGTAACTATATCTCTCCTATCACAATCGGGAAACATCATCACAAATATCAAACAGGTCCTTAAATCAAGCGGATTTCTGTCTCAAAACATCCTTGTTTTAAAACTCTGAGTTGTCAAATTGAGTTTCCATATCAGGAAAGCTCATATTCCATATCATTTGACGCACTTTGTCGTGAGGGGGGCATCTAAACCTTCACTTTGATAAAGTAAAACTTAAGTTTCCAAAACAAGATAAACAAAATCCAAAACAAAATCAAAGGAAAGCATTGATCATTTGTGCATGAGTAATCCTCATATTCTGAGAAGAAAGAATATTTATCGTAACACTCAGTTGAAGAAACAACAACCAAGTTTTTCCAAATTTGTCAAAAGAAATAAATTTTTATACATCAATCGTCAACTCTTCAAATCTCATCGAACATTCCTTCATCCCATCAAACTCTATATCCAGAACAAATCCAACGAATTTGACAAGGAGCCTTTCAAGACTAGAGCATTTTGCCAAAAATCCACATTCAGCCAACAAATCAATCGAGGAGGAAAGATCAATCCTGCATTCTTTCCCGACGAGTGCATCACTTATAACATACCCCGTTTTGAACCACCAACCCCTGAGCAACATATCGAAGAGGATTTTATCCCCTTTGTCACTGAAAGTTTCTATTAAAATTCCTATTACCCGCTCTCAACAAGGCAAACAAAGCGAGACGCAAGCAAAAACCAATATGAATCAAAGGTTATCAAATCCTTTTGAAGGTCCACAACTAGAAGATACTGAAATTTCTAAAGAACTTCTTCAGGAATGCCAAGAAAGTGCTTCATTCCAAAAACTCATAGAAAGACTTATAGAAAATGACAAAGAGAAATACTTGCTCATGCTCACAAGCAAAGGAGTTAAAATTCTTGAGGACCTTGATCCAGACATTTTTCAAACAAGATCTCAAAATTACGAATATCAAGAAAGACAACGAGAAGAAGATGCACATGACCATGAGCAAGAAATTCCTGAACAACACATCCCTGAGCAAAAGATACCATTCCACACACCCTTTCAACCTAGGATTAATGCAAGGGAAGAACTCTTCCCTCGCCAAAACAATGCGCCTTTGGTTGCCCTTACTCAACAAATGCAAATGTTACAAAGACAAAATGTAAGATATGCAACAAGGGACAACAGTAAGGTACTCATTAAATGAAATTTGTCCTTATCCATTTGACAGAAGATTGCACATGATCCCTTTTCCTCCAAATTCAGACATACCTAAATTTGATAAATACGATGGAAAAAGTGATCCTCGTGATCACATTAGAGAATTTTGTACCATGAGTCTTGAATTTGCTCATGATGATACCTATCTGATGAGGTTATTTCCAAGAAGTTTGGGAGGACAAACAATGGAATGGTTATCCAAAATCACACCTCATGTCAGATCATTTGATGAACTCATCAACAAGTTCATAACACAATATTCTTATAACATTCAACATGCTATCACCATGCTAGATGTCTGTAACACAAAACAGAAAAACAATGAAACATTCATGCTATTCCTTCAACGTTGGCGACATATGGTTTCACGATATCTTCGAGATATTCCTGAAAAAGAGAAAATGGAAATTTTCATCGACAACTTGAATGGTGAGATGAGTTATAGGCTCAAACTCCAATGCATACCATCTTTCCCTAAACTGATTGAAAATGACATTCAAGTAGAGGAAGCATGTGTCAAAAAGGGAACGCTCAAATTCTTCAAAGAAGGAACAGGTTCATCAAACTACAATAATCAGAACAACAACAGCTTAGACAAATCTAGATTCTGGACAAGAAATAAGAATAATGGAAATGAAGGAGGTAATGAACCAAATGATCCAAAATCTAAACAACTCGTACTCGCATTATCAGGGAATCCTCAAGCTACCAAAAATCCTAAAGGTGCTAACCCAGACACTAATACTTATGCATCAAATCCCAATCAAGGTCAAACCAATATCAACAACACCAATAACACTAGCAATGCTCAAAACACTAATTGAGGACCCAATAACAATTCGCGAGGTAACACCACAAATTTTCAAAAGCGTGTCTACACACCATTGGGTCAATCCCTAGAGTTGGCATTCAGAGAACTCCTGGCAAACAAAGTTATCTCATTACCAACAATCAACAATTATGAACCACAAATCAAATCACCTTGGTGGAATGAATCACACTTTTGTGATTTCCATCACAACAAAGGTCATCAAACAAATGATTGCATGCGATTGAAAAACATTGTTCAAGACATGATTGATAGAGGTGATCTAACAGTGGATGGTCTCAAGACAAACAGTGACCATGGAGCTTTTAAAAATCCTCTTCCCAACTACAACAAGGATGGAGCTTCAACTTTAAACGATACCCGTGGAGCCCATATCAACCACATCTACAATAACACTATCAATCACATATCAGTTGTAGACGATCACGTAAACGTTATCACTATCCGGGACCAGCATGAACACAAATCCGTCAACGTGACAACCAGAGCCCAAAAATATGTCTTGAAGGGACATATGTCAACAGCAAACACAGTACCCAAGGTTCAATATGTTCTAGTTAGCCAACTGCACAAAACTTCGACTCAAATATCCATTTTGGAGTTGCTCAAACTTTCGCCAAAACATAAAGACATATTGGAACAAGCCTTATTAGAAACCAATGTACCTCAAGATCTGGATGCTGACAAATTCCAAGCCATGGTCGCTCATATGATGGGGCCTACTAATCTCACCTTCTCAAAGTATGATAATATCTCACTAAGTCATCCACATAACACTCCTCTCCATATTGAAGTCATAGTCTATAAACATCGAGTAAAGCGAGTCTTGATAGATGGAGGAGTTGGACTTAATATATGTACCTTAAAACTTATTCATGCATTAGGCTTCTCTGAGGAGCCTATTGATCCACGTAAAAAGATTACCATAAAGGCATATGATGATGAAGAAAGGTCATCTAAAGGAACTGTGATGTTACCCATTCAAGTTGGACCAGTACAAAAGGATACTACGTGTCAGGTCTTAGACATAGACCTCACATACAATATTTTATTAGGTCGACCCTGGATACATGAAATGCAAGCAATGCCTTCTATGTATCACCAGTGTGTAAAATTTCCTTACAACGAACAAGAAATTTCTATATTAGTTGATCACAATCCATTTCAACATTACAACGCAATGGGGGCAGCCCAGGATAGTTTGGTTCCACATAATAGGGAGAAACAGAAATCCTTAACATTAGATCTACAACAGGCAAAGTCTGAATCATTACTTGGAGATTTCAAGAAGAAAATGCAAATCAGAGAACAAGGCATGGGGGAATACTCTTTGGAACCCATGTGTCTAGCTAATTTACCAACATCACCCAAATCTCATGGATTGCCTACAATATCAACACATCAAATAAATCAGCCCATCACAAAGTTTGATGGCACATTCATCCAACTTGGCACTCTAGCACATGAATCAGAGGAAAAGGACATCATTAGCTGGTTATACAAGGATGAAGAAGAAGATAATAGAGCAGCTGCTCTGGAAATAGTTCTACCAACACACCTATATGGAAAGGGCTACTTAATCATGCAACAAATGGGATACAATGGTAAAGGACCTATTGGAAAACATAAAGAAGGAGTCACTGAACCAATAGATCTTCCTTCACAACTCAGTAGGGACAAAACAGGATTAGGCTATGAACTCACTCTTCTACCAAGGAAGATACCACACAAGAATCCAAAACATCAGTGGCAAGCAAAGAAGAAGTACAAAGAAGAATCTTGGCAAGAAGCACTATTTGAGTTAGCCGAAACAATCTGCAAGGACCATGAACATCAAGAACAGAAGCAACATCAAGAGAAACTCCTCATTCACAAGAAGGCAATATCTGCAGTAGTAGCTCATATTCAGGCACCAATATCTAAACAAGCAGCATCATCTCCTAATATCATTATCCCAACCCAAGGAGGAACAGTATATGAGCAAATACAAAAGGTAGAAGCAGGATCTGACATAGAATCGAAGAAAACTATCAAACTGGTCTCAATCATTAAGGACCTATTCTCACCATACAACATACTAGTTCACAACACTGATCAAATCTAAGATGATACCTCAGAGACGGATTCCAATGAATACGAATGGGGCAGCTGCTCTAATATCCCTAATGATATTGCAGAAAATAGCAGTCATACACCCATTTCTAAAGAAGCATGTAACACAGAGGATCGACCACTTGAATTTGATCCGCAAAATATCTATGATGCCACACCAAACGAGCAGCAACATTATGAGCAAGTCTATACGAAAAATGATACCATCGAAGACCTCGACGAAATCCTTGACTCATTTCGAACCAAAACTGATTACGATGAAACTTCTGTCTTGACACTTACCACAGCAGAACTTGGTCCACCAAACGATTCCTTAACACTTGTCTTTCCTGACCTCATCGATTGAGACGAACCCGACATACATGATATACCAATTTTCCCAAATGATGAATCTATTATCCACTACCTATGTATCGCTAACCTGAAAACATGCTCTACCGGTGAACAAAGTAACGATGTCTACAACCCAGGGAGTGCCAAGTCTCTCAGCCAAAAAAATGAACCAAATAAAGGATTTATGGCTGAAAACCAGTCAATGGCAGCTATGGATCATAAAAAAGTAAAAATAAAGGACGCATCTGAGGGTGAAAACCTTTTTAAGGCACCTAAAGATGGGAGACTTGACACTCTTCCTGAACATTTTCATGAGCGATCACCCATATTGATCGAGCGTACTCAATCAATCAACATCAATACCATAGAAGCAGCCAAAAACATACACCTGACAGAATCTCTCACAGAGGAAGAAAGATCAGCATTTATCACCTTTTTTAAAGAAAAGCAAATCAACTTTGCTTGGTCATATGCAGATATGCCCGGAATTGATCCACACTTAATCATGCATCACTTGTCCATTTCTCTAGGAGTTAAGCCAATCAAGAAAAAATTGAGAAAAATGAATCCCCATGTAGCACTCATGGTCAAAGCTAAACTAAAGAAACTACTAGATGTTGGATTCATTCGACCCATCAACTATGCAGAATGGATTTCCAAAATAGTACCAGTATCAAAACCAGACGATAGTATTAGAATATGTACCGACTTCAGAGATGTCAACAAAGCTTGTCCAAAGGATGACTTTCTTTTGCCCAGTATCGACATAATTGTAGACCTCACAGCGGGCCATGCAATGCTATCACTAATGGATGGTTTTTCGGGCTATAATCAAATAAAAATAGCCCCAAAGATCAAGATAGAATAGCGTTTACCTGTCCTTGGGGAACGTACTGTTGGAATGTTATGCCTTTTGGCTTAAAGAATGCAGGGGCAACTTATCAAAGAGCCATGACAACAATATTCCATGACATGATGCATACATTCATGGAAGATTATGTGGATGATTTACTAGTTAAATCCTTCACTAGAGAAAAACACCTCGGCATCTTAACAAATATTTTTGATCGATTGGAGAAATTCCAAGTCATGCTCAACCCTAAGAAGTGTGTCTTCGGGGTTACATCAGGCAAATTACTAGGATACATAGACTTAGCTAAAGGTATTGAAGTAGATCCAACAAAGGTACAAGCCATTATGGAGATGCCACCACCAAAGAACATTAGCCAACTCAGATCTCTACAAGGATGACTCCAATCAATCAGGAGATTCATCGCTCAACTAGCTGATAAAAGTTTACCATTCAATCACTTGCTACATAAAAATATACCTTTCAGATGGGAAGCCAAGTGTGCAGAATATTTCTTTCAAATCAAACAGTATCTGATGAACCCACCAGTTCTGATACCACCAATAGCAGGAAAGCCACTCATTCTATACATTTCAACAACAGATATATCACTGGGGGCACTATTGGCACAAGAAGATCAACAAGGAAAGGAACGAGCTATATACTACATCAGTAGGACATTGAATGGATATGAACTCAACTATACATTCATTGAGAAGGCTTGTCTAATAGTAGTCTTCGCTTCTCAAAAATTCTGACATTATATGCTTGCACATACAATTAAGCTAGTGGCAAAAATTGATCCTCTTAAATATCTACTCAGCAAAGCAGCTCTTACAGGCAGATTGGCTAAATGGGTCATGATTCTCAGTGAATTTGATATCTACTACACAGAACGAAGAGCTATCAAAGGACAAGCAATTGCAGATCAACTAGTTGAAGCACCACTACCAGGAAAATAGACTATGGAGATTAAATTTCTAGACAGGGACGTTCTTGCTATTTCTACCAAACAATGGACCCTATATTTTGACGGATCCTACACACAACATGGTTCAGGTGCTGACATTCTATTCATCACTCCTGAAGGACACACTATACCAAGATCATATAGGCTTATGTTTTCATGCACAAATAATGTGGCTGAATATGAGGCATTGGTTATAGGCATCAAAATGGTCATAGAATGGAAAATCACAGAGTTAAAGGTCTACAGAGAGTCACAACTAGTCGTTAATCAAATCAACAATGACTATCAGACAAAAGATGACAAGCTGCTACCCTACAAATGAATGGTGGACGACTTCAAACAATATTTTGTACACATCACCTTCAAGCAAATACCAAGGTTGAACAACAAAGTAGCTGATGCAATGGCTACTATCGCTTCATTACTACAAATTCCAGAACAACAGAGTCGTTACGAGTTTCTGGTAGAGCAACTGTTCTCCCCAGCCTATGACCACTCTAAATCCCATGTTATCTATGCCTTGACTGATTCGGAGTCCCCATTATATGGACCCATATATGATTATCTAAAGAACAATATCCTACCCATTGACCAATCCCACAACAAAAAACGCAATTTTATCCGACAAGCCGCCCGTTATACCCTTACTGCTAATACTTTGTACCGTCGAGGTCTAGATGGTACTCTTCTTCGTTGCCTTGATCGTAATGAATTTGACTCTGCTTTACATGAGCTTCACGAAGGTATTTGTGGTACACATTTAAGTGGTACAACTCTTGCTAAAAAGCTTTTACGAATGGGATATTACTAGCCGACAATGGAAAAAGATTCTTACCACTTTGCCAAGAAGTGTCCTAAATGCCAGATCCATGGCAATCTGATACATGCACCAGCACAGGAACTGCAACCATTTACAACATCCTGGCCCTTTTGTCAGTGGGGACTAGACTTGGTTGGCAAAATTCATCCTTCATCATCAAATGGACACAAGTTCATTATAACCGCAACAAAATACTTTACCAAGTGGATAGAAGCAGTCCCCATGACCACAGTAACTGGAAAACAAATTGCCTCTTTTATCCTTAACTATCTGATCTGTAGATATGGTATTCCAAGCTCCATCATCACAAATAATGGACGACCTTTCAAAAACCAAGACGTACGAGAACTATGTGAAAAATTCAAAATACAACATCGATTCTCTACACCTTACTACCCACAAGGGAATGGTAAGGCAGAAGCATCCAACAAGACAATACTGAAAATCCTAAAGAAAACAGTGAATGGTGTAGGCAAAGATTGGCATGTACAACTCAATCCAGCACTTTGGGCATATAGAACTAGCATCCGCACACCTACAGGAGCAACACCCTACTCATTGGTCTATAGATTAGAAGCTATTTTACCCCTGGAGGTAGAAATTTCATCTCTCAGAGTCTCTCTAAAAGGTTTAATCCCAGATGAAGAGTATCGAGTCAACCGACTGTAGGAACTCAAACTATTAGATGAAAGATGCCAGCATGCTTACACTCATCTCAAAGCATATCAACAACGCATGTGCAAAAGCTATAATCACAAGGTCATTCCCCAAAATTTTAAAGTTGGTGACTTAGTTTTCAAGGAAAATCCAAGAAATCAGCAAGATCGAGAAAAGAAAGGGAAATTTGAACCTAACTGGTTAGGTCCCTATGTCATCATATCAGTCTATGGATCAGGTGCTTATTAGCTAACAACTTCAGATGGAGATGTGCTTGACGAACCAACTAACATCATTCATTTGAAGAAATACTACACTTGAGTAGTCTAATGCACGACAAAAGTCAAAAACAAAAAAAAAAAAAAATAAAAAAATCAAGAAAAAGCAAATAAAAAGGTACAATAAAAGCAACTAGTGAAAATCTGGTAACAGGCGCTATTGTGAGAGGATGTCTCCTCTATCTATATCCATATCCTTCTCTCCGCAGTAAATCACTATCGGCCATCACCCGACACTTAGCAAATATCCATTCAGGACATACTTAGCGTAGTCACTATCCCGATTTATCCATCTAGCCTTTCACCATATTTCACCATGGCTTGGTAATCACTGTACATACCCACATCGAGTGGTACACTTAGCTAGGGGCAACATTCATCTGCAACTTGTCCTATCAACATGTCAAGCATTGCAACACACCAAGAAAATCATTTCAAAACACCAACATTCAACCAACACACAAAACAAGCCAAACCCGGATACATTTACCGGATTCACAACACACGATGAATGATTTTCTGAAGTACCAAATGTTGCATTTTGCATAAAGTCTTGACTATTTTTGCATTTAACTTTTTTTGACTTATTGGATTCTCTAAATTTTCTCAAACAAATGCTTCCAAGCTAGAGAACATCGAGAAACTCCAATATTTTCTTAGTTTTCTGTCTGTGAGGCGATCATTTGTATTGTGCAGATACTTGTCTCGAGACGTGATACAACGAATATCACTGAAGACATGATTCCACTTTACGCATACAAATGGTTTAATCTTGTCTATTTATACACAATCCGCACTCTGGTCGTCCTGGTTCAATTATACCTTGATGCTTGTGCTATCTTGCAAAATCAAACATCATGTAAATTTTTCTCAGGTTATCATGGTTTAATTATACCATTATGCTTGTATAAATTTTCAACATATCCGAAGATCAATCAATGCTCAATGATGATACATATATCGAAAACAAATCACATGTGGTTATACAGGGATGACCAAATGCAGAATGAGGATGGTCAAAAACAATTAGTTGCATATCATTTTATAATTAGTTGCATATCATTTTACAAATTAGTTGCATATCAAATCATCCATCTCATTTTCAAGATACATCTCACATCTCATGAACATCATGCATTTACATCATGAATCATGTTCATCACATACATCTATCTAAACATTGCATCATCATAGAATAAAGCAAAAGCATATAGAAAGCATAATCCATAACACATTGCATGATCAAAGAAAATGGTGTCATATATATATCTCAAATGATCAATATACAAAATATGTCATGTCTCGGCCAAATACAAATGATCAAAATACAATAGAGACATCGTCTCTCAAGTATGACTATCTCCTGAGGGGGATGGTCTCGCCGCAGATGTCCCAGCCCCTGGATCTCCAGGAGGATCCTGTCTCGAAGGCCCTGTCACGCCTCTGCTCTCTGATCGCGAACCAGTCTCTCGAGATCAAATCGATCTCAACTGTGTGAAGCTCTGCACTCAGCGCTCCCTAGGCACCACAACCTCATAATGTCGATGGTAGTACTCCGCCTCTTAGGCTCTCTAAGACAGCTCTATCAAGGTGTCCCTCATCGTCCCACCTGTTGCTGCTCTCTGGACGCTCGCTGCGAGCTCCTCCACTCGACCCCGCCACTCTATCTCCGTATCTCGCTCTATGGTCAGCTTAGTAATTTGACATTGATGCGCCAACAACTGTGCTTGCAGCTGCTACACTGTCAACTGTAAGGTCCTAATCTGAGCATCCTCCACATGAGTCAGGATCTGGACCCGTAGGGGTACCTGTGAAGGGATACCCCCTGTCCCTCTACCTTTCCTCGGTGCTAGTGGAGGTAGCACATCAGTCCTCCTCCTCTGGACTGCTCGTCTCACCTCGTTAGTCCCTCTCACTACTACTGTCACCTCTCCCACCATCCCCTCACCACGTGCTCCAATCGCTAGTCCTCCTCTCCCTCTATCCATCACAGCTCGTTGAACTGCTCTCTCCAACCCTCTATCACCCCCATCTCTCCCTCTGTCTCCCCTCCTCCCCCGATCTCCTCTCCCTTGTCATCCTCCTCTACCACCTCCATCATCTCCCTCATCCCCATCTCCACCTCCCTCATCCTCCTCATCATCAAAAGTAGGTTGCATCTCCGCTGGATCTGATATCCTCGCCACGACACGAGCTGCAAACAATCTGGCAAACTCATCCATCACACCAGCATCCAAAATCTCCGGGGCATAGTCTCATATCTGGCCTGCAACTGCACAAACTCCTCTATGGTCGCCACACTATCAATAGTCAGGTCCCAATCTGGTATGTCCTACCTCCGACGCACATACAAACAGGTCCCCTGTGGTATCCCCTGTTGACGACCATATTGCCGCAAAACTCTAGTAACCAAAAATCTCTCGATCACAAAAGGGGTCTGTCCTATCAAAAATCGGGTCATGAAGAAATAAGGCATCTCCAACCCATCCTCGGCCCATACCTCGCAACCTGTATATGGTCGCCAAACAACCGTATCAATGTCATCCAATGTCCTCCTCCAATGCTCAAGTTTGCCCAGCTTTCGCTGGATAACTAATCCCCTGTACCCATATGCATAGGCATGCCCAATGGGCCTATCACTATCCACCAATGGCCTAGCTGCGAGAATGTGCTCCCAGTACCATACCTGTAGAAGTGTCACGCCAGCTGACAAACTGTCGTAACCCAGGTAGATTACCTCATGCAAGTCCCTGTACAAATGGGCTAGCATAGTCGATCCCCATGCGAACCTGCGGCCCTGTGTCACCATCTCCTCCAACACTAGTCCCCATCCCACAGATAGTCCCTTCGACCTACGGTCGGGACATAGAAAACCACCTACAAACCTTGCTAGTACTGATGGAAGAGGCGCATAGTCTAAATCCAGAAACTCCTACCACGGAATCTCGTATTCACACACTGTCTCATCGTGAAAAATTTAGCGAAGTGCCTCTGTCCCGCCCTCCTCTGACTGCTCATAAGGTAGTAGTGCACCTACTACAGGTATGCGTAGGATCTTGTAACAATCCTCTGGGGTCACTGTCATCTCCCCTGTGGCAAAATGGAAGGTGTTCGTATCACTGTGCCATCTCTTTGTAAGCGCTGTAAGTAAGCCCCGGTTCACAGTAAACCGAGGCATATCTAATAGGGAAGACATGCCGCATCTCTCAATGATGTCTAGATCGGCCTGTGCCAACCGTGGTATCAATGCCCATGGTCTCAGAAACTGCTTGCATGATTGAACCACTCCCAATCGCTCCTCTCAAAAAGCAAAACAAGTCCAATATTAGTTTCCTCATCAAAACATAGATATCAAAATCACAATCACATCAAACACCATATCAACTTGTAATACAACTCAACTTTTCAAAAACCATATCAAACTTGTAACACAAATCAAGTCCCCACATCACATCAACTTGTAACACAACTAAAGTTTCCAACCCATATCAACTTGTAAAACAACTCAAGTTCCATAAATCATATCAGCTTGTCACACAAATCAAGCTCCACATATATTAACTTGAACCAATGCAAATCAAATCAAGTTCATATCAAATCCACATTCATATCTATGCATAACTTGAAAAATCGCAAATCACACCAAGTTATCTCGGAACTCATATTGGACAAACTAGCAACACCATGATAGCAGCCATAGAAATGAACAATTTACACCTATCCTTGCAAGACTGAGCTTATCCTATAATTTTTTCCTCATTCACAAATCATCCTATCTCACAAAATTTTCCCCGCATGCGCTAACTGAATTTGGCTACGCGCTAGATTGACTCTATGCGCTAACCTATTTTTCCCACACGCTATCCTATCTACCCCACGCGCTAGATTGACTCTATGCGCTGACCTATTTTTCTCACGCGCTATCCTATCTACCCCATGCGCTAGACTAACTCTATGCGCTACCTCTTTCTTCCCATGCGCCATCTAATCTACCCTACGCGCTAAAACCCACCTCATGCGCTAACCTATCCCGTGTCTGCGCTACCTGTCTAACCCTATGCGCTAGGTTACGCCTACGCGCTACTTACCCCTACCCATGCGACCCCCTATGCACCCAATGCGCTAGGTTTACCTGACGCGCTACCTATTTCACCTTTTGCACTACCCTGTGTCCTTGATGCGCTAATCTACGGCTATGCGCTAACCTAGCAAACCGACGCGCTAACTTAGCGAACCTATGTGCTACCCTAGGTTTTCGGACGCAACCTAAAATCTAGCACCTTATGCGCTATGAAATTTTTCGTATGCGCTGACCAACAACTTAGATGCGCTAAAACGTGACACCCACGTGAAAAACACCAAAAAAGTACCAAAAACGACAAAATAAAAAATCACAAAGAAGTCAAAAAAGTTGACTTACCGGTGGTCCATATGCGGCAGGCCTCCGATACCTCTGAATGCGCTCGAATCGATGTGTAGAATACAGAATAGACATTTTGTCTTCTCTCCAAAAGTCTCTCTCTCCAAAGTCACCAAGCACAAATGAGAGAAAACAATGCACTTTTCCCCTTTTATAGGGTGAAATAAAATTAGGGTTAGGGGATTGAGCATGTAATTCACTCATGGTCCTTCTCATATGCTCGCACACGTCAATTATCGAGAGATGAATCAATTTCAACGTTCCACCTAGCCAAAATTTTGCAAAGCAAACACAATTATCAAATCAAGTCAAATATTCCAAATTTTTTATTCATCTCCCGAGGGGGCATTATCAACATCGATTATCAAAACTAGGGCATGGCATATCTCAAAACGACATAAAAGTTTTATTTGATCATAAATCACGATGACACATCATTTTCTTTGAATTAACATGTGCACACATGTCACTTCAAAGAGGGGCAAAATGTAGACGTATAAAAATGACCATATTCCTAAATGAATATTTTATGTTCATTTCTCTATTTAATTAAATCCAATTTAATTGAATTATTCACATTTCGCTATTTAAATTAAGTAAATTACTCAATTTATTTAAATTAATTTCACTAGACCTCTTTTATCATTTAATAGGATAAATCATTTTATTCAATTAAATCCCCTATCCACTTTTTAATTAAATTCAAATTTAATTAAATAGTTATCCTAAATTGAATAAATCTAATTTATTTAATTTCCCCAATTTCAACCAAATTGAATTAAATTCATTTTATTCAATTAAATCTTATTATCCCTCCACCCACTTGCAAAATCCTACATCTCCCACTTGCTTCCTAAACCCTATTCCTAACCCCCCTTCTAGACTCTTCTAATCACTTCCAATTAGCCTAAACCATCTCCTAAACTTTGTCACATCCCTAAGCAAGGGAAAGTCACTTCTCAAACCCTTAAAGTCTTTGGAAACCCTTCAAGGCTTCAACCACTTAAGTTTGAAAGTCTCCCAAACCATTAATGGTTAACTCAACCCTCTAGCATGATTAAAGAATTTCCCTAAACTCAACCTCCATGTAACCCAGGGGTCTCCTCAAGCATTCATTGCTTTGACCATGGTTATCCCTTAATTATTTGCACAAGAGTTTATCCTTTAATAAAAGCTTTATTAAATGGGTAATCTTGACTTAACCTTAACCCTTACCCCCTAAGATAACCATGAGGTCTTCTCAGGCATTTAATGTGTCCAACCCCTTCTCTCAACCAGTTTTATGTTGACATTTGTCACCATTTCATTGGTGCAAATTGCAAACATGGATCCCCAACTTTCAAGCTTAACCCTTGATTAAACCTTTCAATCTTGGCCATCCATTGCCCCATTTTTGCTATAAATAGAGTTCTCATTCCTCCATTTTCATAGCCAAGTCTTTAGCATCACACTTATACTCAAATCCATACAAGCTTTAATATCTCATATTTATGCTTATCATTTAGCCTCTCTTTTGAATAGGAATTAATCTAAATATGCATGTTTAGAGTATTTTCCTTTTCATTTAGTTTAATCATAGACTAATATAGCTTGTTGGGATAGTCTTGTTACTAATCTTGTCATCTTATAAATTAGTTTATTGCATTTATAGGATCATGCATAGCTTAGGAGGCATTTCAACTTAAAATCAGCCAAAGCATCCCTCGTTCTTGCATTTGTCATCCCTAAACCATTTTGCTCAATGATCTGAGAGCAAAAACATTGGTTTGAGGGACCTTGTAAGATAGAGAACCACAGAACCATCCTTGGGAAGTTGAGTCATCCTTCATGACTCCATAACTTGCACCAAGAAGTCCTGTGGGTGTGTAAGTAAGGCTCCTTAGGCTTCATTTTTCACATTTCAAGTTCTATTGACCCGCTTTTCCCGCATACAATTGGTTTATTTTATTTTATTTGAATAAAAGGGGTAAAAACTTTATTGAAACACAATCATAAAAATTACAAGAAGGGCCAAAGCCCCGAGGCCCCAAAAAAGAGCCTCAGGCCCAGTCCAAGATCAGCCACCATCATTACCATTCATGTCCTCAACAAAAATCTTCTGCAAGTGTTGACAGTAGTCCCGGGAGAGATGCTTCCAACCTTCAATTTTTCAATCACTGTCACGTTCTGAAGCCCACTTAGCCAAACAATCAGCTGCTCTATTCCATTCACGAGGAATGTGGATGAAAGACACCTGCTCCATTAAAGAACTAATTTGAAGAATCTGCTGAACAATCCCTGGCAGCTGCCAATGAATCCCACTCACCTTCTTTCCGATCAACAAATTAACAATAATTTGTGAATCTGATTCGCACATAACCTTCCTTCTACCCAACTCCCAAGTCCGCTCCAGGGCATAGAGAATAGCAAGTCCCTCCATCAAATTATTAGATTGCCTCCCTTTATGCACCGAAAAGAGGAAAACCACCTCCACCCTACAATTCCTACCAACACCACCAACCCCAACACCTACCAACACCACCAACCCCAACAAGGCCTGGGTTACCCCTGGAGGAGCCATCAGTGTTAATATTGCTAAACTCATCTTGAGGGGGTCTCCACCTTCCCACCTTTTGGACCTTCTTCATAGCACCCCTACCTCTTCTGACACAAGTAGAGACGGGAGAAAACTCCCGCCAGCCAAACCTATCCACCATATCCGCCTCATCTCTATCCAAAGGAAAATTCACCTCACATTTAGCTTCCCCCGTCTCACGAATCATAATCATAATTCTATTTCACACTTGTTGCACTAATAGTCTGGCCTTGCGAAAGATCCTTTTGTTCCTCTCAAGCCATACCTGTCCGAGTATGAAAATGGGCCCAACATACCAGACTGTCTGGAGGAAGGGGGACAAGAAAGGAGGTATGCCCAAACTGCTCCAAAACTCCACCAAAGAATCTGTGTGAACACAAGGACGCTTCCACACCCCCCACCAGTAAAGCCAAATAAGCATAGAGAAGGGGCATCCAAAGAAAAGGTGCGATGATTCTTCCTCCTCATTACCACACAAAGTACACATCGAAGGCCCCAAGAATTGCCGCTTACGAATATTATCCCCGGTTAGGCATCTATTCAAGGCCAGAGTCCAAGCGAAGCAATTGCACTTCGGCCAAGAAGAATTGTTCCACACCTGTTTCCACCAGTGCACCTCTCTTCCCTCCAATCTTTGGTTCAACAGGACCCGGTATCCACTAGCTATAGTAAAGACGCCCTTAGGATTCGGAGAATAGGGAAGTCCATCCCTACCCTTGATGCCATTACAGTGTCTACTCGCCAGAATGCCCTGCAACTCCGCACACTCTTCCTCCAACCCAGCAACCGACCACTCATTAGGATCCTTCCACCGCTCCAACTCCAGCCACCCACACTTATAAGAAGCCTTGAAGTCACTCACCCTTGACCATCCTACCTCCAAAAACCTTTGGCTAAGGTTCCCAAGATTAGGAAATTGATCAAGGATGGGGGGGTGCCCATCCTAAGAGTCGTTCCAGAAAAGGACCTCTTCCCCTCGTTTGTAGATCCAAAAGAGACCTTCCTTAATGAGAGAGGCCCCCTTCTTGAGAGTATACCAAATCGCAGAGCCTTTTCCCTCAAGCGGATATCTTGGAACCTCCTGCACTGGGATCCCCTGCATATATTTATAAGCCAAAATCTTAGCCCAGCCCCGATCCTGCTCGACACTCCACCTCCAGTATAATTTAGTCGCCAGAGCCTCCCCGAATAAAATGGCCTGCCATAAACCAAGCCCCCCCGATTGTTTCAGGCTGCACACCAAGTTCCAATTGACAAGACTCCATTTAGAAGAGGATAGATTACCTGTCCATAAGAATTGCCTTGCCAAAGAGTCCAAACCCTTCAGGAACCACTTAGGAGCCACTTGAAGCATACACCGATAAGTCAGAAGAGCCTGAATCACCGACTGAATTAGTTGAACCCTACTAGCAAAAGATAACTATCTGTGAGTTCAATGATCAACCTTCGAGCGAAATTTATCCAAGATACCCTGCCATGACTCCCTAGGGGGGTTATCGGGAGAGATAGGAATACCCAAATAAGTCAAGGGAAAAGAGCCAACTTGGAATCTCAAGATAAGAGAAATCATCCTTTGAATAATGCTAGGGGTGTTGAAGAAGAGGATAGAGGATTTATCTTCATTGATCAACTGACCCGAGGCCGCCGGATAAACATCCAAAACCTTCTGCAGATTCGTAGCTTCTCTGATCCGAGCAAGTCCCATCAAGGCCATGTCATCAACAAACTGCAAATGAGACTGTGGCTGCAAGTCATTACCCTAGCTCCAACCTTAATTCTACCCAAGCCCACATTATGCTTGATCAACCTCCGAGAATGAATAAGTAAGGGGAGAGGGGGTCCCCCTGACGAAGGCCCCTAGACGCACCAAACAACTCAGTATGATCCCCATTGATTAGAAATGAGAAAGAAGTGGACGTAACTCCACTCATAACCCATTGGACCCATTCCTCAGAAAAGCCAAAAGCCCTAAGGATCTTCTGGAGGAATGACCAATGCACTCTATCATAAGCTTTGGTCATATCCAACTTGATAAACATAGCTTTTTCCTTGGATGTTGCCATAGAATGAATGGTCTCCGTAGCAATGACCACACCATCTTGAATTTGACACCCTTCCACAAACCCACTTTGTTCCTGAGAGATGACATCCCCCAGACACTTCTTCAGCCTTTCTGCTATCAGCTTAGAGATGATCTTATAAATCACATTGCAGAGAGATATAGGGCGAAACTGGCCTAACCTGTCGGCCCCATCACACTTGGGGATTAGCGCCATGAAAGTCGCATTCATGGCCCGAAGCATCTGATTATTCCTCTGAGACTCTTGGACTACTTCCAGTAAGTTCAGTTTGATGATTTCCCAAAATTCTTGAAAGAATTCCACCGGGAACCCATCCGGTCTAGGGGCTTTTCCTTTCCTCATGCGGAACACAATCCTCTCGAGTTCTTCCATCACAATAGGGCCCATAAGCTACTCATTCATCTCCCCAGTAACAAGAGGAGGGATGCAAGCGAGAACCTGGTTCTCCTCCACCAAATCCCCCTGAGAATCCTCGTTGAAGAGAGAACGGAAATACTGTAAAGCCTCCCTGGATATCTCCTGCAAGGATAATAACACCTCACCTCTATCATTGACCAGAGTCATAATGGAATTTCCATGACGTCTTGCTTTCACAGAGTTGAAAAAGAAAGCAGCGTTCTTATCGCTCGCTTGGAGCCAATCAATACGGGCTCTCTGTTTCCAGTAAATTTCCTCCCCGAGTTCCCATTCCTCTAAAGCCTTTACAACCCGATCCTCCTTTCTAAGCAAAGCTTTAGACAAACCAAGCTCTCTGATTTCCCTAGTGATGCCATTTAACACTGTTTGGGCAGATTTCTTAGCATGAAAAATGTTCCCAAAACCCTACCGATTCCACTGTTTGAGTTGAAACTTCAAAAACTGTAGCTGCTTGGCAAAAGTGTACATAGCAGTGCCAAAGGCCAACCTCCCCTTCTGCCACCATTGCTCAACAAGAGCCTACGGAGCAGGATCCTGAAGCCACATAAGTTGGAATTTGAATGAAGGAGAGCGAGCAACTCGGGCTGAAGAAGAAACTAGCTTGATAGGCCAGTGGTTTGACCCTCTCCAATCAAGAATCTCCGAACTTGTGGCCCAACCCCCACCAACCCAAAAACTGGAAATGAGAAATCGATCCAGCCTCTTTGCAATCCAACACTCCCCCACTCTCCTATTATTCCAAGTGAACAAACCATTACTAGGTTTAATGTCAACAAGATGCAGCGATGAGATACTGTCCCGAAAAAGGAAAGAAGAAGGCTCCAACCGCATGACACCCCCCTTCTTCTCACTCAACTCAAGGATAGCATTAAAGTATCCCGCCATAATCCAAGGGTGAAAAGGGACCAGCCTTCACATACAAGAAATATGAGACCATAAGTTCTGCTTGCCTTGAAGATCGGTGGGGGCATAGATACTGGTAAACAAAATAAGATCTTAGGTCTCTAAACTAGAGGCAACCCCAGATAATGAAGATCTGGAAGCCACCCACCAAACGAGGCGAATCCTTGAGGGATTCCAAAGACAGGTCACCCCTCCCGAGGAACCAGTTGCCCCAATACACTGACACTCGCCTCACCCCCAGAGCTTCGACACCAGACCCATCATACTCTCCATCGAGAGTTTGGTTTCTTGCAAAAACATGACATCAGGTGAATGATTCCTAATCAAATCCCAAACAACTTTTTGTCTAGGGCCGCTATTCAAGCCCCTTACATTCCATGAGAGCACAATCATTTAGGAGGATTGGAAAAGTGAGAATCCAAAGTCTTAACTGACCCTGACTCAACCAAATTCTCTCCCATCAATTTGATTTTATCCAAATCCTTCTTTCTGCCAGCCTTTGAGTTCTTCTCCGTAGCACTTTTCTTAATATCTTTTTGATGCAAACCCAGGTGAATGGAAGACTTAATACTTTTAGCCCCATCCAGTTCCAATTTCAAGGCTATCGAAGATCCCTCTGAACCAGGAGTGAGACCCAACTAGACCCCAATTGTCTGTTCCATCTCCATTTGTTGACTTCCAATCACTTGCGGGGCCTGAGTAAAATCCTCAATAACTCTTTCTAGACCCCCCTGAAGTACCTTGGTCCAAAGGAGTTAACCCCAAATTCACTTCTTGCTGGCTAAGGTCATCCAAGGCTTCAAATCTGTTAAAGGTATCCTCCTCCTGTGTCTCCTGTAAGGACCTCTTTTGTCCTCGATTCCTATTCCTTGTCTTAACTAGGACAAAATCATCAGCACCCACTACCTCGACCAACATAGTAGCTTTTCCTTTATCAGCCCTATCTTGACTCTGGGCCGGCTATTGAGGTTGGCACACCACCGGTTTATATCTAGGGCACTTACGCTGTAAGTGACCATACTCATGACAAAGACGACATCGAAAAGGTAAAGTCTCATAATCTAGCTGCTAAACCCATGAGTAAGAGCCCACAGACATATCTATAGCATCTGGCAAAGGTTTACTAAGATCAATTTCAACATAGATGCATGCAAAGGTCATTACCTTTCTCCCTAGGCTTTGTGTTGAAGATCCCACTAGCTTCCCCAACAATCTGACCAGCAACCGTAGCACATCCTCCCGACAACATTCCACAGGAAAACGTGGTAGTCGAACCCACACTGGAACCCTATTTGGGAGCTCCTCCGAAGGGTTAAACCCCGCATGCCAAGGTTTGATGAACAACCCCACCTGGTTGTAAAAATACGAGCCTCCTTCAAAGATCCTATTGCGATCCTCCATGTAGTTGAAAGTAACCATGAAATAGTTGTTTGCTAGTAGCATAATCTCCATTTCCCCTTCCGGTGCCCAAGTCCTCTGTGCCCAGTTTTTCAAGAACTGCAGAGACACCCTCATTCCCAAAAACTTGCATTATAGCGAGTGTTTTGAAAAGTACTCAACGTCTTCAACTATCAACTCGGGAGGAATAACCAGCTTCAGCCTCTCATTGCATCTCTCTAGGCAACCATTAATCTTCATAACGCGAGAACTACCAGCACTCCCCGATCCCGATTCAGATGAGAAAAGGTTATTGTTAAAAGTCTTCATATTCTGGAGTGGGGGTTTTGAACCCACCGCAGTGCGAAAATCCATGGCGGGAGGAACTTGCGAGGCCTCACCACCAATACTTGCCATTGGGAATAAAAATAAAATAAAATAAAACAAGCTTGAGAAAGACCCACACCCCAAAGGGCCACTCAAGAAGGCACGACCCCCACGACCCCACCCCTCCCAAGCACCACCGAAAAACAGTGTCGGTCGATGCCCCTCTCCCCCTGCAAACCCACGGCTCCCCATGGACCAGAAGCCCGCGGCCAAAGCTCCACCCGAAACCCCCCGATCCTCCCTCCACTCCCTCGGTTGAACCCTGCCTGGCCACTGCTGCCTCTGCACACCCTCACAACGCCTGCACTACCCTTCCCCCATCGACGCACTTGGAGATCTGCACCCACGAGCTAGGGCATCGAAACCCTAGCTTGGCCGCCTACGCACTCCCGCACGCACGCCATCGTTTCTCTTTTATTGGTTTATTAAATATATGGGAGATTGGTATTAATTAAATTCTTTAGGAATACATTTTATTGAAAATGAAATTCATTATATTTTTTATACTATTGAAAATTTTAATTAAAAAAAAAAAAATAATTATAAGTGGGGAGGCGGAGCCTGCTACCCATGGTAGCAGATGCTACCCAAAGGTAGCAACTGCTACCTACGGTAGCAGCGCTACCCAAGGGTAGCGACTGCTACCGTATGGTAGTAGCGCTACCAATTGGTAGCGACTGCTACCATATGGTAGCAGAGCTACCATAGGGTAGCAGGGCAACCTGTTAAATTGCATTTCAATTAAATTGCCAACCGAATTCTATCATTCGGTTTTATTTTAATTTTTAATATGTTTATATATATATATATATATATATATATATATATAGTAGTTTATTTATTTATTTTTAATTATGTTATTTTGGAAATAAGGTTTTGCATAATTATTGGAAATAAAAGTTATCGTAGAATTAAATCTTCATTTTATTATATATTTTAATGTGATATAATTATGTAATATTATATTCGAAGAATATATATATATATATATATATATATATATATATATATATTTATGTAATTATATTATACTATTATATATATTTTTTAATTTTTAATTTAATTTAGATTATTGATACAATCTAATCGGATTTATTTGTAAATTAATCATGAACATATAATTAGGGGGTTAATTTTAATGTGATTTTATTTAACCTCATTGGACAAATGACAACATTGATTTCCTTGTATTAATATAGTTGTATTTTCTTATTTTCTGGAAAATCTTTAATTGCAAGTATTTTATGCTTTTGGCTGTTTTAAGAAAAGATTGCCTGTATTAGGAATCTTGTGTAAATGGTTAGCAGTCAAGCTTAATTTCTGTAAAGCGGAAAATCGCGGTCGAACCCTAGTTGGTCTCCCCTCTTCCAACTCCGAGGAGAGAGAAGGGAGGTTCGCTAGGATTCGATGGGTTTTCACTTAGGGGGAAGACTTTCCATTCAAAAGAGGGGTTGAAACTCATAAGATCCAATCCCACACAAGGTAAGATTGGATGCTAGATGAATTTCAAGGGTTTGGAAAGCAAAGCTACCCTCTTTTGTAAAGAATGTTTATTAAGGAAATTAAGCTAAGAATGCATAGAAAGTCATAAAGATTCGCTTATAAACTGAGTTCGGGTTATAGGATGAAGCTGCGGACCTGGAATTAGCAGTAAAATGTCGATACGGCGCTGTCCTGCAAATTTGAGCAAAAGTTGTCGGGACGATGGCGCCCGGCGCCACGGTCCTCCGAAAAATCCGCGAAACGAAGGGGGATCGGTTCGTCTCTGCACAAGGATTCCAGATCTTCAATCTCAGCCGCGTACCTGCAACCTACACACAGAAAAGCGAAGACGATTGGGGGGTTAGGGATTAGGGGTTTGCCTTTAGGTCAAACCCCGGTTTTGGAATTAACCAAGAAATGAGCAAGAGCTGTAAATGTAAATGACTATAATGTAAAACAAGTACTAATACCTTGTTCTAAGGATGTTGGTATCCTTATGTGCGAAGGTTTAGATGTTGTATGTTGTAGTATGTAGCATGTAATAAGTGATCTCCTCTTCAATGGTTGAATCCTTGACTTGAATGCAACACTTAACCTTGAATGGAGACTTGAAATGATCAATTGCTTGAAAGAATGCTTGAATGCTTGAATGCTTGAGTATAGTTTCCACGCCTTTTCCATCATATCGAATGAGAGAGGAAAATGTCATTTATATACTTGTCAATTAGGGCTGATAGACTGATTTTCCCGACCTTAGGCCGACCAGGGAAGTATATTTCCAAATTGCAATAAAAAAGACCCGATATCACTTAGGAAACCGGGCCCAAAATAGGACCCAGGGACCAGGGCGCTGGGCGCTCTGGTCCCACCTCCCGGGACATCAGGGTGCAAGGAGGTTCAGGCCAGGGTGCTTGAAAAATGCAGTTTTCAGTGTCGTGAGCGAGTTTTGGGGTCTCCATTCAGGTTGCGTGTTGCATCGCCATCGTGAAGACCGAAATGCAGTCGAAATTGCAAGTGTCACAATTTTAGGACGCTACAATTTCGTTGCAATTCTGGTTGAGTTGTCGTTATGTCATATGTTGTTATACCCCCTTGGTCAGGTGTCGTTGTTGTGCAACCTTGTTGATATGAGCCATTGTGTGTTTTATTCCATATGGTCAATCCTGGGTTCGTGATTGTGTATCCTTTACCTATGGTTTGTCAGGATTTGATATGGCTGTCAGTTTCGCCATAGAGTTCTCATAGAGAGACCTTTCCTATTAGTGTCCTATGAGAGAGAGTGGCTTTCAAGTGGGGACCGCGCCCGAAGTGGATGGCAGGATAACCCCTCGAAAGTCAGTTAAGAAGTGATAACCTAATAATTGATTAGGGGGTGGGTAGATTAAATATTAATTAAGATAATATGCCTCGCACATGGTTGAGTGCTTGTATAGGCTCAGGACGTGGTGAGAAGGCCTGGAATGGCAAACCTGTCACCTTGTCTTCACAAAAGGATTGGTAGGGTCCGCATGAGGCTTAGATGGAGCTGAAGGTTCGAGAGAGGTTGCCAGGATAACCCAGGATGGGGGCCGGGACCTATGGAGGCCTACCAGGGTAACCACCTTAAGCCATGCGATGACACTCTCTCCTTAGAGTCACTAGTGTTTGTGAGTTGAGTCACATGGATGTTTGCGGAGTCATGTAGTTCTGTCATACTTGTCTTATTTTGCTTGCTTGAGGGTCTTCTACTATCTCCTAGCACGGTGGGGTGGTTCCATTTCGGGATCACATGGTCGGGTGGTAGTGCCACTTCCCATCGGATGTTCTGGATTGTATCTTCAGGCGAGGAAAGGCTTTGCTGGTGTTTCTTGGTTCGTGGTTCATGTACTAGCACTTGTTCGTGATCATTGTTCAGTTGAGACCTTGTGGTCATTGTATCAAACTTTTATGTAACCTTGATATTGTAACTTTTGGATTCCGTGGTATTTTTGGAAGCCATGTATTTATGGATATTGTAATATTATATCGGTGGAATGTATGTTAATTCAGTTGCTTTGTTATTTTGTATAAATGGTTTATCGATAAATAAATGCATTGGAATACTTTAATTCTTTCATTGTGGAATTTAGATGTATGTGTAGGTTTATTCTCAAGCATTTAATTTACCTAATTAAAATGGACAATTGGATTAACCATGGTGTTAATGTAATCTGTGAATTAATCTTCGTTGGTAACCCTTAGGAAATCATGTGTTAGACTTTCGTTGTGTTATTAAACATGCAATTGTTATAATTAATGCACTTGATCTTTAAATTTTTTTTAAAAATTCACCCTTTAGTTGCCTAGTTGTGTTGTTTTTTCTTTTAGGGTTTCTGACGGGGCATCATATCCTAACATTGATGCGAGGCTAGAGTGGTGTTACAATACAAAAAATTTGGGAGTTTAATGCTCCAACGACTAACTCAATCATGAATATTTACAGGACACTAGCATGACATGCAAATGTCTTCACAGTGTGCACAATCTGAACCTAATGGTTGGGAAAAAAATTGTGGCAGGTGACAAGGAAGGTTGGCAAAATCAAATTTAAGAATTGTCTTCGATTTGGCTAAAGTGGAGGCCTATGTGACGTGAAATTGCAAGGCGTTAAATTTACACAGTTATAGACTTCTAGTTATCCTTGCAATAGGAAGCCACGTGGGAATTGATGAATGATAAAATGACAATTGTAACACAAAGAAATTCTTTGGAAAGCAAGTGAAATGAAAGGTAACTGGGAATACGCGCAAGGCTACAATGCATTGCATCATCTTGCACCCCTTTGCCAAGCTGATTTCTCACACCTAGCTGATTTCTTTCATAAGGAATGAGTTTGACATAATAAAAAAAATCATGATTGGGCAAGTTTACTTGGTAATAATGGTGGTGCATTCTTTCATTACATTATCTACCAATCTATTAAAAGTGATTGGGCCAAGTTCAACTCTAGATGACTTTGATAAATTGGATCTTCCTACTTGAGGCAATTTAGTTAAAGGACGACTTTTGGTTTAGATGCATACTCCCTCATAAAATTGCAAGCTCCTATATAAAAGCAAATACGTTGATATGTATATAGTCCAATTATTTTTGTCCAAAAAATAAAAAAAGAAAGTTGCGATGATTTTGTGTCCTTGACATGAATTACAAACTTGAAGTTTTGTGGCTTTTTTACTTTAAATAGTAAATTACATTTACATTTATGTAAAAGAAAACAACATTTTCCCATGTTAATCTTGATTAATTAAATTAATGCAAATGATCAGATATTAATTAATAGATTATTTAATTAATAATTAGGTACGATAAATCATGTAAACCATAATGTTAAATTAGGAAAGTAAATGTGATAGATAAAGGCACTTAGTTTTAGGAACAATGATGTGGAATAAATATGTTGTAACATTAAAATTAATTTTTTTTGGGGATTGATACCAAATGCTTTCTATATATACTTCACCTCAATATTAGAACAATCTATTATTTTGTTGTCCACAAGTTGAATCCATGCCATTTAGAAACAATCCCGCATGTCTTGGAAGTTTGTATTTAATAGAAGCGACATTGCACTATAAACTTCTATAATTGAACTTATTGTGATATGTATTCTATAATGACTATTAAGGTCTAAAGATATTTAGAATTATCTTGAGGAGATTACAAACTTGTAAGTATGATGTTCTCCTAGGTTAATTCCCTTTATTAGACTCGTTTTATAGTTACAAAAATTATCAAAGGCAACACTCTCCAATCATGATAATGTTCTAAAATTATGATGCAAAATTAGGTTCCTTTTAATGTTCCAAATTGAAATATTCTTATTATGATTTATCCTCGAGTGTGAATGATGATCAATGATTTATATGAATGCAATTTAAATACCTTTAAATACCAAAACATGACATCTAATCACTCAAAATATATACTGAGTTGGCTTGTATCTACACCTCTATTTTTTGCCTAGTCAACTAACATATTCCCCTTTCTACCTGTATGTGTTAACCTAATCTCATCATACCACCATTTTCCAGCTCTATCTTAAGCCATGATAACATATAATCTCTATTTTTTAATACTTCCTCTTATCATTACCCCTATCACCAATTTTGATTCCCACTCAATCAATACTTTTCTCCATCCATTTTCCTTAGTTATCATCATGATCCATCACATGGCCTTATTTCCATCATAGTATTCAAGTCTTTACCAAAATCACACATGAAGATAGCTAAAGACTAGCCATCTCTATCTCAAAAAATTCCTCCTTCCCCAACCTTACCCAAATTATTCTTGGTAGTCACATCAAAATCAAACTTAATCCAATCACTCTTTGAGAAATATTAGATGTAGGGAAGACCATTATAATTGTCATATTTTCTTTTCCCTTCAATCCATCCAAATCTAGGCCATTTATAGCCATCCCTAATTCCTTTGGATGGAGAGTCCCAAATCCATCTTTATAGGGTTCTCCTAATTCGTTGATAGTCATTTCAATTATATCCCAAATTCTTTCCACTATGTTTTCTTTGTCTTAAAAGATTATTCTATTCATTTCTAGCCAAATATTCAACTAAAATAGGAAGGAAATAGTCCCTTATGAACTTCAAACTACGATTGTTGATTTTCACCTCCCAAGTAGCCAAAACACTTGGAATATGTGGAAAAGTAATCCACGACTATTCCCGTCTCTCCATGAACTATCTCCAGAGAAGATTAGAGAAATCATAATGTAGGAATAAATGATTGTTGGTTTCATTATTGGTTTTATAGACACCTATATTTGTCCATATTTGACCATACTTGACTTTACCGTATCCTAGCCATTAATTAATTAAATATTTATTATTTATTTAATCAATTAATCCTTCACCTTTATCCTACCCTATCTTAGTTATCAATTAAATGGATATTTATTATTTATTCAATTAATTTATCCATCACCTTTATCCCACCTTATTCTAGCCACTTAATTAAAGATATACTTATTATTTATTTAATTAATTAATCCTCCACCTTTATCCCTCATCGTAATTGTTAAACAAGTTTATATTTAAATTAAGTCAACCTCATCCCTTATGCCTCATGTGACACTTGTCACATGACTACAATTTTGATCCAAACTCTAGTTCTCATTTAATCATAGCCATCCATTAACCAATCTATAATAGCTTTTTTATTTATTTTATTAGAAATCTTATAAATTAGAGGCCTCTCATCCCATTTGGATATCTATTTTTTCCATACCCTTATTTTGGTACATTTTTTTTAAAATCTAATTTTCCATATCATGTCTTCATCATATCTTTATTCTATATAGATCTCTTATCATCTCAATCATTTCAATCATTACCATTATGTTTTTGGTTTCATAAGCAACCACATATGAATTTACCTCAAGCAAATATAAAAAAAAAACAATCGAGTAAAACAGGGTCTCTGTAATGTAATAATTGTTAATTATTTTGGTTTCATGCATGGATCTTAAGCTTCATTGAATGAGTGTGAATGTGAATCTAGTTCTCTCAATGTATTGTTCCTATTTCACATGATTCACATTTTCATCCTTCACAATTTCTACACATCATGTAGAAGGAACGACCTTAATTACCAAATTGCTAAAGTCTATCCCACATTTGGGGACACCTTCTAAATGTAATCCATAAAAAGACATTGGCTTCAAGGAGATTATTAGGAACCCAAATCTTCTCATTGATATTAAGAGAGGGGAGGGCCAAATCCTAAAAGATTTGAGTAAAGAAGATCTAGCCAATATCTGACTATTGCCATGCCCTCCTCATACCATTCTATCCAACATATCCTTTGTGAAACCATTAGACATATTCTATGATACCTTGTAGTGCATCATCATTTAACCATCCCTCTAGAATTTTATTTTGTCCTCTTTTCCCAACTATAAAATGTTCAAGTTCAAATTTTTTAATTAATTAAAAACTAAAAAAAATTGATTTTTTTTTTCATTGTACAGAGCTAAATAAAACCTCAAACTATTTAACCAATAAAATTATAAATAATTCATTTCTTAAACATTTTTTAATTAACAATTTTGTATATTTACATTTACTAGGTAATACCGGTTTTAAAATAATTTGTGAAAGACGCAATGTAAATTTTACAGCACATTATTAACCAAGCAAATGATTTTAACTCCTTGCTTATAAGCTGCAAGTCGGCATGATATACCAGCAATGCAGAAGAGGAAAATGACGGGAGTATCTGCAGCTAGAGGATTGTTTCATGGTTCCATATGAGCCCGCAACTACTCGACACTCCACTAATAATCAGGGAGATCTCTCATTTTTAAGCTAATTTCGCAGGACGAGAATGTGGAGACGCCATAAATTATTTGAAACACTTTGTAGTACGAAACTCCGTTGGAAACAACGGCAGCAGCCATGGATTGCTGTTACAGCTTCTGTGTATTCAGAAGCCCGAACGAAGAAGGGAAAACTTGCTCCACTGCAGGTGAATCAATCCTCAAATACCCATTAATTATATATAATTCGTTTCTCATTATTATTCAACGATTTACAGGCGAATTTCAGCTTTACTTTGGCCAGTTATGAAAATAATTTGGGCTTTTACTTTAGGGGCAGTGGAAATTCAAATTAAGAGATGATGCTTGTATTTTGTTGGTACAGGAGCGAAAAATGATAGATAGGTTTAAAGTATGGGTTAAAGGAGGGCAAGGAGGGGGTGGATGCACCAGTTATATGAGGAGTCGCCAGGCTCGACATGGCACGCCAGATGGTGATAATTTTAAGTTTTAGAAATTTCGTTCTTTTCAAAATGAAGTAAGCCAATTTAGTACTTCAGTTTTAAAACACTTCTGTACTGCATTCTATTTTTTTTGGATTTCGGACTGAAAAATACCCTAAACCCTAAACCCTTAACGACTTTATGTTTTGTTGTTTTTTAGCTACTATCCCTCGGTTGCAATCTACCATTTCGGGCTATTAAACTACGACTGGAACGCTGAGAAAAAGTATCGAACTCTTACTTAGTGTATCAACAAACTTTCAAATCTTTTCTATTCCACTGGAATCAACCGTGTAGGATGATAAGGGTCCAGGGTTTCTAAGCTTCTTCTTTTTCTTGAGGATCTTCATCCTATGCAGTTGATTGACGATTCTAGAAGCATTGAACATAACTTTCAAGCAGAAAGAAATTCCAGATCCACAACCTTACATGTTATTAGATTTGTTCATAGTTGCCAAGAAAACCCAATATTGTTATGAGGACCTCACCCATGTGCACACATTTTCTGGTGACTATACGTAGATATGAAATAACAGATCCCTTGTTCTTTTCTTCACATGCCTCGATATGAAATGGCATCACCAGACCTGACCGCCATGACTTGAGGCAACTTTATTATGTTTGAGCTTTAGCAAAATTTTATTTTTTATATCTTTTGAACTTAAGTTCTCTCTAATAATGTAGGTGGAAGTGGAGGAAAAGGTGGTGATGTCATCCTTGAAAGCTCTGCAGCAGTTTGGGATTTAAGCAACCTTCAGCACCACCTCGTATGCAGTTTTTTTTTTGTTTATATTTTAAAGCCAGTGTTCGTTTTTCAGTTGCATTATTCTTTTGTGTAATATAGTGCTCATGGTCATCAATCATGTAGTGATCCAGGTTAATATGTATGATCAGTAATATAGTGCTCCATAAGTATAAGTAGACAATACTTGCGTCTATTTATTGGAGAAGAAACATCAGAGCTGAAAATTTAAATCTTGTTTAAATGCATGCCATTTTTGATAGAGACAATAAATATTGAGCTTTATTCAGAAAATTGAAAGTGTTCCCCTGCTAAAACTGAGACTTATTAAGGGCTTTTGTTACTTTGCGTCATAGATAATCCAAGATTCTTTATTTTCCCAATGCATGGGGGTGGTTGTCTGAACATGGATCACTAGTCTTCTGGCAGGGAATAAGTTGTAGCAATCTTACCGATTTCATTGCTTTTTACAGAATGCAAAGAAAGGGGGCCAGGGATTTTCCAAAAATAAAGTAGGTAGCAGAGGAGCAGACAAGGTAGGAAAATTGTTATTGATCTTGTCACTTAATATTTTTTGGCTGGTTGCATTTTCCCAGTCTTTGATTAACCATTTATACCTTGTTCAAGACTCCAAACAATACCAATTATCAAAGTCACTCTGCAGGTTGTACAAGTGCCAGTAGGTACCGTGGTTCATTTAGTCAGTGGTATGATCCCTTCAACTTTACAAGGTGCTTCCACACAGGAAAGATTCCCATGGGAAATCCAAAGTACAGATCTTGAAAGCAAGGAGGCCACCAATGGAGAATTCCAAACCAACAAGAGGACTCGCAAGGAAGCACTGGAGGTATCTGTGAACAGGGAAGACTACGATGTTTCTGCAGATTCGAAAAACAAGGGAAGCAATGTGGAATTAAACCCTATCAGGAATGTGGACCGGACCATCAATTCAAATGCGTTAGATGATGAATTGAGCTCTCACGAGAATGTGGATCATTCCCTGAATTCAAATGGGTCAGGTGACGATGAAGTTACTGACATTGATGAGTTTTCTCCACATTCTCAAAGAAATAATTACAAGAATGTACCATTTGATGGGGACTTTGAAGATGAAGAGGGATCTGAAAAAGAGGAAATACAGTATTCAGTGGCAGAATTTGTGGAACCAGGTCAACGTCTTTTGGTTGCTTGTGGAGGCATTGGAGGGCAAGGAAATCTTGCTATGGGAAGAGGTTCAAGGTACCAGAAAGGGAAACTAGTAGATGAGGATGATTCTTCTGAGACTCTAGAAGATGCAGACATTGAATTAGAACGTGTAACTGGAAAAGGCCGATTGAGATGTGAACATGAGCCTGGCCATCCTGGTTCAGAGGCTGTTTTGATTTTAGAATTAAAATCTCTTGCAGACATAGGACTTGTTGGGTTTCCAAATGCAGGAAAGAGCACTCTTCTAGGGGCCATTTCTCGTGCTAAACCTACCGTGGGACATTATGCATTTACAACTTTAAGGCCTAACATAGGCAAGCTTGAGTATGAAGACTTTTTCAAGCTTACAGTTGCAGATATTCCGGGGCTTATAAGGGGAGCACATGAAGATCGAGGATTGGGCCATGCATTTTTGAGGCACATTGAGCGAACCAAGGCATTAGCATATGTAGTAGACTTGTCAGCATCTCTAGCTGATAGAAAGGGGCCCCAGCCTTGGGATCAATTAAGGGATCTGGTATTTGAACTTGAGCAGCACCAACCAGGGTTGTCTAATCGTTCTTCATTAATTGTGGCAAATAAAATAGATGAAAATGGTGCTGAAGAGGTGTTAACAGAACTCAAGCAAAGAGTACCATCTGTGCCTATTTTTCCAGTGTGTGCTGTGTTGGAAGAGGGAGTGCCAGAGCTAAAAATTGGCCTACGAGAACTCATTGAGGGACCAAAAATATGGAAGCTTGAATTGAGCCAGATTTGTGTTGATTAGGGTGCTAGATTCAGTAGTTTAACTCACCTTTATGGAGTTTTCTAGTATACAAATCGCCGCATGTCATTCTTTTTAACAGGGAGGATCTGAGTTCTGGAGCTTTTCTGAAGTTATGAGAATATGTAAGAGCTTTTTAGTTGCTGGATTCTCAGTATCTGTTTTAAGTTTTAACCAAATCAACATCAGGAGAATAGTATCATTTACTTGGGGTGATTCTTATTTATTACAATGTCACGAATCGTTTTATTTAATAATGTGCAATTTAAAGATGTAATGTGATTTTGAAATTTAAAATAGATTAGATCATTCATAATCTAGTATGAGGAAATATAGTATGCTTTTTACTCCTGCAATTGATATGAAATTCGACATTTAATATTCTTTTGGGTTTGTCAATACTGATAAAAATTTGAGTGCAAGTAATGCAGGATGAGGTGAAGGAGGTTGAAGGCAAGAACACGAATTAGGTAGAATTGCTTTTAACTGAACGACTTCGATGGAAAAGGGAATCTCTCACACACCACATTAGGATTTATAATTTGCATCTTGAAAATATGGATGATTTAAATGACCTTATTTGAGTGTTTGTTCAAATTGAAATGATGAATTTGGAATGATAAGTAGATTGATTTAAATGTTTATACATGTGCATTAATTGCATGATGTGAGTAGTGTTTGAATTAAATCTAAGTTGTGTGATTGATTGTGAAATATTATGCTTTATTGTTAAAAGAGATAAAATGTATAAACGATTCAAAAATGAATATTGACCTTAGGTTTAATGTTCTTTTTAGATATGTATAAATGTATGAAAATTGTACTTACGAGTTTAAATTTTGTAAATTGAATAATAGTTGTAGACGTATAAAAATGACCATATTCCTAAATGAATATTTTATGTTAATTTCTCTATTTAATTAAATTATCCACATTCCTTTATTTAATTAAGTAAATTACTCAATTTATTTAAATTAAATTCACTATACCCATTTAATGAATAAATCATTTTATTCAATTAAATCCCCTATCCACTTTTAATTAAATAGTTATCCTAAATTGAATAAATCTAATTTATTTAATTTCCCCAAATTGCAACTAAATTGAATGAAATTTTTTATTTCAATTAAATTCTATTATCCCTCCATCCACTTGCAAAATCTCAAACCCCTTTCTAATCCCTTCTAGAATCTTCTAATCGCTTCTAATTAACCTAACCCCTCTTCTAAACTTTGTCACATCCCTAAGCAAATGGAAGTCACTTCTCAAACCCTCAAAGTCTTTGATAACCATTAAAGGCTTTCAACCTTCAACCACTAAATGGCTCAAAGTCTTTGAAAACTATTGAAGGCTTTCAACCTTCAACCACTTAATCCCCAAAGTCTCCAATAACCATTAATGGTTAACTCAAACCCTCCTACATGGTTAAAACATTTGTTTTAATTCAACCTCTACCCAACCCAAAGGTCTCATCAGACCTTTAATACTTTGACCATGATTATCTCTTAATCATTTGCACAAAGGTTTATCCTTGGATTAACTCTTAATCCATTGGGTAATCCTAATTTAAGTTTGACCCTTACCCTCTAAATAACCATGAGGTCTTCTCAGACATTTAATGTCTCCAATCCTTTCTCTCAACCCAACCCTATGTTGACACTTGTCACCATTTCATTGGTGCAAATTGCAAACATGGATCCCCAACTTTCAAACTCAACCCTTGATTAAATCTTTTAATCCTGACCATCCATTGCCCTATTTTTCTATAAATAGAGCTCTCATTCCTCCATTTTCAACAGATCATCCCCCAAATTTATAGTATCACACTTATGCTCAAATACATTCAAGCTTTCATATCATTTTTATGCTCATCATTTAGCCTCTTTTAAATCAGGAACTAGTCTAAATATGCATGTTTCGAATAATTTCTTTATCATTTTAGCTCAATCATAGACTAATATATTATGTTAGGATAGTATTTATACTAACCTTGTCATCTTATCATCTAGTTTATTGCATTTCTAGAATCATACATAGCTTAACATACCTTTCATTCTAAAATCTATCAAAGCATCCCTCGTTCTTGCATTTGCCATCCCTGAACCATTTTGCTCAGTAATCTGAGAGCAAAAACATTGGTTTGAGGGACATTGTGAGATAGAGAACCATGGGACCCACCTTGGGAAGTTGAGTAATACTTTATTACTCCATAGCTTGCATCAAGAAGCCCTGTGTGTGTGTGTGGACAAGTATTTAGCAATATTTTGACATATTGAGTTTTATCAGCCCACTTTTCCCGCATACATTTCTGGCGCCCACCGTGGGGCCAGACCCCATATATCAAATCGGTTTTTGAATTTAACCACTTTTGTAGGTCCACGGGAAAAATGAATTAGCGTGTGGGAAACATTCCCTGGCGCATCCGGTTAACAGTCTAGCGCATCCCGCTTACTGTTTAGTGCGTGGGGTCTATACTCTAGCATGTGAAGTCCTTTCTTTAGCGCATAACTTCCACTAATATTTTCCTGTAGGTATCAATGCGGAAGAAAAACAGAGTAGCACATCTGAAAAACAGTTTAGCGCGTCGGGTTTGTCAGATAGCGCATCCAGCTCACTATTTAGCGCGTGCAGTTTATTATATGACGCGTAAAGTCTTTTCTTTAGCGCATCATATTCTAACAGTTTTCTGTAGGTATCAACGCGAAAGAAAAACATAATAGCGCACCGGGAAAACAACTTAGCGCATTGGGGGCACATAATAGCGCGTGGGTGCTTTTTCTTAGCGCATCCGTGCAAAAGTTTAGCGCATAGAGTTGGCAAAGCCAAAAATTTATGACAGAGTCAAAAATTAGGCTTATGGGAGGCATAATATATATGTAATATAACATTTAAGTATAAGTGACATTTCCTCTTCTCTTTTCTCTTTCTTATACTTTAAGTTATATTCCATATATATTGTCAGGTTGTTTGAGAGGGGTTTCAGACCTCTAGGAGTTGTAATGCAAAATCTAGTTTTTGGAAGATCCTCCAAAATTTCAGACTTAGTCAAATTTCAGGGCATTTCAGGATCAGGATTGTAAAATTTGTAACCAAGATCAGAAGTTAGGCTTGTGTAAGCCCACGCTAACATTTGATCACTGATTGTGTGCAGGTTTTAATATTTTTTGTGTAGGGGAAGGAGCAAGTTTAGAGGCTTTAAGTTTCTTTTTTTACTTTCTTTCAACAAAAGTTGGTTAAAAAGAACTCTCTCCTTTTTGCAAAAGTTAAAATAAACCTCATCATTTCATTTGGATGCATAAAATGAACTTCATGCTTTCCTTTTTGGTGTTTTAAAATAAAATTTCATCTTTTCTTTATTGCAAGGTAAAAAGAACAACAAACTTCATATTTGTTTTCTTGCAAGATTAGAGGAAAAACATTTCATTTTGGAAGCTGTAAAAAAAACCAACAATCTTTACTTTGGCAAAAGTTTTAAAAAGAACCTCACCATCCTTTGGTGTTTAAAATGATTCACTTCATTTTGCAAAGTAAAAGAAGTTCATCTTCATTTTGTGCAAGGCAAAGAGGGAAAATTTTCCCCTATCGACTTTAATTTTGTTGACCAAAAATCACGATTTACTTTTGTTGACCAGACTTGTTTTACAAAAGTTTTGGAAATACACACTTTGCTATGAAAGGTTAAAAAGAACATCATGCTTGTTGGAGCAACATCTCCAAATAGAAGTTAGCAAATCGTTGTCTTGAAGGCTAAAAAGAACAACTTGATTGCCTTGTCTCGAAAGTGGAAGGTATATGCTCTCCCCATAACTGGGTGACCAAAAAGCCAAACCACTCTTAAGCTTTCTGTACTTCAAGCATTTACATCCTTTAGCAGGCCTACCTTCTCGAGGGGTTGAAAAACTCTTAAAGCCATTCTTTGGTCGGTGTGAAGGGAACGACTTAAGTGAGAAACGGCTTTGATGCCAAGTGTTCCAATCCACTATAATCAAAAGTGGAGGGTGACGAAAGTCCCTTTCAACGGTTACGCGCAACGATTAGCCTTCCCCCAGTATCCTTGCGATACGTAAAACCTTTGTTCTAAAGGTTGGGAAGCCTCCTGAGGGAGTTTATCACTGACGGTTGAACGAGAAACCTGATTACGAACCATAGAAATAGAAGCTTTGAACCGAGTCAGTCGCCAAACAATGGCAATATCATAGTGCAAGGGTGGGGAAGAATCCGCCTCCAAGATTACTCACCATATATCTCCCAAGATAACTACTCAATTGTGAAGTAATTCACTTTGAGTTAATTTCTGGCAAAAGACAAAAAAATGAGCGCCCTCTAGGGGGTGACAAGGTTGTTTGAGCTGACGGAGTATCAAGACTAGTGGGCTATGATATTGTCAATGACCTTTGAATAAAGAGTCTATCTGACGTGTCTTTTGTTGTAAATCAAACCAGTGATAACATCGGGGATTTGAACACATCCTTAAAAGAATATACACTCAATGTTTAGCATTAGGATGATCATTGTCTTCATGTGTGCTATGTATTCTTGTCACAAATGTTAAAATATCTTGCAAAGTATCCAACAATCAAACTCAAAAGTCAGTTCAAACAAGGAAAAATCATAAAGTGGAGAAGATTTCCAAATCCAACAAAACATCTTTTAAGATGGTTATCAACATTTCAACTATCTTTAGGAAAGACTTTCATCAAACAAGATTAGGAGAATATCAAACCAAGTGATCAAGAATTTATCTATTCGACATAGTAAGCTTGAGTATCCAAAAAGAAATCATCCATCAAAATCACAAGTGTTAAAAAATTCCAAAAATTACAGAAATTCAACCAAGTCAAAATATATTAGAGCAGTTTAGCGTGTGAGAGCAACTTAGCACGTGGGGACCATCTTTTAGCGCATTAAACCTTCACCTTAGCGCATTAAGTCTTAACATTAGCGCTTCATAGAATTCCAATTCTCGCAGTTTTAAGTAGCGCGTTTTGAAAACAGTTTAGCGCGTTGAAGTATCATCTTAGCGCGTGGAAGCCAAACTTTAACGCGTATGGTTTAACAATTAGCGCATTGGTGGCCCATATTGGTGCATGACCTTTTTGAACTAAGACAAAAGAAAAATAAACCAGTTAGCGCGTATCAGGGGGCAGTGTAACGCGTGGAGTCTTTTATCTAGCGCGTTGAGAATTTTTTTAGCGCATCTAGTCTCTGGCTTAGCGCATGATCAAAATAGAAAAACAAAGGGCAAAACCGGGAGGAATTTTAAAATTTTCAGAAACTTTTTTTCATCAGCATCATTTTCATCAAACAAGAATAGCAAAAACAAACCGTTAAGACTATTTCTTGAGCTAATTTGTGTCAAAACAAAAGTTGTAAAATCCTAAACGAATCGTGCGATAAAAGATGTCTCTCTTATCATAATGCAGAAACCTCATCATCAGTATCAACAAAATCCTTTACCATCTTACGAATTTTATCTCACAAACACCACTTGTTTAAAATTTTCAAATTGTCAAATCAAGTTTCCATATCGGGAAGCTTCTATCCATATCATTTGACACGCTTTGTCTTGAAGGGGCATTTAAATCTTCACTCTGATAAAGTAAGATTTGAAATTTTTCAAACAAGATCAACTGAATCCAAACCAATCAAAGGAAACCATTGATCACTCATGCATGACTAATCCTCATATTCTGAGAAGAAAGAACCTTTATCGTAACATCACGTTGAAAAAACAACAACCTAGTTTTTCCAAATTCATCAAGAGAAACAAGTTCTTATACATCAATTGTCAACTATTCAAATCTCATCGGGTATTCCTTCATCACGTCAAATGTTATATCCAAAACAAATCCAGCGAATTTGACAAAGAACCCTTGAAGACAAGAGCATACTGTCAAAAGTCTGCTTTTAATCAAATCAAAACACCAGAGAAATCATTTCCAAATCAAACAAGTCAGTCTTAGAACAAAAGTTGTCAAATCCAAAACTAGCCAAAGATAAGACTTTATCCTATCAAAATCAGGTATTATCATCACCTTGATCAAAAGGTCCGCCATCCAATGGATTCTATCAAACAAACAACATACCAAGTTTAAACCTTAAGTTGTCAAATCAAGTTTCCATATCGGGAGACTTTATCCATATCATTTGACACACTTTGTCGTGAGGGGGCATCTAAACCTTCATTTGATAAAAGTAGACTTAAGTTTCCAAACGAAGTATCTCAATCCAAACATCGAAGGAAACCATTGATCATTCGTGTATGACCACTCCTCATATTTTGAGACGAACAAGTCTTCATCACAAAACTAAGTTAAAGAAGAGACAACCTAGTCCTAGGGCCCTTATCAAAAGGAGTAAATTTTTTTGCGTCAACCTATCAAAAACATCAACTTTGATAATTCATATGACCATTCATCATCAAACCGAGAAAAAAGAAACTCAGTCAAAGGAAATGAATCCTAGCATAAATCAAGATCACGATATCATGGCTCTCCAATCTAATCCCATTTTTTATCAAGATCCCACCTATCAAGAATCTTATGATGATCCCCTAAAATTTTGGTATTCCATCCACGATGACCCTCTTTCATCTCAAGAGCAGAGTCCCATTCAACATCCATCTCCTAAGAAAAATCATGATATTCCTTCCATATCCTCCACTATTCTAATTCAAAATCAAGAGAAAAGCACAAACTCAAATGATCCTACTCCAAGTCAAGATCAAGATCAAAGAATCTCTTCATCCTCCAAATCTATCCTAGGTCCTTTCATTCCAAAGACAAACCCTTCTTCCTCCACATCTATCTTAGGTCCTTTCAATCCAAAGTCAAACTCTTCTTCTTCTAAATCTATCTTCAGTCCTTTCATTCCACAATCAAACTCTCCATCCCTTTCATCCATCTTGGGTCCTTACCTCCCTCCATCCACCAATCCATCACCTCAAATGATCCATAAGAAAGATCAACGAGGAGCACATCTTTGAAATTCTTTCAACCCTCTATCTCAACATCTTTCCAAAACTATTCTTCTATCATTTCCTCTATCTATTTAGGGTCCTTCTGTCTCAAAATTCAATTTTCCTCCATCTCTTCATCACTTCTCAAGTACCAACACTCATCCTGAAAACATTTCTATCTATCCTTGCACAAATCTTCAAACATTCTATCTATTATCCAACACCTCTTTTCTATCCTTCCATCCCTTTCATTCAATCCTTCGCATAAATCCTTCATCTGTGAAATAGGAATTTGTGTCATTTTGTCACATACTTGCCCATGCTCGAATCTCATGTTCAGTCCTTTTCCTAGATATCTATTCATGAAATACTTCAGAATCCGAGGTTGTTCCTCTTTAACATTTTCTTTTGGTTGGGATACACACTCAATCCAGAAAAGAACCACTTATCGTATCTTGGTACCGACATCTTTTGATTACTATATCTCATAAACTTAATCGATTGCTCTAAATCATTGTGATCTCTTAAATTGAAGACATGGCTAGTGAAAAATCTAAAATCTTGCTTCAACGCCACTGTAATTATCAGACCCATGTAAGTTTCATCACTTACAAGCCAATGCGAAAAAAAAAAAAAAAAGAGAGAGAGAGAGAGAAATATCAAAAGCATGAGCAAGAAAATGAATATCAAGAAAAGCAAAATGCAATGAAATGCAATATCAAAATGATTGGCTATGGGAACATGCAAGTAACTCCATCGGGGCTATGGACGCCTAGCTAGCAATGGAGCAATATTTTTGAGATTACAGTGATAACCTCGTCGGGGCTATGGACGCTCGCTGGCAACGAGGCTCTATCCAGGATGCTTTTGAAGCCAAGATAACTCATGTAGCTAGCCATGCTGGATTCTGAAGATTACAATGATCGTATGAGTCAGAATAAACCCACTTGCACACACATGGGTAATCAAAGACTAAGTACCTTGATCCAGTTTGGGATTCTTATTCTCTTTTGAGTCTGCTTCCTAGTTGCTAGAAATGTTCAGTTGAAATTTCCAGAGGTTCTAAGTGTGGGGTTGGGTCTCTATCTTTGAAAAGTTCAAGAACACTTATTCAGATGATGCTAAATGTTGTGACAATTTTACATATCACCTTTTTGCAAATGGAAACCTCTATGCTTGGGGGGCAAAGTTCATCCACTCTATTCTTCCTACCATATCTCCCATGTCCTCTAATCCATATCCCTTATCCTATCTATTCATATCTTCTATCATCCAATTCTTTCTACAATCTTGCTTCACTCTAATCCATATCCCTTATCCTATCTATTCATTTCTTCTATCATCTAATTCTTTCTACAATCTTGCTTCACTCTAATTCATATCTATCTATCCTATCTACTCATTGCTTCCATCATCCAGTGCTATCTATATCCTATCTCTATCCATATCCCCTTTTTCATCCTTGATCTTGATCAAAACTATGGACAACAAATCTATTTCCACCTCGTTCAGTCATCCATTCATCCATTCCTTGTCTTGATATACATTGGGGCAACCAAATACATCTTTCTTCTAATCCAAAAACTCAAAAAAATCAAAATATCCAAAAACTCAAAAAAATCAAAATATCCAAAAAACTAAAAATCAACAAAATAAAAAAAAATCAAAGCATGAACACATGGACCATCCATCAAATCAGATCAACAACAGGAAAATTCTCAAAGTCTGCAATCAAACTTATCACATGTCTTGTTAATCAATTCATTACTTGAAATCAACATCAACATCAAACATGTCTTATATAGGGATAGGTACACTCGAAACCAGACAGATCGGTCTTATATGGGGTACTCACTCTTTGAAACCAGACATTCCTATCAATCATCAAGTTTTGATAATCAATCTATCTATCAACATCAACATCAACATGTCTTATACAAGGATAGGTACACTCGAAACCAGACATATCAGTCTTATACGGGGTACTCACTCTTTGAAACCAGACATTCTTATCAATCATCAACCAAATCATAACAATGACATCAATCAGTAGGATTGCTGGATTTTATTATAGTTAGCCTTATCTTTATCAATTGATGGAAATACATGTTTCACAAAACATATTGTACATATCATATCCACCCATCTGAGGCATCACCAGAAATTCACAAATGCTTATCAATCTTGGACATACTTAGCATAGTCACTGTCCTTGGTTTATCTGAAACAATTATCCAAATAATATCCCACCATGGCTTGGTGATCAGTGTACATATCCATATCAAATTAGTATCAACAACAAGGGGCAAAATCCTGACCTCGCTAGGGGCATTTCATGTTCAAGATTTTCAACATCAGACCAAAAACGTAGCAAGACAACAAGGATCAAAACAACTAACAAATGCCAAACGACAATGCGAGAAGGCTAAACATCACAGACTTGAACCGATTTCAACTAAACAAAGATCTATTTGCAAGATGTTTTAATTGACAAGAATACATTTCCAATAGCATGCATGATTACTTATGGTTGTTAATTTTTGCTTATCATATCTCCTGAGCACCTCCAGGATGTCTTACGACTAGAGAAGTAAGGAAAGAATGTGATGTTTTATTTGTCTTCTATCTATGGGTGAAATCTTTTATCATACAAATTTGTCCTACGAAGCAATCAGGTGGCATATCGCTGAGGACATTTCGGATTTGTATAGGACAAAGGTTAACTCTTGTATGTTTACGCAATACGCACTCAGGTCGTCCTGGTTCAATTATACCTTGACGCTTGTGCTATCTTGCAAAATCAAATATCATGTAAATTTTTCTCAGGTCATTATGGTTCAATTATACCATTATGCTTGTATAAATTTTCAACATATCCTAAACAAATCAATGCTCAATGATGATATCTACAAAGAAAGAAAACAAATGGCTATATCGGATGGCAAATGCAGAATGAGGATGCTCAAAAAAAAATAGTTACATATCATTTTACAATTAGTTGCATATCATTTTACATATTTGCATATCATTTTACAATTAGTTGCATATCATATCATACATCTCATTTTCAAAATATCATTCATCATTCATCATTGCATCCCTCGAATGCATATCTATCACATCATCATGGAATCTTTCTTCACTTTCATATCTTCTATCATTCTTCTAAACTATTTTCATCATTCTTCCAAACTATCTTCTATCATTCTTCTAAACTATCTTCATCATTCTTCTTCTAAACTATCTTCTATCATGTTTTATACAGGATGTATCATTCCTGAAACTAGGCGTTTTGATCGGTCTTATACAGGATATATCGTTCCTGAAACCAGACACTCGATCATTCGGTCTTGTACAGGCGGTATTATTCCTGAAACCAAATGCTCAATCATCCATATCTTATACAAGCGGTATCATTCCTGAAACCAGACGCTCAATCATCCATATCTTATATAGGCGATATCATTCCTGAAACCAGACGCTCGATCATCCATGTCTTATACAGGAGGTGTCATACCTGAAACCAGACTTGCTCTCATTCCAATCAATCTAATCAATCTTATCAAACCCATGCATGCCATCAATATCTACTCTTATATCTTTCAAACAACATTCTTCTTCTTTCGAGAGATCATTCATGCTTTGTGTGCATGAATGATCTCCTGAGGGGGCATTATCATATCAAATCTCAACATCAAATCCAATATCAGTTTCCACATCAAAACAAAGCTATCAAAATCAAACTCACATCAACAACATGAAACAATTTGCTCATCTACATCAAGTTCAAAATCCTATCATTTCATATCAACTTGTAAAACAACTCAAGTTATCAAAAACCATATCAAAACTTGTAATACAACTCAAGTCTCCACAATCACATAAACTTGTAAAACAACTCAAGTTTCCCACCCATATAAGCTTGTAACACAACTCAAGTTTCCAACCCATATCAGCTTGTAACACAAATCAGGCTTCACAGATTGAACTTGAAACAAGGTACGCAACTCATCATATCAAATAAAAAATTTTCAAAAAACAAAATTGATTCATCTCCCGAGGGGGCATCACCATCAAAATATCAAATCTGGAGCATCACACATCAAATCAAATCTGGTATCACCATCAAAATATCGAATCTAGGGCATCACACATCAAATCAAATCTGGGGCACAACTTGCAAATCAAAAGAGCGACACAAGAATTGCATTTGATCATAAATCATGATAAGGCATCATTTTCTTTGAAATAACATGTGCACACACATCACTTCAAAGAGGGGCAAAATGTAGACGTATAAAAATGACCATATTCCTAAATGAATATTTTATGTTCATTTCTCTATTTAATTAAATTATCCACATTCTTCTATTTAATTAAGTAAATTACTCAATTTATTTAAATTAAATTCACTATACCCATTTAATGAATAAATCATTTTATTCAATTAAATCTCCTATCCACTTTTAATTAAATTCAAATTTAATTAAATAGTTATCCTAAATTGAATAAATCTAATTTATTTAATTTCCCCAAATTGCAACTAAATTGAATGAAATTCTTTATTTCAATTAAATCCTATTATCCCTCCATCCACTTGCAAAATCCCAAACCCCTTTCTAATCCCTTCTAGAATCTTCTAATCGCTTTTAATTAACCTAACCCCTCTTCTAAACTTTGTCACATCCCTAAGCAAATGGAAGTCACTTCTCAAACCCTCAAAGTCTTTGATAACCATTAAAGACTTTCAACCTTCAACCACTAAATGGCTCAAAGTCTTTGAAAACCATTGAAGGCTTTCAACCTTCAACCACTTAATCCCCAAAGTCTCCAATAACCATTAATGGTTAACTCAAACCCTCCTACATGGTTAAAACATTTGTTTTAACTCAACCTCTACCCAACCCAAAGGTCTCATCAAACCTTTAATGCTTTGACCATGATTATCTCTTAATCATTTGCACAAAGGTTTATCCTTGGATTAACTTTTAATCCATTGGGTAATCCTAATTTAAGTTTGACCCTTACCCTCTAGATAACCATGAGGTCTTCTCAGGCATTTAATGTCTCCAACCCTTTCTCTCAACCCAACCCTATGTTGACACTTGTCACCATTTCATTGGTGCAAATTGCAAACATGGATCCCTTTCAAACTCAACCCTTGATTAAATCTTTTAATCCTGACCATCCATTGCCCTATTTTTCTATAAATAGAGCTCTCATTCCTCTATTTTCAACAGATCATCCCCCAAATTTGTAGTATCACACTTATGCTCAAATACATTCAAACTTTCATATCATTTTTATGCTCATCATTTAGCCTCTTTTAAATCAGGAACTAGTCTAAATATGCATGTTTAGAATAATTTCTTTATCATTTTAGCTCAATCATAGACTAATATATCATGTTAGGATAGTATTCATACTAACCTTGTCATCTTATCATCTAGTTTATTGCATTTCTAGAATCATACATAGCTTAACATACCTTTCATTCTAAAATCTATCAAAGCATCCCTTGTTTTTGCATTTGCCATCCCTGAACCATTTTGCTCAGTAATCTGAGAGCAAAAACATTGGTTTGAGGGACATTGTGAGATAGAGAACCATGGGACCCACATTGGGAAGCTGAGTAATACTTTATTACTCCATAGTTTGCATCAAGAAGTCCTGTGTGTGTGTGTGGACAAGTATTTAGCAATATTTTCACATATTGAGTTTTATCAGCCCGCTTTTCCCGCATACAATAGTATAATATATATATATATATATATATATATATATATATATATATATATATATATATATATATATATATATATATATATATATATATATATATCCATTATCGTGAATTTGACTTCGTCAAGAATTTTGTCTATACATATACGTAATCATTTGAGATTAAAAATATATACGCATTATATATGTGTGTGTGTGTGTGTGTGTGTGAATTCTAATAATAATTTGATCATGTATTTGTAAATATTGTATATGTATTTATGAAATTAAACTATGTAATGAAAATCCGATATATATATTTAATCAAAGAAAAGGTTTATCAAAGAATTTATTAAAAACAAAGTTTAATGTTTAAATATTAATGAAAAGTCATTTATAGATAAATTATAAAACATAAAAAAGAAAAAATCATATTACAAATATAATATTATATATCATTTTATTAAACATGTTAATAAAGGTGGTGGGTTGAAAAGGTAGTCGACCGTTTGGAGCCGGAGGAAGAGCCGCTTTGGTTGGTTTGTTAGCAGAACTCCCTCCATCCACGGTGGTCGCTGTCAAAGCAATTACACAGACCAGATTTCGATGGAGACTTAAACACTCCCACCACCCCTTGGGGTGACTTGGCATGCAACACGACTTGACATGCAACGTGACTCTTCGGTGGATAAGTCGAGAAGTCGACAAATTTCATGCAGCAATCAAACTCCAACTGAAACGGTTGGAAGTTTTTAACAATAAAAGACTCGAACTTGCCACAAAACAAGGGTGGTATTTAATTCATAGAACTGCATGGAGATTATAGTTACAACCACATGACAATAGAAATAGTGGAACAGTAAATAAGACCCAGAGGATAGCAGCAAACATAGCCAAAGATTAAAATAAATAGACGTATACACACACACACATTCTTTCATTCTTTCTCACATGAGATTAGAAGAGCGATAATTTCTTGAAGGGAGGGTTAGAATAGTTTGATAGAGAGGAAGAATAGTTTGATATAGAGGAAGAATAGTTGGATAGAGAGATAGTTGGATAATATCGTAGAGATTGAGCGATAGAGAGATAGTTGGATAGAGATAAGAATAGTTGGAGAGAAAGAGAGACTTGCGATCAAAGCGTAGAATCATTTGACGAAGAACGACAAGGTCAAAAGCTTACAATCCACTCTAAGTTTCCAAGAGGTTAGAATTTTTTGTTTATGTTTTATTTTATCTGTTAAATTTGGTATAAAATGTGTAGAAATGAAAGTTTAGATAATAGATATGTACGTCCAAATGGGTATCAATTATTAATATCGTATTTGAAATGCTTTATAAACCATTGTGGAATAGAAGAAAAGAATTTAGAGAAAAGATGTTGTTAATATCGTAGTTTGCACAAAAATAAATAGTTTTAATTCTATTTTTAGAATGTGTTTGCGTACTTTTGGTTACATATGAGATTAATTTCATACATGTTTAACACCTTCTTTTGTATGTACTTTATTTTAGTCAAAAGATTGATTTTAAGATTATTGCTTATAAAAGTTTATTGTTTTCCAAAATATGAAAGATTGTCTTTGATAGATATATTAGACAAGTAATGATTAGTAAGCAAAAAAATGATATCTCTATTTTTGTTTTAAAAGAAAGATTGTATTCTCAATAGAATTTGTGTTTGAGGGAATCAAGCTAGGGTTAAGCTTGAGTTGGAAAAATTTACCTTTCGGGACGGGTGCCGAATGTGGATGTTTTAGGGAGAATAGTTGCTTTTTCCAACTATTATTTTGCTATGCATGGCATATACTCACCGAGTTATTATTTGAATTATCCGTAGAAAAAGATGGAAATTCCTTATTTATACTCTCTACCACATCCTAGTATGATAGCGAATGCTTGTTTCTTAGAATGAAGTAGGAAAAATGAAAATGCATATATTATCTAGGCATGCACCAGATTCCCTCTTGCTTTCGAATTCTTTGGTTAAACCAATTCGTATAGGGTCGGGTATTCTTGATTGACCAAGAATTCCGGGGAAGCGTAAGCTTCAAGGTTGGGTGGAAAAAGCGCCTAATTCTTGTTCTCGTCTGCGTTCAAAAGACAGAAGGAAGCGACTCAGACTAAAGATCGACGGATGCATCTTCTTGTATATTCTTAAGGCAATTTGGAAGCCTAAGTAGGAAATAAGAACTTCTTAGTATTGGATATTGTATTATTCATGTGCATTATTATGATATATTCGATGTTTGCTTATATATTGTATAAAATATGCTTAGAGATTGAAATTTTAAGTTTATTTATGATTAAAGAGTAGTTTAGGGTTAGAATTTTGAAATCCGTATGTTATATACAAGAAAAGAGTAAGCCTTGAAAACAAACGGCTCTCATAATACAATTTTGGGAGTTCTTATTTCTTCTCACCAAAGAAAAGAAAGCTTAAGTAGTTAATCGCAGAAGAAAACAAAGGCTGGCAAGGGAGGCTTAGCTTCAGGATTGGACAAAGAGTTATAAGCTTGGAAGGTAGGATTTTTTGCCAGGTTATGTACCATTAATTGTGCTTTGCTTATGAAATTGAAAAGAATTTAAGCTATGATGAGCAGTAGTTATAAGAAAGGCTTTCATTTACACAGTCAATAAATACTTTTAAGCTCATTCATTGATTACTGCCTATTGCATGGAGATGAATAACTGAACAAAAACGTAGCTGAGTTGTAAGCTAAATTGCTAAATTAAGGAAAAACATACCTTGTTATGAACTTCGATAATTTTACAAAGAAATTTAGATAGAAGCAAATTGACATGAGCTATTATAGACATTTCCAAATTGTTGTATCAAACTTATCAATTATCTTAGAATTTCCTAAGGAAAGATAAACCTGGAATGCAATCAACATTATATTGAGATGAAAAGTTGCAGCTCATTTGGAAGCTAGAGAAGTTATAATAAAGATAAACCTAGAAAAGTGTAGCCATGGTTAGAACCAAGAATTATACACACTCGAATTGGTTCTTAGAACAGAACAATGGACTTAACTAATTAAAAATCAGAATTCAAATATCAAATTCTATGAAAATTTTAGCATAGCGTTTTTGTGTTGCTGCAAATAAGTAAACATTCTAACCTGATGAGAATCTTGGAACAATGTACAATTGGAAAGATAATTTCAACATAGTTTTAGACTGAGTTCTCATACTTGTGAGCATGAGAGAGCAGGTTTGCTAGCTTGTGAGCACAAGTATGAAACCAACAGATAATAACAAGAAGTAATTAAATAAATGAAAAGTATTTCATTGAGAATGATAGATATCGATGTTTCTATATCAACAAGTTTTTTTTTTGTTGGTTTGAAGCACAAATTTAGAGCCAATAAGTCTCAAGTTTAAGTCAGTCGCATTAGCATAAGAGACAATCTTGATGGTTTGAAAGACTAAACACCAATTTTGATCTAGTTGAGTAGGGTGGTGAACAATGACTACACGCTTCAATCTGTTAGGGTTTCAAGCAGATCCGAAGCAAATATGAACTAACAATTATATGCAGATTTAAATACAAAAGATAAAGAAATAAAACAAAACACAAATAACACAGAGATTTAACGTGGTTCACCCAGAATGGGTTACGTCCACCATACACAGTCGTCCAATCTTTCTTATTATCCAACAAAAACAGTACATCAACCTTACAATGCCTTAAGCATCCCAGCCGCTTATAACATGCGTTTTTAGGGCAACAAACAAAGTCGACCTTTTTAGGGTTTTATTACAATTTCGGTTTTCATCAACGAAAAATGGCAAAAAAAATTTCTCGGGGGCTCCCGCCCCCAAACCCTTGCCCGAGGCCCAGCCCAGCCCCAGACCCCGGCGAGGATACATGCTAAGTGTACAGTACTTTGCTGATCAGTCACCATATTTCAACACAAATCATGTTGCAACACATGTAAAACCTTTGGCCAAGGTGACGTTATGACAAGTATGTGTTAGTTAGTTCATATGGTCCAAATATACTACCCAGTCAGAGGTCATACTAGTTAGGAGTTACCTATGGTGTGTAATCGACTAGGGTTGTGTAGGATTAAAACACCGGTCTTAGATGGCATTAGATCTATAATCTATTTATACCTAGCGAAGGGTTGGGCCCTTCCAATTGGAAGAGGCATGGGGGATTGTTAAGTTTGCGGTTGGGTGAAAAATCGTCTTGATGATACTTTTTCTCTTTATCAGAATGCAATGATATTTAAAGATTCATAATGGAATTCAAAATTAGTAAACCCTAAACTACTCTTGTGCTAATTTATAATGTTGTTAATAGTTTAGTTCTTATTATGTTTTTAGCATATGTAATCATTCATGGATATTTGTAGATATTACTTTCTTTAGAAAAGTTAAATTTTCATTTCCTTTTTTTTTTTAAAAGAAAAAGAAAAGTTGTAGCTATAATTCTAAAGTTTTATTAAATTAGTTTGATTTATTCTCTTGCTATAGAAATAGCTTGTTAAATATAGGTCCTAATGATGAAGCTCCTAGTTCAAATCCACTCCCAAGTTGTTCAATGTCATGACTATCCAAGTTGGCCTCCAACTCAAATAAATCATTAAAAAATAATTTTCCTTTGTTGAGTAAATACCATAAATTATAAAATGGGAATTAACTAATTCACATTTGTGATTTAGTAGTACTTGCAATTTCTAGAACAGTGTGAAAGAGAACAATATTAAGAGTGTGAAAGGGAAATTATATGATTAAGGAAGCAATTGCAAAGTTCAACTTAATATGTTTTGAATCAAATAGCTAAAAGTAGAGTAATAGAATATGCTTTTGAAACAAAGTATTACATCGCAAAAAATCATAAATGATATCGAAATGTTCCCATTGATAACTATTTTAGCAGATTTGTAAAACAACAAAGGGAGTGTTAAATATTTTTCCATTAGATAATAAAGACTTGCTAATACAAAAGTATATGTGGATGACGGAGTTAAAAAAAATGTTGGACTTTGAGTTGAAAATTTGAGAGATTGTAGGTACAAGTTTCAATGAAAAATCAAAGCACTAGGAACATTCCCTTTCAATGGGACGATTGTTGTTGAAATCTATCCGAATTGCTAAAGAGAGAATATATGAGGCCTACTTTAGGAGGGATTAAGATAAGCCCACAAGACCAGGGCGTGACTTCTTTCAAGGCATGCATTAGTTTTCCTAAAGCATTTATGTACTACTATTGTACTCCTTCTAGACCTTCTAAACCTCCATGTATATGATGAGCCTAAATGGAATGTAGCTCGCTAATAATTGCAAGAGATGCATTTAAGCAATAAATTTCAACAATTAACAAAACATCAAGCCTATAGAATATATGGGAATTTTAAATATAACCAAAACAATCCTTCATTTTGATATAAAATATTGCTATAGTTCATTTTTTTAGTACTACAAGCTGATTTTTATCGTTTTGAATGGAACCATTTTGCTTACGATTCCACAACATCTATATACTATTATGTCTATACTTCTACTTCCCACTTAATTATACAATTGTCACTACCCTACCCGCTTGTCCTTAAAACTTGATGGCCAGTGTCAAATTGATAATATAAACAATCACCTTGGTATTATCGTTAACAATTGAAAAGTTAAAATTCTTTTGAACAATTAGGATCACAAGACTTCCAAGAAAACAAACCTCTTTAGGTTGATATCAAGCCAACAGAGTTTTGTTTAAGCTTGGTTTGACTTTCAATATGTACTTTTGGCAAGTACTCTAAAGGTTCAGATATGTTAAAAAAAATTAGAAATAAGCCTTACTTAGTATTTATGATATTGTTTACTATTTCCCAGTAAATTGTGTCTTTGGATTTATATGCATGGAAAGCATTATTATGAGGCTAAGGCAAATGACAATAGTGTGGAATACAAAAACATCACACCTTTTAAGATGTTAATGTCCTTAACATCAAACATAGAAGCATACCAAAGAACACACCTCTATTTTGATTTCCTTAACCTCTATTAGAAATATACATCCTTTCAAGATTGCTTACCTACGATTCGCTTGAACAACCTGATGAAATATGGTAAATCTTTGATGGTGAACTGCATCCTAGAGGCTAACACTCAACTCTATGCTAAAAATCAATGAAAAACACGATTAAATAGCAATTTCGCACAGTTAGGGTATCATGACAAGGTGGTGGATAGTAAATGCATTTTTTAGGTAATTTTTTTGCAATTTTAAACCTTTAAAAATCGTTGAACACTGTTAAAAATTGCCATTGATTAAAACGAGATTTTCTAGGGGAAAAATTGTTTCGGTCAGAGATTTTTTTAAAATCATAAAAATCAGGATTTTTTAAAGATGTGTGCTTCTTTGCTTTGAATTGTTCATGCTAAGATCTATGGTTTAATAAGCTCAATAACTCTTTTTTTCTAGCATGGTATTTGAGCTTTCATTAATAGGTAGTAGGTCTTCAGTGTTGAATGGAAGTCTAAGCTCTTTGGTCAAAGTGTTGGGATAGTGTGATATGTAATTGTAATTCCAATATATAATGTTGTATTTCTAACCTCCTTTGAATGGATACTTAGATGCTCATGAAGTTGAGACTTATTATCATATAGTTATTGTTCTTTTGGTCTTGGATGACTTGGAATATTAGTTGTAATATTATTCAAAGAAAGGGTGGAGATCATAGGGGCAACTACAAACTAAGTAGAGTTCATCAACACCACTTTCTCATTCAAAGACACTAGGAGAGAGAATCAAGCATCTTCAATATTGGGTGGGTCTTGCATGTTTAGTGGTTACATATTGGAGCATCACTTTTGAGGGATTTTGATAGAGGTTTTATGGATTATTTATAAATCTATGTTGTCAAAATTATTGGATTGAAGAGAGTTTGATGATTATGTACTCTTGATTTAAAGATCAATACACTTCCGCTCTCTTTGGTGGTAGAGTTTTTTCCTAGAAGGTTTCTCCACATACATATGTTGCCAAGTGTTTAAATTTTATAGTTTGTTGATTATATTTTCATATTTCTAATTTATGATTAATCTAATCGATAACAAAAATATTTTGGAAGAAATTTTTTAAATTCAAAGAGGTAAATTTTTTTTCCATCTAAGAAAACCTCAATGCATCACAAAGGAAAAATCACATCCCTTTAAGGGCCTCAAAACCAAAAGCCAATAGAAGCAAGGCAAAGTAAAAGAAATCACAAGAAAGCTTAACAAAACGGTTCCATTATTCATGGATGTCTTCATCAATTAACTTCCATAATTTACTAGAGCACACTAGAGGAAGGTGCTCCCAATCTTTGATATGCTAGTCGACCAACTACTCGGAAGCCCGCTTAGTCAAATAATCAACGACACCATTCCATTCTTCAGGGATGTGAGTGGAAGAGACTGAATCCAAATAGCTGCCCAACATAAGAGTCTGTTGGGCCTCTGAAGCTAATTAACACTATTGAAATTCTACTTGTTCAACAAATTATGACGCAAGAGGTACTCCCTCTTGCTTTCAACTTCACAATTTCAAAAACCCAAAAACAAACCAGAGACTCTCCGTTCAACACATTGCAGTGCATAATTTTAATTCTATTTCAATCAATAATTAAATGAACCTACAACAAAATTTGCAAACATATTTATAAATAGAGCCTTCAATGGCTTCTCTCGTTCATATTAATCTTTCCCTCTATTCAATTCTCTCTTGCGAACTCTTGTCTTCATACTACACATAGCAATCTCCTGGTCTTGTTTATTATCTAAATAGGTCTAAAATCTCCTAAAACTCCTTAAATTTAATCTTTTCTCAAAATTTGAAACTACATCAAACACTGCCAAATGATTTGATTGAACAATCACACCTGGAAGAAAATAACTTCACACAACTGTTTTATATATATATATATAATTGATTGATTAGATTTGCAACAAGGAATAACACTTTGCTTACTATTAAAAACTGATTTTATATAGCAAATAAACTTCTACAACATTCATTCAAATCTTAAAGCAAAATATGGCTCTGGCATACCGAAATACATAGAAGACTAAATGAAATCCTTCCAAACTTACACCAAATTACTTTGATTCGTGAATAAAAGAAAATACAACAAATTAGCAACAATACCACATGACCAAACCACCAATAAATTCTGGCAACACAAAATAGTCAAAAGAACATTACAATTGCTCCACAAACACTTGCAAACCAAAACTCAAGAAACTATTGAATCCTTAAGCACAACGATAATGTCTGAATAACATTATATTATGGTATTCCTTTACTCCCATACTTAGAACACATGGTAATCCTTTGAATCTCGTCCTTAGATCACTTGGAAACTTTGGGGCATCTCATTCTACAGTCTCCTTCTCCAATGATTTCTCAACCATTGAAGAATTACAAGCTAAGGGTAAAATTGAAGAGCCAGATTTTGAATGCCCTACAAAATGGCTAAATTTCTTAATATATGAAATTTCAATTCAAAATTCAAATTGGATGCCAAAATACCACTAGTTCAAATGAGGGAAACTTGCATTGAATTGAAATGCTCATTTTTGACAACTTTCATTTGAAAACCAACTATTGCCAAAATTGCTTAAGGATGCCAATGAAACTTTTAAAAACCTCATCCCACCAAATGAAGAAATTGATTTTAAATCTCTCTTTTTTTTTCTTTTCTTTTTTTTTGAGGAATATGGATTTGAATAAAAATAAAAAAATTATTAAATTATTATATTTTACAAACTGTCTTATGACCTTGACTTACTATTTCTAGATAATAGGAACAAACCACTTTTAATAAGTTTCTATTTTTTGAAAAAGGGAACATAATGTTTCCCCTAGGCCCTGACTACCTGCGACGCCCCCTCTCCTTTTTTACTAACTCCTCTATCTTTTTGTATTTTGCTTTTGATCTTCCCAAATAGTCATTGCCTTTCCCATTTTTCTGTCCTTTCAACCTCTATCTCTTCTACTCCCTATTGTATTTTCTCTCCATGTACATTCGATGGAATGTCTATAGACATCCTATTGGCCCTCTCTCCCGTGCTACACACATTGCTCATTCTGCAATGTTTTGTTGAGGTGTCAACGCCAAAATAATTAGTGGTGACCCAAAGAGCTCTTAACCTCATGTTAGGCCTCTCTTTTCTTGGCCGCTACTAAGAATCTTCTATCTTTTCTTCGTTTGGAAGCAATTTAATAATTGTAGTTTATTTTATCGCTTTGTTCCCTTTCTCTCAACTAGACATTAGTTTTTAATCAATTCATGACTTATCAATTCCTCCTTTTGCCATTTGATGAATGTGCATAAGCTCCCAATCAACCCCTACTTCCATTTTTTGTTTTGTTACTTTGATGTTTTCCCTAATGGCGTTGTCATGAAAATAGACACCCATTACTTGCATTTGTTTGAAATTTCTAAAGACAACATGTGTGTGGTCATTACTTTTGTGGGCTTTATCAAACATTTCATGTGTCATGTTCCAAGATATCAATAGGCTATGAGGATGTTGGCAAAGATCATGAAAATTGGTTTCACACCTACCAAATACATTTTCTACATCAATTTTGTTCATATCCCACAATGTTGCATTTTTTTATTATATCGAAGAGTTCTATGTTTCTACATTTTGCATACATATCTACCATTGGGAAGATTCCATACATAATGAAGTCGTAGGGATTTAAGAGGTTTAGGTATTGAAGTCATATAGTTACTCTATAACGCTGAATAGAGAGATGCCCAAATAAAACCAAAACACACCAAAATAGAAAGCCTGAAAATGTTTTTGATATGTGCTTAGTCTTGGAGTGAAATACCAGATTCTTAGATATGTCAATAGTTGCAGAGTTATCACAATGAATAACAACTAAATCATTACAACTCACTTGTATATCCTTCAACATCTGCTTCATCCATAGAACTTGAGTGCAATTAGTTGCTGCTGCAACATATTCAGCTTCAGCAGTAGATAAAGAAATGCATGACTGCTTCTTGTTGATCCATGAAACCAACTTCTTCCCAAGAAAGAATGCTCCACCGGATGTGCTCTTTCGGTCATCAACATCACCTGCCCAATGTGCATCTGTATATGCACATAAAGTAAAGTCATCATCTTTAGGGTACCATAAACCATATTTAGTTGTTCCTTGCAAATACCAAAATATCCTTTTTATTGCACTTTCATGATTTTCTCTTGGATTACTTTGAAATCTTGATACAATACTAACTGCATTCTTTATATCCAGTCTAGTCTAAGTTAAATATAGCAAACCACCAATCATAGATTTATATCTTGTAGGATTTACTGGAGGGGATACATCTTTAATTGACAATTTTTCACTTGTAACCATAGGAGTACTAACCAGTTTGGAATTTTCCATACCAAATTTCTTCAATAATTCCCTTAGATACTTAGTTTGATAGATAAAGATGCCTTTGTTAGTCTGAGTAATCTACAAACCTAGAAAAAATCTTATTTCTCCAGTCATAGACATTTCAAATTCACTCTTCATATTATCAGAGAATTCCATGCACAATTTTTCTTCACCTCCAAAAATGATATCATCAATAAATACTTTAATAATCAGAATATCATCATTGGTGATCTTATAATATAGGTTACTGTCAACATTACCTTTTATAAAATCAAGCTTCAAAAGATACTTATCCAACCTTGCATACCATATAGGGCTTTCCTTAATCTGCAAACCATATTTTTATCATCTACAAGTAAAAACCCATCAAGTTGCCCAATAAAGACTTCCTCTTCAAGTTATCCATTTAGAAATGTACACTTAACATCCATTTTATAGACCTTGTAGTTCTTATAGGCTGCATAAGCAAGAAATAGTCTAACAACTTCAATTCTAGCTACCGGTGCAAAAGTTTCACCGTAATCAATTCCTTCCTTCTAAGAATATCCTTTGCAGAACAATCTAGTTTGGTTTCTTACAACTTGCCCATCCTCATTCAGTTTGTTTCTAAAAACCCATTTAGTTCCAATAACATTCTTATTTTTAGGCCAGGGAACCAAAGTCCAAGCATTGTTCTTTTCTATCTGATCTAATTCATCTTCCATAACTTTCATCCAACATTCATCTTTACAAGCTTCAATTACTAATGCCAATTCAATCTAAGAAATGAAACATACCTCTTGATTTTCCAATCTTCTTCTTGTCATAACTCCCTTGTTTTTGTCTCCAATGATCTAATTTTCAGAATAATTTAGCCTTACATACCTTGGTGTTTTCTGATTTTCAGGTTCTCTATGCTGCTCTTTAGTTATAGTTGAGTTTTCTAATGATGACTGGGTAACTGGTTCAGTATTCTATTCCGGTACAGGCATTACTGGATCAATTATGATCATTTCCACTGCTGATTCTTTGTCATAAGATTTAGCTTGGTCTTTGTGCTGCTCATCCACTTTCACATTAGTGCTCTCCATAATTCTCCGCAATCTTTTGTTATAACATCTATATGCTTTGCTCTTAGTTGAATAACCAAGAAATATTCCTTCATCACATCTGGATCAAACTTTCCAATGGAATCATCTCTTTTGATATAACACTTACTTCAAAAGATTCTGAAATACTTAAGAGTAGGGGAATGGCCAAACCATAATTCATAAGGTGTCTTACCGGTATCTCCTTTGATATGAACTCCATTGAATGTATAAATTGTTGTACTTAAATAGATATAAGGCAAATTATCTTCCATCATCATGGTTTTGGCTGCATCCAAAATGGTTATGCTCTTTCTTTGCACAATGTCATTCTGCTGAGGTGTCTGGGGTGCAGATAACTATCTCCTAATGCCATTTTTCTCACAATAGCTGTTGAATTCACCGGATGTGAATTCACCACCTTGATATGATCTTAGACACTTGATTTTCATCCATGTTTGTGTCTCAACCATAGCTTTAAATATCTTGAATTTCTCAAAGGCTTCAAATTTCTCCCGTAGAAAAGCAACCCACATCATTCTAGAATAGTCATCAATGATTAACATGAAATATCTATCTCCTTGAAAGCTTCTTGTATTAGCAGGACCACATAGGTCAGTATGAATCAAATCAAGAATATCATTAGATTTATCAAGTATGCTCTTAAAACAAGTTCTGATTTTCTTACCCATTTGACATTCCTTACATACCAGATTATGAGGCTTCACAATCTTAGGTAAATCTCTAACTACCTTAGTTGAACTGATCTTTACAATGCAATCAAAATTTATATGACACAACCTCTTATTCCATAGCCAACTTTCATGAATATGTGCAATCAAACATGTTTTTTCACTGATTTTCAAATGAAAGTTGTTACCTTTTGTCTGTGTACCGGTTGCAATCTCCAATCCTAATTTACTAATGATTTTCCACTTTCCATCCTTGAATTGTAATTGAAATCCTTTGTCTACCAATTGTCCTACACTCAAAAGATTATGCTTCAGACATTCAACATAATAAACATTATCAGTGTTATGCTTACCATCCAATGAAATGGCTCCTCTTCCTTTGATCATGCATGCTTTGTTATTACCGAATCTGACTTGACCACCATCAAATTCTTGTAGGGTTAAAAACTTTCCTTTGTCTCTTGTCATACGATGATAACATCCACTATCTATTACCCATTCATCTTTGTCTTCAACTTTTGCTGCAAGGGCCTTTCCCTCATTTTTGATAACTGGTTCCAGATCATCTTCCTTCATAGCGTAAAATACCCAGTCTCTTCCATTGCTGGATCCACTAGCTGAATCTCTTGTTGGTTCTTCCTCTAAGTCATCAGTTACTCCTTCCTCATCAACATAGTAGCATGATTTGTTTTTGTTTCTCCTGTACTTATGTTGGATTTGATATTCAGGGTTAGGCTTAAAAGATCTTCTTTCTCTTTCTTCCAATTTTGAATTCCTTTCAGGACATCTAGATGCCAAATGACCTATCTTATTACATGCAAAATATTTGAAAGGATATTTTCCTTCATACTTACTTCCTGTCAGACCTTTAGGTATCCTAGCAAATAGGGCTTCAAGTTGCTCAAGCTCTTCATCTTCTTTCCTAATCTCTTCCAATCCCTTTGCATACAAAACTTTCCAATCTTGCTTTCTGGTTGATGATGTAGATGCCTTAAATGCAATATCAATCTTTGCAGCTCCTAGAGGACAAAATTCTTCAATCTCAAAAGAAGATATCTTCCCAAAAAGAGTATCTCTATTGAGAGAAGAATTAAGCATGGTTCTTAGCCCATTAATTGCAGTTACCTTCATCTTATATGCCGATGGCAAAACCCTTAATACTTTTGAAACAATCACTTCCTCGCTCAGAGATCCACCACAACACTGAATTCCTAATACAATTTCATTTACCCTTTCCATGAATGCAGAAATTATTTCATCTTCCTCCATCTTCAAGCTTTCATATGTAACATTCAAGTTTTGCAATTTTAACAGTAGGATCACCTTCATTCAGAGTCTCCAACTTGTCCCATATAGCTTTTGCCGATGATTTATCCAATAATCCCATGATATGTTGATCTGATAAGGCACTTAAGAGGGCTTCTCTAGCTCTTTAGTCATTTTCACTGTTCTTTTCCAAGTCGGCCAGTGTAGGATTGCCAGATGTCGGATCATGAGGAGTGTAACCTTTCTCAGTTATTTCCTAAATTTCCTTTCCAATGCATCTTAAAGGAGTCTCCATTCGAATTTTCCATACTCCATAGTTTGTTCCATCAAGCCTAGGGTTGTCCTTCCGGTAAATAGTAGTTGAACTATTAGTTGCCATAGGATCTTCCTCAAGCGGTCAAGCTTCTGCAAAAAGAGGACTAGGATCTTATACCAATTGTTAGGATAACCGGTGAACAATTGAGAGGGGAGGGGGGGGGGTGAATAAATTGTTAATAGATTATGTGAATTAAAATACTTAAAAGCTTTTACCGGAATAACTGATAAAGCATTAAAGCATAATTGAAAACCATAGAATCAATACTATGCAACCATAACAAATAACACCATGATTTGTATGTGGAAAACCCGGTAAAGGAGAAAACCACGGTGGGAAACCCTACCCACAGTTAGATGATACTTCTACAGAAAGTATATGATTACAATAGGGGCCTGCACATGCAGGAAGGCACACTGCCTAGAGTGCACTGCTCATCACAATGGAGTCTCACTGACTACAAAAGAGGTCAACCACCTCAAAATATTTGGAAAATAATCTGGAAAGAAGAACTGCCTATGATAGCATCAAACATGCCAGATTATAGTTCTGGTTAAGCTCAATACCAGAGGTCTAAAACCTCTTACATAAACCCAACTCGATCACCTATGATCGACCAAATCCTCTGCACAAATTCTTATTACATTATTCTCTCCTTGCCTATACATACGATCTACAATGAGATCTTACATCACTTTTATACAAGCACTAGACCTAAACAATTAGGTCGGCCACCCAAATGATAATTCAATAGCTCCATTACATAATCCTAAAATAAAATCATAAAACATGTTGGCCTAAGGCCAAACAAACATCATCCCAATAAAACATCTTGGAAGCGCATCAAAAGGATCCACTAACATGTTTCATGAAACCGGTCCATAACCTAGATAGCACCAGACCTAAATTAGATCCACACATGCCAAAGCAATGACACCAATCAGTCAAGGCACGAACACAATCACCATCAACATCCTGAATCCCTTCTAGAAGCTGCACCAACACCACTTATGCATTACATCAAAGATATTCAATAAAGCTCTGTCGGTGAAATCCTTACTGGACCTACAAAGCAGGCTTACTAGAACATAAGATAGCATCCGATCATCAAGTCAATACCAACTGACTAAAACATACTTTAGAATCATCTGAACTATTCATACAAACTTATTCCATCATCCAGATCATATCGGTGACAATCAACTAGCAATCTTCCCAATCCAACCCTTCTACCGGAAGCCAGTAAACAACCATAACAGCTAGTGTTGACGTCAATGACAAAATATCAATGTAACACATAATCAATTCCTTCATATTGCCAACAACTGGTGTGGGGCCCTTTTGATTTATTTCGTTCACCAACGTCGTATCTGTTCTTCTAACCCATTCCGTGAACTGCTATAGTTAGTAGTTAGTCGCAGTTAGAATTCAAATTTAAACCCACTGCTGCCACACTGGAAGATCTGCACAGACGCACATAGTCACACTCATCATTAATGAAACTATAGCCAGTTTGAATTTTAAATTTGATTTGCAATGTCCCGTCTAATCCTTTTAAAGTAGCAATAGGACATTTTCTTCCACTGGAGCAAACACCACAACCATAAGAGTTGCAGAAGTAAATGGCATCCTAAGATTTGTTGGCATGGTTGCACTGATTTCATGTTTATCCTTGTTTTCTCACTTCTTTAATTTCTTTGTTCCAATTGATTCTTCCAAGTTTGTGTTTTTTGTTGTGCTTTACACTCACTTTAATCATTCCCTTTCCTATCATTTCTCTATACATTTCCCTTCTTCAACATGTTTTTTTGCACCTATTTATATGTTGTTTGAAAATTTTTTAGAATAAATTTGGAAGCATTTTGATCACGAGAGGCATAGGAGGAAGCTTTGCAAAATGGTGTAAAGAATGAAGGTGTAGAAGTCATTTTAGAGGATATCTCATTTGTTCATGCAACCTTCCTCTATAGTCAATGCAACTATTTAATTTGGGGAGCACTATTCAAAGTGGGGGCTTTGGTTTTGTAGGTTCTCTTTTCAGTTATTAATCATAATTATAATTTCAATGGTTTTTGGTGCAAGTTATTTCAAAGTGTTTTCTTCAACTAAATACTTGGAATTTTAAAATTTGTAGAGAGATGAGTTTCAAATTATTAAAGTCAAGTATTTTGTTGTTTCTATTAATATGTGTTCTGATATTACCAGGAATTTGAACAAGTTAGATGTGGTAAGTTTGTAGAGCTTCATTTAAATTCTACTGAGCGAGATTCACAGGCGGTAGAGTAGACATTGCAATGGTTCCCTCTCACTTCCAGATTTGGTTGTTGGTCTTTTCTTTTTTCTGGTAGTAGTTTAGATAAATTGCTTGGTATGAATTTGAATGATTATATCTAGACTAACCCATATACAAGATAAGACACCCTTATGATAATAGTACTAAATACATGATTAAAAATAATTATAATTAATTTAAGACCTCAAACCAATATATTTTAATGATTAAATTTTCTAAAAATTACATTCTTATGAATTAATTCTTACAATTATGATATTCAACAATAATTTTTAAAAAGTGGTTGGTGATAGGGATCCTTAATCAACCAAATAGAATGATTAATGATTTTTTAGTAGTTTAATATTCATTCATTAATGGATAATGAGCATCCCTTTCCATGTTCAATACTTAAAGTTTTTTATTAAAATTGTGTAATCCCTTGAAAGGATTACCTTGTTAAAATTATTTTATTAAGATTTATATGCTAGTTGTAAATTGGTGTTTAGGAAATCCTTATCAGTAGTTTCCTAAGATTCCAATATAATGCCATTGTCTTTGTGTCTCAAGAGCGTGTAATGTCACTTAGATAATTGACCTACATCCTTCACATCATTTTATAATTTAGGACTATGGTAGAATCACATTTCTTAATTTGTACATTTTAAAGAACCCATCAAAACCTCATTGTTAAAGGAAAGATCCTAACACGTTTTTAGGTTTGAAGATCTTCTTCATGAGCTTATTTTCTAGAATAAATTAGACCCTTTGAATACTTATTCCCTTGAAAAAATGTTGTTTGGCTTCATTTTGGAAGACATTATCCCCTATGAAGATATTATATCCTTTATAAGTTATTTTTTATTATTTTCATTGATTTTATAATTTAGTTTTCGCATATAGAATGGTTCTCATTGATCTTATTTTGATCCAATGGATTGCATATTTGTAGTCATTATCAAAGCACATGAATCAATCATAATTTTCATGTGATCCTATAGTTCACACAACTCCTAAGTAACTCCATGAAATGTCTCAAGTTCCTTATGGACCATTCAATATCCTCAAATTTTGATCTCTTGTGTATGTATTAGGGGAAACTCAACTTGATATGTGATTAGGATAGTTGTTCCATTCAGAACTCAAAAAAAAAGTTTAAGGATGTCTTTTTGTAGCATGTAAACAATGCACTTTATAACCTTGAAAGATTCAATGAATCACTACGTTGTGCTATATTATTATAGATTTAAAATGTTCATGGAAAGTTTATGAATGTTACGAAAAAAATTGCAAAAAAATGTAATAAACTATGTGATTGAGATAAATACCTTTGTTCTATTTCATTCTTTGGTGTGTTGTATCTAGAGGAAGGTGTGTTGTTTGGTTGGCCAGAACAAAGGATACGAAAGTTGTAAGTCATAGAATTAATGACATATCAAATGAGTTTGAGTTTACTTATCATAATTGATGTGTACCGTTTCCTTAGATGTTGTTGCAAACTAGTGCTTCCTTGTGTATTTGTATGTACATTTTGTTGGGACATCTGAAAAATGAAGACAAAGAAATAAATAAGTGCCATATTGTGGCAAGATCAATGAGGGTTGAAATCCTTTATTGAGTTACATATACATAAGTAAGTGACATAAAGCCACTCCGATAACAAAAAAGGTAAGAACAAAAGTCTCATAGGCAATAAAAGTAAGCATCCAAGTTAAATGGTGTTTAGAGAGGCATCGATAAATTGATCGAGGAAATAAAGAAATGAATACAAATAATAATGACAGATATAATGAAGTTGTTGATGTGGATTTTGAGCTCACTTCAACTTGATCAAATCTCACTCCAGAATGAGATTATTAACTTAAAAGATCAATAAAAGTCTTAATCCCAAGGCTCGATACGTCAATGTTTGACCCTATGGTATTCACTCAGCACACATGCATCAAGTGCTATAACAAATGGATTCCTGATTGATTCACTAGAATTCACCAACAATGCCTAAATCCTGGAGTATTTTTCTTTAAATTACTCAACCAGACAATGTTTCTTTATCAAATGAAAGAAAGGAAAAGAACACACGAAAGTAAAATAAATTTCTATCTATTGACCAGCTTCACAATTAAATATTTTTCTGAAACAATTGAAATGGTGAATAACAAATTTCACAAATATCTATAATAATCTCACAACTATTTATAAAATTGTTCAATCTTTTAGAAGAAATTGTGATTGACAAAGGAAACTGGATAACACACTAGAGAAGGCTTGCACATAGTTATGTATTTACTTGTCAACAACAATATTTACAGTTTGATATACTTCAAAATTTGACCTTCATTTTCACCAATCCAATTACTTGCAAAGAAAATACACCAATTACAACAACTGTAACAAGAAGGAAATCAAGAAACAGAGCTTTAAGAAATATTTCTGAGCTCACTCAAGTCTAGAATTCCCAAACTTAACAAAATGAGGACCTAAGGTCACTTTTATAGCGACAAATCAAAATAGGACAAAATCGCTAGCTGACATACATAAGACAAGACTCATAATATTTTATATTTTGGCTAAGTCAAACCTCTTCCTTCCTTTTGCTGGGCTCGTCAGTCTTCAGCTTCTGTAGCAAATATGCTTCAAAGTCGGTTATAGCGTGAACTATTTCAGCCTTTTCACATCCTTCAACTACGAAGCAATTGAGTTCTTGCACTCAACAACAGTGCTGCAATTGATTAATATCCTTCTCCATTGAGCTAATATTCTTTTCATATTCCCGAACCACTGACTGCACTTGTGCGATATCCCTTAAGATCTGCTAGCTGTTGTATTTTTCAAAATCAGATAACCTTCATTTCCAAGTGTTCTCAAATTCTAGTAATATCCCCATGTGTCCTAGACGCACTGCATATTCAATCCGTAATTCCATAAAAAATTCTATAAGCACTTTGTTTTGTCCCCTGGCTTTGGTAGCATTCCTCATTATGCTTTACAACTTATTTTTACACTTGTTCAATTTATCTGCCTGCCAATCATTTAAAAAATTTCATGATTCCATTTCATCTATCTGCTCTTATTGTAATAATCCCCGCTCTATCAATTCATTAGCGAGTACTTCTTCCATTTAACCCAATCTCTTTGATTCCGTCTCAATCTGTTCCAACAACTCTTTGCATTTGCTTTGAGTTTGGATTATTCTCTTCATCAACTAGGTCCATGCAAAATACTTTGATACCACCTTATGCAACACAAGCTTATCCTATGTTAAAAGTTCATGAATCCAATCATCCACTACACCTGCCTTATGTTTCAAAGTGGTCACTGCATCTACCTCATCTTTGGACATCAACACTGGATGTTGTGGTATCGCCTGTGGGCTTGATCCTAGTTGAGTAATTCCCTTAATGAACTAGACTAATTGCACTATCTGACTCTTTTGTTCTTTTAATTTCTTTTGGTCTTTACACAACCTGTCCTCCATAATAGCCACACCTTCCTTAGTTATTCTTGCACCTTCAAATCTTGAGGGCTTGCCTAGCTAGACTATCATGATTTGATTATCTTGTGCTATTAATTCTTGACCATCTTTATCAGTTGTTGGCTCTGCAATGTGCAAATATTGCTCACCTTCCGCATTTAATCGAGTTGCATATCTAATTTTAGGTTTCCTCCCTTTCTTTACACTAGGAGCTTAGGCTAGAAAAAATTTGAACTCTAATGGTACCACCTTTACATTTTCCTTAGACGATGTTTATTGTTGCAAACAATTTGGTATATTACTGCTTCCCACTCTGACCAAGAATTTCCTCTTCTAGCAGAGTTTCTCTTCTTTCCCTTTGTTCTTGATTATCCAATTCCTACTCAACTTCTTGATTAACATTCATCTTTGCTTTTTTATTGAGGTTTTTCTTTTCATTGTTGTCTTGCTACTTTTCAAAAAAAATCGCATCCTTGGTTAAACTTTCTACTTCAACACTTTGCACTTCTTTATCAATCTTTAGCGAAGTATTTTGTTGTGGAGCCACTTCCTTTTGTGTCACATTAGTAATCTGTAGTGAAACATTTTGTTGCGGAGCTTCTTCACTTATTTGATCTCCTCCTTCATTTATCCTTTTGCTTTCCATCTCTCCTTGTTTCTCTTTTTGGGCACCATGCTCCCTTTCCATATTTAAAACTTGTTATGTACCCGCAGATGTTGCTTTTCCTCCTCTAATTTTCTCTTGGTCTGGCGGAACATTTCTCGATTCTAATGGAGTTTCCCTCTCTTCTTCTTCTAAAAGATCTTCATCTTCAGATTCTTTCGATTCTTTTTCCTCTATATTTATAAATTCTCCCATCATGCTTCTTCATCTTTTCCTGAATTTCCCTGACATTTTCCAAGGCTTCCCTACCAAAGTATCCATTTGTCTTTATTAAGTTGTGGTCCAATATCGACTTCTTAGATGTAGGTTTTCGATGAATTGGGATGACGTGGGGGCATCCTAAATGCACTCTTTGAGTCAAATTAGTGTCATTTGTCAAATTTTGGTTTCTTTTGGTTTGATTGAGTCAATAAGGTCATATAATACCATTGTGGTTCATTTAAGACCATTATCAAAAGATTTGGGAGATAAGATATCAAAAATGCAAAAAATGTCAATGTTGCCCAAATAATTGTCAAGCAACTTTTGTAAAAGTTGTCAAATTGATGTACTTGGTAAGAATAATGATTGGTGGGTCGGTTGAGGAAGTTTATATGAATGAAAATTTATTTAAATTCCACCCAAACTCGAATTTGGAGGTTGGATCAAGGATACAAGGAGAAAATTGTGATTAGAGCATTGTAAATTCCGTTTTTTCTCATGTTGTAGGTTGCTCTTTGGTTTTGTACAGACTGTAATTCACATTTAATGATATGTACTTGATTCAATATGTTAGAGGATTGAGTTATCTTCCATTTTCATCAAGTTTTGAGTGAGATGTTGCATTTTTACCATGGACTGCCCTAAATGACTATTTTTTCTTCTTCTTGTGACAGTCCAAAAGAAACACGTGGTACGTTCCTATAAGTTGCAATACGAACTTGAAACCAATAGGAAAATTTGAATACATTAGTCTACTTTCATATTATTTTGGTTTGGTGCAATTTGATTAAGATTTACCCGAGTTATGTCATTTTTGGTGAGAGCAGGTATGTTCTGAAACTAGGGTTTCCAACAATACTAAAAAAATCATATCTACCATTTGGTACGGTGAAAAATTCTATTTTTTTGTGAGAAACTCTTTTTGACATCCCATAAAGGATTCCTAAGTCTTGGTTCATTATATTTTTCTCTAGTAAAAGTTATGGAGAAGAATGTGGTCTCTAACACTGTTGACAGAGTTGAATACCCTAGTTACTTGAGGGTTTGCCAAAAGCAATGCATTATTTGATCATGGTTGGATGCGAAACTTGTGAGATGTGTTGTGTTGGACTTGAACAACCCAAGATCCCACTTTACATGTTGTTTTCATTGTTGAACGTCTATTAGGTCACTGCATCAATGTTTCCAAATTGAATTAGGATGCATTTAGCCATTGTTTGAAATGAAACATTGTGTGAAAGGTGTCAAGTCAGTCAAGTGTGTTTAGGAGAAGTTCTTTCGATTCTTCTTCATCTATATTTATAAATTTTGCCATTGTGCTTCATCATCTTTTCTTGAATTTCCTCGACATTTGCCAAGGCTTCCTTACCAAAGTATCCATTTGTCTTTATTAAGTCGTGGTCCAAGATTGACATCTTAGATGTAGGCTTTTGAGGAATTGGGACACCTATTTATTTCACCATCAAAAGGATTTACTGAAGCATTTTCCAATTTCTTCCGCTCTCTACTTTCTAACGTTATTTCTTTAATTAGCTTATACAAAGCAGGTCACAGAGTAAATTTTATTTTAGTACATTTAACTCTATTCATTCATTTAATTATTAACTATTGAAATTCCTCGTGCTTCACCTAATGTTGTATCTATTCCTTGCGGACTGCAGGAGATATTGAAACTTTTATTCCATTACTGTTTAGAAGTTTCATTGTGTTAAAAGATAAATTTTCCCATTCTTTCGACCATGAGTTTGATTCTTAGCCTTTTACCCCACCTCTTAGAGGCTTCCAACATTTTATCCTCAAAAATTTTGTGGGTCCTAATTTCTTTAGAAATAAATTGGGCTTGTTGTGAAATCACACAACAAAAGCTAAAACAACTTTGTTATAGATGGAGTATTTGATATTAATAACTTTGTTCGATTCAACTATGTTGTGTGTTTAGGTGGCAACATGGGTTGTTTTGTTGTTGGATGTTGTTTGTGTGGCTATAAGAAAGCAAACCAAAAATTCTTGTTCACAAAGTCCATGTAAAATGGTATAAATTTTTGTTTAGCTACTATAGTAGACATATTTTAATATTTTTTTATATGTCCTTGTGGGGAAGCAAGAGATTGCCTTATGATTTCTTTGTTGTTTAGACATCTACAAGAGATAAAAAAAATTATAGTTATGCAAATAAATAATGTTTCTAGTCAATTATAAATTTTTAGAAATTGTCCTCATTGGGCAATGCATAGAATTATTCTAAAAAGGGTATACATTTCTAGGTATCTAGCATAGTGGACATGGTTTATTGTTTTCTACTGGGTTCTTATGTAGAAGTAACATCTTTCTTTCTAAGTTCCATTTTCTCAAGGCACCTACAAAAGGGGTGTATATGAGGTGAAGTGTGAGAAGAAATGTCAACATAGAGGAAATGTGAAGGCATTAACTTGAGAGAATGGATCATTGATGAGTTAAGATGTAAAATCATGTCAAAATTTGACAGGTCAAATAAAGATCTGTTACTTATATGCAATTACAATATAGACTTAAAAAATAATTTGTTGATTGTCATGTGAATCCATTTGACTATGTTGTTGTATGTGTAATAGAAACGAGGTGTGTCATGAAGAGGTTAAATATGCTGCAAAGGTAGGGTGCAAATAATTAATTTGAAATTAAAATAGGAATTTTATTGTACAAAATCATTAGCAATATGAAATGAATAACATGAGTGGATTGGAAATTTGACATTAGACTTCGGTTGGCTTAAGATGATTGGATTAAAAATTTGAGATTGGAAATAAAGTACATACCATACATTAAATTAGTATTTTAGTTAAATAAATAAATATTTATATTATAGTTTGAGTTAAATTAAAAAGATGAAATTGTATATAATGATAAATTGAAAATATTTAGGGTTGTTTAATTTTTTGATGATGTATGAAAAATATGACATTTTATCTAATCTAAATCATAAGTATAGAATTAGATCTATGTTGTGGAGCTCGTGATAAATGCTAGCTTAAGATCTCATTTGATATAAGACTAGAATGCACCAACAATCTTGTCAATGGACACATTTTTACTATGCAGTCTAGTCTAATGATTATGGGTTTGTTTTCTAATGATGCAATATTTTAGGTTTATTGCTTTTGGTACCTTTATTCTTTTCTAAGAAACTCCATCCAAAGAAACCATTAAGATATATTAGGTTTTAATGTAGAAAACATAACATTTTATGATCAAATTAGATGATAACAAGGTCAAGTTGTCAGAGAGTGATCATTTCCACTTCTCCTTTGAGTTCTACTAAATTCAAGAGGCTATTATTTTCTAGGTCCCATAACAACAATCATTTCTAAACATATTCTAAATAGAAGAAAGACAACAAATATTGTACAATTTATCATCAATTATATTGAATCTATTTATTAGTTTAGTTAAGTCTTTCTAACACAATTAGTAGCTCAATTTAGATGTTACTAGTTTGCATTGTGGTATCTATCAACAATATAAAAAGGATATTCTAAAATGTAGAATTATAAATCCATAGATTCATAAGTTGAAGATAAAAAAATATGTTAACTAGCAATGCACCTTGGTGTGCAATGGGTACATCGAAAAGGTGTGGAACATTAATGAAAGAGAGATGGAGATGGATATGCAGATGGAGAGGGATATTGAGAGAAGGATATGAAGATAAAGAGAAGAGAGAGAGAGAGAGAGAGAGAGAGAGAGAGAGAGAGAGAGAGAGAGAGAGAGAGAGAGAGAGAGAGAGAGAGAGAGAGAGAGAGAGAGAGAGAGAGAGAGAGAGAGAGAGAGAGAGAGAGAGGCAGGGAGGAGGGAGATAAAGAAAGAGAGAGTGATAAAGAGAGATATAAGGAGAAAGAGGGGGAGAGGGAGAGAGAAGGTGAGATAGATACATACATATAAATATAGAGTAGAGATAGGCAAATATATATGGAGATAGGAAGAGAGAAATCCAAGGAGGAAGAAAGAGGGAGAGATAGAGATGTATGGGAAGATAGAGAGAGTGGTGATGGGGAATGAGTGAGGGAGGGAGGGTAGGTAGATGAGAGAGAGAGTGGGGGCAATATAGAGAGATCAATATGGAGAGATAGAGAGATAGGGAGAGAGTAAGAGAGATAAAGGTAGAGATATATGGAGAGAGAGAGAGAGAGAGAGAGAGAGAGAGAGAGAGAGAGAGAGAGAGAGAGAGAGAGAGAGATAGAAAGAGATAGAGAGGAGTGAGATGGAGACAAAGAGGGGGAGGGAGATATAAATATAGAGAGAGGGGGAGAGAGGGAGAGAGGGCGAGTTGCAAGGAGGAAAGAAGAGGAAGAAATAGAGATAGAAAGAGGGAGAGACTAAGAGGGAGGGATAGAAAAATAGAGATAGGAAATTATATATAGAGAGAGGTAGAGATATAGAGAGAGATGGGAAGAGAAAGAGAGATAGAGCTTGTTATATCTCTCATTTTTGTTTCTCATTATCTCTCAATATTTCTCTTCCTATCTCAATCATATTCTCTCTATATTTGCCTTCCTTGCTCTCTTCTTCTATCTCTATCTCATTTATATTAAAAATAGAAAATAAAAAATATTAGATATTAATTATATAATGTTTATATATAATGATAATACATAATAATAATAAATATAATACAAGTTTCATATATAAATCAAATTACAAATATAAATATTATTCAAAATAAATATATAATATTTTTCAAAATAAATTTAATAATTTACATTTAATAAAAATATAATATTATATAATATTTATATGTGATGATAATATATAATAAATATAATATAAATTTTACATATGAATTAAATAACGAATATAGATCAATATTAAATAATATAATAATATATAAATATTATTTAATGAAAATATATAAATATTAAACATAATAATATTTAAGAAAATAAATTTAATTATTTACATTTTATTTAATATAAAAATGTTTAAATTAAATATATAATTTATGACTGAAATCAATACAGATCTAGGTATGTTAATATCAAACAAAAATTTAAAGATCTTTCATACTATTCAACCCGATGTTTTAAAAAATCAAGGTTAATAAAAGCATCATGCATAAATGATTAAACAAATTAAAAAAAAAAGAGTGCACCCATGGTAAAGTAGTTCTTTTACTTTGAACACCAATGATGAAAAACAATGGACTTTTTCTTTGACATGACAACAATAGATAATAGCTCTGCAAGGAAAGTTCCCTCTGAAATAGTATAACATGAATAAAAATCAATGATGTAAAAAAGTGGCGAACAAAAAGTATGGACGCATGAGATTATTTTGATCGTCTCGCATCTATTTTCCTCTAATGCACATCGTTGAGAAAAAAAATAGATATTGCCAATATTTAATATAATTATATACAATGTGGAGTAATAACTCAATTAAATTAATGTTATCACAATTTTCATCTTTAAAACATATTAGATGGTTATAGATCTCTTGGATCAGTAATCATTAATATACACCAAATCAATTATCAAATAGAACAAGAGACGTGTAGCGTCATGTTCCTATCGAGTGTTAGAATTGTGAATGGTAGAGTGGAAAAGGAAAAGTAGTGAAAGGTAGAGTGGAAAAGGAAAAGTAGAGGATTGTATAAATGAAAGCATAAAAGGATGCAACGAGAAAGGAAAAAAGAAGAAGAATAAACTAATACAATTAAAAATGTAATCCACTAAAAAGTGTTTATGAACCAAATAACTTCACAATCAAAAAGATGATGCAAACAATATTTTTATTTTAGTATTTATTTTCCTTTTGTTTAATGATAATTATATTGTTGAGACCTTGTAACGAAGGTTCAGATCCAGTCGGATGCACTTTTAATATAACTTGTATTCTATTTAATGTTTCAGAAATTAGATTTAACATTAATAACAACCAGTGTGTAAATGTAAGAAAAATAAAATGTAAAACAATAGAGTTTATAATATACTTTTATATCATTTTTATCAGCAATCACATGTAAACTTGTTCTTTTCAATAACATGAAATCAAATATATAAAACTTCAAAACTTTCAAATTTTCATCAACGTAAGTGAGTCTTCTTTATTCCAAAATTAAAGAATGCCATAAAAAAATTACTTCAACAAGCAATAACCATGAAATTTTAACTATATAAATTAGAAGGTTAAATCATTTTTTATTCAATTTATCATCTCAATTTCTTGAAAATTGCAATCTAGATTAAATCAGTAGTATATTTACCTTGTATATGCATGCCTAGATTATAACTGCTATGAGTACTAGTGTTATGATTATACCATTTGGTGGAGGGATTTCATATGGGTTTATAAAAAGGTTGTAGTTGCATTTGACAAAATCCATTTTGCACATACCCTACGATCATGGCATTCCATGAGATAGCATTTCTGTGAGGCATTCTATCAAACAGTTCACATGCCTCATCTATCCTTCTACATTTTGTATACCTGTCCACCAAGGCAATTGAAACTATAACATCTTACAAAAGTCCTTTATGCTTCTATGGATGTCTATACCCTGTTTGAAAGCTCCTATTTTGGAGAGGCAGTGAGGACAGTAGCAAACGTTGTGGAATTTGTGTCTACACCCGCCAATTGCATTTCATTGAAGGCTTCTAAAGCCTTTCCAAAAGATTCGTTTTGTGCACATCCTACAATCATGGTTTCTTATGCAAATCACATTTTTAACCGTTTGAAAGCTGAAACTTGGAGGGAGTATATATATACAGTGATATTATACATACTGTACACATCGGCAACCATTTTCAGTGGCCACAAACGTGCTAGATTAAACAACTCTTACAACAACCACAAAAGTAGTAAGAATTCAACATAGTCGAGGCTTTATTTACAAAACTTTAAAACCCTAAAAAAAGTTATTAGACATATCACAAGCTTCTATTTTTTAACTAAAATCATCATAGATTTTGCATAAGAACATATGGATACTTACCAGGTTTTCTTTAACACATTGGTGCTTATTGAAGAGGGGAAAATAGATTTGAAAGGTAAACTGATCAAAACATAACGAAATAAACATGCAGAATGCTAAAATATCATAAAAAGACCATTTCACCTTGCTATTTTACCTTCTCCTTCGGATTGAGCTTGATGAAGTGAAGGCGCCCCTTGATAATGCTCCACTTGATGTGCTCCTTTGATTGCTGGATGTGGATGGCTCTCCAATATTGTGCACAAATGATAAGGATGAATGATAAGGATGAGATGATCAAGTTGCCAAGATGATTTACTGGGCTCAAAAGGGCAGCATCAGCTTACTAGATTTCAAGATGTTCTGAATGAAGGGATGGAGCCCTATTTTATAGGAAGAGGAGAGGAAAATGAATGGTTAGGATGAATTCGAGATGAAGGGCTACGATTTACTTGTGAGCTCACACAAGCTCCAAGAGAGGGTGTGGAGATCAAGAAATATGCCCTAAAGGCATTTCGTATCTCCACACTCCACACGATGCATTGGAAGAATTACAAATTCTCCAAAAACAGATATTATGGGGATTAGAAGAATAAAAAGGAATTAAAAATTCTTTGGGAGAGGGAAATGCCTAGAGGAATGTGAGATTTCGAAAATCTTACAATCATCTAGAAAAAGAGCATTTAAAGCTAATGGCTGGATGAAAGGACAAAGAGTTGACTTTGTGGCTAATCATGATGATTAGCCATTAATGACTCATTAGGAGGGGGATTAGAGGAAATGTTAGGTGGGATTTATATTTGTAGGAGAATTTGACTAGGAGAGAGAATGAGTGGAGGGAATAAAAAATTAGAAGAATAATGTTTAAGTGAGTTTAGGGAGTTTCTAGAAGAATTTATTAGGTTAATGATGAATTAAGAAGATGATTTGTAGGAATCATGTAGGTTAACTAATTAATTGAAATTAATTAGCTCGGAGGAAGATTTGTGAGGATTTGATATTTTAGAAAAATAAAGAAAGGGATTGATTTATTAAATAAATCAATCATATGCTATAGTGACAATATTAATTATATTTAATTAATATTGAGAAGTTTCTTAATTAACATAATTAATTAATTAATTATGTGAGGAATTAAAAATAATTAAAATAATTATTTTTTAAGTGTCTACATTTTGCCCCTCTTTGATCCGAGGTGTGATAACGCATTGTTTCAAAGAATAATCTTGTTTTGATGTTGATATTGGTTTGATAGGATGCCTCGGCTCTTGATTGATAGATTACTGTATGGTGATGCCCCCTCAGGAGATCAATTGAGGTATTTGATCTTTGGAGTTTTGCGAAATTGATGTCCCGATAGATTTGATGTGATGAAAAAGCAAGTTCTTTGATTAGCTTGATTTCTTAGGTTGGTAAGATTGAAAATTTTTGATCGATTCGATTGATAAGATCTAGATTCGGTCTGGTTTCAGGAAGAATTCATCCTGTATAAGACAAAGATGATCAAAGCGTCTGGTTTCAGGAAGGATTCATCCTGTATAAGACATGATTGATCACAACGTCTAGTTTCAGGAAGGATTCATCTTGTATAAGACATGATCGATCACAACGTCTGGTTTCAGGAAGGATTCATCCTGTATAAGACATGATCGATCACAACGTCTGGTTTCAGGAAGGATTCATCCTGTATAAGACATGTTCAGAGCATCTGGTTTCAGGAAGGATACATCCTGTATAAGACATGATCAATCACAATGTCTGGTTTTAGGAAGGATTCATCCTATATAAGACATGATCAAAGCGTCTGGTTTCAGGAAGGATACATCCTGTATAAGACATGATCGATCACAACGTCTGGTTTCAGGAAGGATTCATCCTGTATAAGACATGATCAGAGCGTCTAGTTTCAGGAAGGATACATCCTGTATAAGACATGATCGATCACAACATCTGGTTTCAGGAAGGATTCATCCTATATAAGACATGATCAATCACAACATCTGGTTTCAGGAAGGATTCATCTTGTATAAGACATGATCAGAATGTCTGGTTTCAGGAAGGATACATCCTGTATAAGACATGAATCAGAATCAGAATTGATTATGTGAGGAAGAAATAGAGGAAGAAAAATTAGAGTGGAAGGGATAAATGAGGAATAAATATGAAGCAGTCGTGAGGTATTTGGAAAGAAGAATACGAGATGTGAGACCGCAGAGGAAAATGGGGGCAATTGAGAACTCCATGGGATTATTGAGTTTAGGGTTTGATGGAATGATGGTGAGACTTTGTGCACAACAAATGTGGAGAGCCAACCTAGTTTGATGTTGCCCTGAGTGACTTGCACCACTGATTATAGAAATCAGGATGCCATGAGAAACCCAGGGTGTGGACTGACTCTGCAGACAAACGGGAATTTCTTGCACACAACAATGTAAGTGTTAAGAAACACTAATACAAAGTTGTGGGTTCATGCAAGGAAACCCTCAAACACACTGATACCTCTTGTACATGAGAAGGTAAGTGTTGATAAACACTAGTGCCAGGTCGCCGGTTTATACAAGAAGGATCCAAAACATGCCATACTATGAAATATGCCCCAGTATGCACCTATCATAACATACCTGGATATGGAAGAATCCAGGCAGTCGTAAATAGTGGCAGTTGTAGGGCAAAAGATGCAAGCCTATATGAAAAGATCTAACAAAATCTAACAAGTCTCTTCCTTGCGACAAAATGATACCTCTTGCCAAGAGTAGAACTAGGATGGACTTGGGATTGTTTCTCAAGACTTCTTGAAGCTTATACAGAGGCATAAAAGCTTAGTTTCACTGGGACATTTCTTGTTCATGACTCGGGCGAAGACTCATCATCATACGCATGTTTTATTGGGAGGCGGAAAAGAAGGAATGTTGTGCATGGGTGGGTTGGATGGCAGATGATTTGTAGTATCGACATGATAGACAGTAGATCCGGTTATTTACCTTGGCGCCTGCACAGAGGTTTTCACCAAAATACTTGCCCATAGCGCCACGAATTGTTTTTCTTTCTTTTTCTTTCTTTTTTCTTTTTTTCTTAATTTTTTTGTATCATAAGGTGCTTGTTTGCCACGTTTGCACCAAAGTGACAATTTTTTCAGGATCTTTTTTTTTTCATTTTTTTTTTTTTTGACAATTTAAGACTTTCTGGGGACTAAGCATAAAACCTTTTGAGGTGCATGATATTCATCGGATCATCCAAAGGATCGCCTTCAGGAGTAGCCAACTTATAAGCTCCCGATCCATATTTCGCTGTGATTACATATGGTTGAAGCTAATTAGGCTCGAACTTGCCTTTTTTTTCTCTTTCTTGTAGATTTTTCTGATTCTCCATGAGGACAAGATCACCAACTTGGAATTCTCGGGTTCTGACTTTTTTATGATAACTCATGTGCAGACGGTTTTGATATATCCGGAGATGATTCAAGGCCTTGAGGCGCCTTTCATCTAACAATTCTAGCTCTTGTAAGCGGGAAATTCTGTATTCTTCCTCCAGTAGGATGTTTTGCAGCGATACCCTTAGAGAGGGGATCTCGATCTCAAGGGGAAGGATAGCTTCAGAACCAAATACTAGGGAATAAGGAGTGGCACCTATGGGGGTGCGGTAGGCCCACAATGCAGGATGGATTTGGAGGTGCCAATCACGGCCCGCTTCATTGATTGTCTTTTTGAGGATTTTTATTAGGGTTTTATTAGAAGCCTCAGCTTGGCCATTGCCTTGGGGATAATATGGAGTGGAGAAGCGATGTTGGATGTTGAATTTTTGGCAGAGTTCTTTGACATCCTGGTTTTTAAATTGTTTACCATTATATGTGATGATAACTTTTGGGATGCCATATCGGCAGATTAGGTAGTTCAAGATGAATTTGGATATTTGCTTGCCGGTGGTGAAAGTAAGAGGGATAGCCTCTACCCACTTGGTGAAGTTTTCAGTGGCGATGATAATGAATTTATGTCCGTTGGAAGATGAAGGGTGGATTTTCCCAATGAGATCAAGCCCCCACTGTGAGAAGGGCCATGGTGTAATGAATGGTTGCAATTCTTGTGACGGTGCATGAATCTTGTCGCCATGCTACTGGCAAGGGATGCATTTCTTCACATAGTTATATGCATCTTCTTCCATTTTAGGCCAATAGTATCCCGTTCTCAAAAGTTTTTTAGCCAATGTGAGTCCACTTGAGTGTGCCCCACAGATGCCCTCATGTACTTCGCGTAATGCCCATTCGGCTTCTTGTTTATCTAAACACCTTAGGAGGGAACCATCAAAATGCCTTCTGAACAAGGTGTCTGCAAGGATGGTGTAACGAGCACATCGGCGGATGAAAGTTTGTTGTTGGGTTTTGGTGAGATGTGGGGGAATGGTGTTGTCTTTGAGGAAAGTGAAGGTTTCTTGGTACCAAGGGGACTCTGGACCAACGAGAACACACACCATTTCAGATTCTGGCAGGTCGTATGCTGGTAGAAATAATTGCTCGACCAAGAACTCACACTTCTGACTGTGTGTTGGCATTTGAAGGAGGGAGCCAATGGTGGCCATTGCATTTGCAGCCCTGTTGTTTGTTCGTGGGATTTGATCAAACTTGATTGCCATGAAATGTTGCTTAAGATCTTCAACCATGGTACGGTAGGGAAGGAGTTTATCATCTTTTGTCTAGTATTCATCATTGACTTGTTTTATGACGAGCTGGGAATCGCCATAGACTTGTAATTCCTTTATTTTCCAGTGGATAGCCAAGCATAAACCTGTGATGAGGGCCTCGTATTCTGCTATGTTATTAGTACATGCAAAGGCTATCTTGTATGATTTGGGGATGCCATCTCCTTGAAGTGTGACCAATAATATTCCTGCCCCCGATCCATTTTGAGTGTAGGAGCCATCAAAATACAATTTCCATGAGGAGGATGTGGCAACAGTCATAATGAACTCATCTGGTAATTCTGTGAGAAGAGGATGGTCACCTGGAAGTGGAGCTTCAGCCAACTGATCTACAATAACTTGTCCCTTGATTGCCTTTCTGTCCACATATTCGATGTCAAACTCACTTAGAAGCATGAACCATTTAGCCGTTCTGCCAGTGAGAGCATCTTTTAACAAGAGATATTTAAGTGGATCAATTTTAGCAATTAATTTTGTCTTGTTGTTTAGCATATAGTGTCATAGTTTCTGTGTGCTGAATACTAATGCCAAACATGCTCTTTCAATGGGGGTGTAGTTGAGTTCATATCCTACCAACGTCCGACTGATGTAGTAAATGGCGTGTTCCTTCCCTTGATCATTTGTTTGCGCCAATAATGCCCCTAATGCCACTGTAGTAGTACATATGTACAAAATGAGGGGTTTTCCAGGGGTAGGTGGCATCAAAACTAGAGGTGATGCTAGATATTCTTTTAATTTTTCAAAGGCCTTTTGACAGAGGCAATCCCATTTGAATTTTGTGTCTTTACGTAACAAATGTGCAAATGGATGACACTTGTCGGCTAGCTGTGAAATGAAACGCTTGACAGACTGGAGTTTTCCCTGGAGACTGCGTAGTTGTCTGAGAGTTTTTGGTGGAGGCATTTCCATAATAGTTTTTACTTTTGTAGGATCAACCTCGATGCCTCTGCGGGAAACAATGAATCTTAGTAGTTTTTTCGATGTGACGCCAAACACACACTTTTTGGGATTTAGGCGCAGCTTGTATTTTTTCAATCTTTTGAAGATCTGTTTTAGAATAGGGATGTGCTCTTGTCTTGTCTTGGATTTGCCTAGCAGATCATCCACATAGTCCTCCATAATTTTGTGCAAGAGGTCATGAAAAATTGTTGTCATTGCCCGTTGATATGTAGCTCCAGCATTTTTAAGGCCAAAAGGCATGACCCGGTAACAGAAAGTACCCCATGATGTTGTGAATATGGTTTTATGCTGATCCTCATCTGCTATCCTGATTTGGTTGTATCCAAAAAACCCATCCATTAGTGATAGCATTTCATGTCTTGTTGTAAGATCCACAATCATATCTATGTTTGGGAGCGGGAAATCGTCTTTAGGACAAGCTATATTTAGATCTCGAAAATCTGTGCAAATGCGGATGCCCCCAGCAGGTTTTCCGATAGGCACAATGTTGGAGACCCATTCAACGTAGTCTATGGGTTTGATAAATTCTGCGTCTAACAACTTTTGAAGTTCTGCCTTGACCAAGAGAGCAATATGAGGGTGCATTTTGCGGAGTTTTTGTTTTATAGGTTTTGCATCTGGGCGGACGGCAAGATTGTGAACCACCAAGGCAGGATCCAACCCTGGCATATCGAAATAGGACCATGCAAAATTGATTTTAACCTCTGTAAGGAAGTTGATGAAGTCTTGTTTCTCGATTTCGGTGAGGGATTTGGCAATGAGCACATTTTTCGGAATGACTTTGGTGCCCATGTTGATGCTGTCTATTTCTTCTATCAACAAATTTGATTTGTCCTATGGAAGGTAACCAATGGTAGAGAGGTCAAATCCCTCATCGTCAAGTGCCTTTTCCAGGTTTTCACTTTCACATACGCCCTTTGTTTTTATTTCTTGTTCATCCAAAGGCGCCTGAGGGAGGTTTTCACCTAGGAAATCATATCTTTTTCTTTTATTATCTTTTTTGTGGATAAGGGCATTGACTTGACTACCAAAGTATCCCTTTTTGTGTAGTTGAATACCCTCAATTCTATTACAGTCTTCCATATTTTGCGTTGTTAGGAGAGCAATGAGAGCATTATCATCAACGCAGATATCTAAATTGGGTTTGTCTCGTTGGCCCCAGTCAATGAGTTCAGGATGGACAAGATGTAGCTCATGTGAAGTGAGAGGGGTTACGAGGGTGATGGTATTGATGTAAGCATCGAAGAAGGTATCTTTCTCGTATTCATAAGGCATTTCGTGGAATTCCTCTTCGTCAGCGCTTTCGATATCCGAAGAAGGACTAGAAGGGGCACCGGCGATAGTAATCTTAGGCACCGAGGTGTACCCCAAGCCTCTGTTGTATCTGTAGGAGATAGGATTTATGGGTGCTTTTCTTCCTTTCTCCTCTGGTCCCAGACCGTGTCCTTTGTAACCCATTTTTTCAACTATGGCAAATGCTTTTGGATACATTTCTTTGGATATTCTTGTTGGATCATTGTCCTCTTCCCGATACAGCCATGAAGAGATATCTGCTTCAAAGTTCTCGTTATCAAGTGGGCCCCATTGCTAGAAGGTGGTGTTTTGGCATTGCATGACTGGTTTTGGGTCTTTTTTTAGCTCTTTTGGTTTACCAAATGACTTAGGAGAGAGAGGGAGGTTGCCTATTAATAAGACGTCCTCCAATTTGTATTCTCCACAGCCATTGTCCAAGATCTTGATTTGATTATTTGGTTGGGATGATGCGGAGGCAACATTTGATGTGTCAGATGGAGGTGTTGGCGAAGGTCTATTTAGTGGGCAATGATACGGATGCTTCCCCTCTAATAGTTTGCAATATTGAAAAGGTTGGGGATCACCTTTGACAGTGATCACTTTTCCATTATAGGGGAATTTGATGCATTGGTGACAGGTGGAGGGTACGGCCTGCAAGGAATGAATCCATGGCCTCCCGAGGAGAATGTTGTAGGGGAGATCAAGATCGAGTACTTGGCAAGGGGTTTCAATTGTAATGGGGCCCACTTGAAGAGGTAAGGTGATCACACCCTTTGAAATTCTTTCCGCATCATCATATGCCTTTATTGTGATCCTTCCTGATGTGTCTATCAAATCCTCAGAAAGTCCCAATTGTTTTATTAATTTGTATGTACACAGATTAAGCCCGGATCCACCATCTATCAGCATACGTTTGACCTTATGCTTGTGGATGAAAGCTTCGATGTGCAAAGGTTTGTTATGGTCCTCATCTGCGGGAGCATCTTGGGAGTTAAATACAATGTGCTGCTGGGCAGCAAGGTTTCCAATGAGGGTTTGAAATTGGGTGGCGTTGATGTTATCAGGAACGAGTGATTGGAGAAGGGCTTGTTCCATTTTTTCGTTTTGGACCGGAGAAGTCTTGAGAAGTTTCAAAATGAAGATCTGCGCGAGTGTCTTCCCAAGTTGATCAAGGAGGTCATATCGATGGGTGGAAGACATGGGTGGGGGGTTTGGTGGGGGAGGAACTCCTTGGATGGTGACTCTTCCTCGACGTGTAGTTGCATTACAGTCATTCTGGAAATGGGAGGTGGAAGGTGTGGCACCTTGAATGACTATTCTAGCCGGATTTGGTCTGCTTTGGGAAGAAGGAGGATTAACTCCTTGGATGGTTATGACATTGACATGATTGTCTGCAGGTTCAATGCAACTTACTAAAAAATCAAAACCGGTTACGTGATTAGCGTAGTCATAATCCATTGCGTTAGATGATGAGCCTTTTCCTTTATCATACTTTGGGAAGGGTTCCTGGTGCATTTTGAGTTTGTCATTGTTATTACCAGGTTTTGCATTTGCTACCTCAATCTCACCTCTATCAATGAGATCTTGTATGTAGATCTTCAGTTTCATACACTTTCGTGTATCATGTCCCTTGATACGATGGTATTCACAATACTCATTTTCATTATACCATCTTGGTTTAGGTTGATTGGGATCAAACGGGCGAGTGATTGGAAAAACCACTATACCTGCTTGGACAAGTTTTTGAAACACCACTTCAATAGGCTCAGCAAGAGGACTGAAATCTCTTGGAGTCCTGTTATTCGATCGGGGTGGTCGTCCTTGGATTGAGACATTGTTGTGAGGTTTTTGAGATTGATTTGAATTGTTTTGATTGTTGAATTGATGAATATTGGTGGTGGATTTTGGGGGAGCAGCCACGGTTTGGACCCGCTTTGCATCAGTTACACCATCATTGACCACGTTTTTATTTTTAGCCTAGAATTTTGGCTTGTCGTTATGATAAGAGGAAGAACTTTGTGATGACTTCTAGTAATGTTTCAAGGTTCCTTCCTCCAACAAGACACGTTCAAGGGCGAGGCCCTTATCGGTCAATTTTTGGAAGGATTTGATACATTGAGATATTAAAGGTCTTGAAAGTTCAGGCACCAAGTTCTTTTGAAATAGTTCAATTTGATGTTGTTCTGGCATGTCCCACTAGAATTTTTTGATAAGATGTCACCATCTTTGTAGCAAATTGGCGAAGGTTTCTCCAGGCCTTTGTTTTGTATTACATAGGTCCATTATAGAAACATCATTACCCATGTTGTATGCATAGTGGGCCACAAATTTTTCTGCCAAGTCTGGAAAAGAGACAATGGAACCTCGTGGTAAAGATGAGAACCATGCTAGGGCGTCTCCCATGAGACTCTTGGGAAAGAGTCTGTGAAGATAAAGGTCACTATAGGAGACTTCTTGGCATAAGATGTGAAATTCTCAGACATGGTCACGGGGATCTCCTTTGCCTTCATACTTGGTGAATTTAGGGATCTCAAATCCTGGGGGATATGGTGCAACTGATATAGATGGGTCGTAAGGAAAAGGGAAAAACTCTTCGAATGAGTAAGCTTTCCTTTTATTAGTCTTTTCTTTCATGTTTTTGATGATATTCTTCATGTCTTGAATTTGCTTGATCAGGTCTTGTTGTGGACTTTGATATTGATGAATTGTATCTGCCCCAAGAACTGGATGAACTAAAGAAGGTGCACCACCACCAATATATTGATATGATGAGGAGGTGGGAACGTGGGATGTGATGACCGATGTCGTTGGGGTTCATGTGATAGTTGGTTGCGGTCCGCCAACTATTGTGATGGGATTGAATGCGGTCTCGATAAAATTTGCGACATTGTTGGGAGAAAGGGAAGTTTGTGGAATAGAAATATGTGGTTGAATAGAAGGAGGTGGTATAGAAGTTTTTTGGAGAATGGATGAGATTGGATTTGATAGTGGTATGGATAGTAAGGAGGAAGAAGGCGAGATGGAGACTGTGGTGGGAGGTGTCGCGGGTGGCATTGATGGGGCTTGGATGATTGATGGGGCTGCAATTGATTGAGTTTGAATAGTAGGTACATCGCTTTGTGTGGGAGCGAGGTCTCCTTGTGGTTGTTGGATGAGAGCGGATCTATTAAATTCAGGTGGAAGTTGAGCTCCATGTTCAAGAAGAGTTTTCAGAAGTGCAGTAGGATTGTGTTTAATAAACTTTTCTATCATCTCTTGGTTATAAGAATCCGCTAGGAAAGTTTGCACTTCCGGACAAAGTTCATCTTGGTTAACCATGTCAAGATTTTGGCTTTGATCTTGATCGCTTGGTTGCCCACTTTGTGTATGATCTTGTGTGGGATCTTCATATAGGACACCAATGTCTGGCATGCCATATTGTTGATCAACCATCTTTTTCTTTTGGGATCGAGTTGCGACCATACACGATATTTGTGATGAAAAGACTTAGGAAAAATGTGATGAAATGACTTAGAAAATTTGTGATGGAAGGATTTTAGAAACTTGTGATGAAAGGACTTAAGAAATTTGTGGATGAAAGGACTTAAGAAATTTGTGATGAAAGGACTTAAGAAATTTGAGGATGATTGATGAAGAAGGTATGGTAGTGATGGTTTAGAAGAAAACTTGATGACTAGGTTGTCTTTGGCATGAACATGAAGGATCTATTTAAATGGCAAGTTGTATGAAGGGATATGACCACCCTGATTTGGATGATAGTAGGTGTTTCAAAGGACAAATTTGAATGTTGACATAGAGGATAAACTCTTAGCTTCTCTCTTAGGCTTATGAAAAATGGGACGGACGAAGTTTTGACGCAATTTTGGACTTGATGTGGGTAATGACTTGGACAATTTGTTTGTGTCTTGACAAATATTTTAAGTGTTTGGGGATAGTGATGTGTTTTTAGTCTACTCTTGGCAAGTATGTATCAAACAAAGCAAACACAATGATTAAATGCATATTATCTCAAAGACACTCATGCTCATATACAACATTCTTAAGGCTGGCAAAGACAATAGTCATTGAATCCCAATTGGTTTCCCATCTACGCTTACCCAGAGCGGACACTTAGATGATTGACCCCACTGGCTCCCCTCCACGGCACTCACTTCTCAGGGCAGCCAAGCATCAATTCCCATGAAAACTCCTCATGGTGAACTTTGTGTCTCTACTAAGGGCCGTAAGAATATGGGCCGCTTCAGAGGTCCGACCTCTTGCACCAATGACTAGAGGGTTTTTGGCCACTATGAACAAGGTGTTTAGTAAGTCTTCCCGTTAGGAGCTACCCTTCAAAGTTGCACAAGCGCAATTGAGGCCTATAGCCCAATGAAGCACCAAGAACTTAATAGTCACGCAAGCATGATTGAGATATCTAGGATCCTACTAAGCACCCAATGTGAGAGTGAACTCTCATATAGCCCCAACCATTAACCCTTTCGTAGTCAATGGCCTATTTATTATAGTGAGTTGGGAACCCAAAGTCCGGGTGTACTCACTTGGGTCATTCCCCTCTTACCTTCTCAAAGAGCAAGTTGAGAGGGCAGACCCACTAGAGGTAAACACACAATCAAACAAGAAAATGTTGGAGGGTCTGGATTTCTGATCGTCTAGTAAGACGAGAGCATACTTTCCTACCTTTACGCTTTTCTTAAAGACACATAAGACAATGGTTCATTCCATTTTAATTAATATCTAGGTGCCTAATTTAAATAAATGCACAATATTTGGTTGAATCAGCTAGGCAACCTGCAAAACCACTTGATTAGTAGTTTGAAAACTGGAGTCTTCAAAAAGCGTCCTGCAAACAACTTGATTAGTAGTTTGGAAAAATAGTCTTCAACAAGCGTCCTACAAAAATCAACAAAATGACAAAAATATGAATTTTTTTTTTAAATTTTTTGGGAATGAATAGAAAAACATGAATAAAAACTTTTTTACTAATGACAAATGTGGATTTTAAAAAAGCTTTGATGGGTAAATGGGGTTTGACTAGGTTTTTACCACTTTTTAAGGGATAGGCAAGCGAAAAATGGAGATTTTGGAGGAGAGATGAAGGAATGGGAAAATTTGTCCAAGAGGGACAAAGAAGCAAAAGTTGAAGATGGATAATATGGGAAAAATTTGGAAGTGATTGGATGAAAAGGGAAGAAGTTATAGCAAACCCTAAAAATAGAGAAATATGAGATTTTGGGCTTCAAAAAGTGGATTTTTGAGATAAGGCCTCCAAGGAAGAAAATGTGGAAAATGGCAATGCGGAGAATCTGGTGAAATTTGGAGGAAAATGGAGTCAAGATAAAGAAGATATGGCGAAAAAATGGATTTTTTTTATTTTTTTTTGAAACCCTAGATTTAACGGAACAGAAACCCTAAATTTAACGGAATAGAAACCTTAAATTTAACAGAACAGAAACCCTAAATTTAACAGAACAGAAACCCTAGATTTAACAGAGCAGACAGAAACCCTAGATTTAACGGAGCAAATTGTCGCACTAAACAGAATAAAATAAAAATGTCAAAGGTCCGGATTTCTGATTGTCTAGATAGACAAGAGCATACTCTCCTACTTTCACACTTTCCTGCAAGCGGACAGATTATATTTAAACAGAGCAGATAACAAGAAATAAATAAATTAAATGCAGACTATAGTTAGTGCCTAAAATTTTTAGACAGATTAACAGAGCAGACAGTAGCACTACACAGATAGAAAAGTGTCAAAGGTCCGGACTTCTGATTGTTTAGATAGACAAGAGCATACTCTCCTATTTTCACACTTTCCTATGGTCAGAGCATACAGTCGTGCTAAACAGAATAGAAAAGTGAAAGGTCTGGATTTCTGATTGTCTATATAGACAAGAGCATACTCTCCTACTTTCACACAGATTATACTAAAACAGAGTAGATAACAAATCAAATAACAAATCAGATAACAGAGTTGTCATGATGCAACAGAAACAGAACAGAATAAGGAGGAGCTATTGCACAGAAATGCAGAGCCGCGATCCTGGAACCTGCGAAAAAGATATATATATATATATTTGCAGTCGCACTATTCTAGAACCTCTGTCTCACAACTCACAAAAAACCTAAAAAAAAAAATTAGTTCTCAGAGACGTGAGTCCCACCGGGCGTGCCAAAATGAAGAGGGAAAAATAGATTTGAAAGATAAACTGATCAAAACATAACGAAATAAACATGCAGAATGCTAAAATATCATAAAAAGACCATTTCACCTTGCTATTTTACCTTCTCCTTCGGATTGAGCTTGATGAAGTGAAGGCGCCCCTTGATAATGCTCCACTTGATGTGCTCCTTTGATTGCTGGATGTGGATGGCTCTCCAATATTGTGCACAAATGATAAGGATGAATGATAAGGATGAGATGATCAAGTTGCCAAGATGATTTACTGGGCTCAAAAGGGCAGCATAAGCTTACTGGATTTCAAGATGTTCTGAATGAAGGGATGGAGCCCTATTTTATAGGAAGAGGAGAGGAAAATGAATGGCTAGGATGAATTCAAGATGAAGGGCTACGATTTACTTGTGAGCTCACACAAGCTCCAAGAGAGGGTGTGGAGACCAAGAAATATGCCTTAAAGGCATTTCGTATCTCCACACCCTACAAGATGCATTGGAAGAATTAAAAATTCTCCAAAAATAGATATTATGGGGATTAGAAGAATAAAAAGGAATTAAAAATTCTTTGGGAGAGGGAAATGCCTAGAGGAATGTGAGATTTCGAAAATCTTACATTCATCTAGAAAAAGAGCATTTAAAGCTAGTGACTGGATGAAAGGACAAAGAGTTGACTTTGTGGCTAATCATGATGATTAGCCATTAACGACTCATTAGGAGGGGGATTAGAGGAAATGTTAGGTGGGATTTATATTTGTAGGAGAATTTGACTAGGAGAGAGAATGAGTGGAGGGAATAAGAAATTAGAAGAATAATGTTTAAGTGAGTTTAGGGAGTTTCTAGAAGAATTTATTAGGTTAATGATGAATTAAGAAGATGATTTGTAGGAATCATGTAGGTTAACTAATTAATTGAAATTAATTAGCTAAGAGGAAGATTTGTGAGGATTTGATATTTTAGAAAAATAAAGAAAGGGATTGATTTATTAAATAAATAAATCATATGCTATAGTGACAATATTAATTATATTTAATTAATATTGAGAAGAATTTTAATTAACATAATTAATTAATTAATTATGTGAGGAATTAAAAATAATTAAAATAATTATATTTAAGTGTCTACACTTACAACGACTTCCGGAGCAGGTGAATAATTAACTTGCAGATTGGTTCTGAGCAGGTGAATACTTAGCTTGCCACTGGTCTCTGCAACCGCCTCTTCGCACAAGCTGCGAGCTGGAAAAATGTAAACCTATCGGTAGGGGAAAAAAATGTAAACCTATCGGTAGGGGAAATTAGTTTCGAGAAGTTTCTGAGAATTTAAATTTTATTTTTTATAAACAAAATTAGTAGCAACCTCCAATAAAAATTACAATAAATAATTTTATTTTGATTATTAAATTTATTGAAAATTAAAACATTGAGAAAAGAATAAAATGTTGAAAAATACATCATTGTGATTGGACAACAGGAATTAATAAATGCATCTAACAGATGTTATAGTATCCTGCCGGCACAACAGGAACTAATAAAAACAAGTGATCACCAAACCTTTAAAAATTTGTCCATAATAATAACAAGAAAATCTGATTTAGAGGGGGACGATATACCAACGATAAACATTTAGGTATATTAAAACAAGTTAAAAGGAAAGAAATTGGGACACTTGCCATGCGTCCGGTCCCACGTGACCCATCGCTATGTGTGAAAAATATCTTTATTATAATTTAAGGAAGCGGAAAAAAAAGACATTAGGTAGGAAAGGGAATTTGGGAGAGTTGAAATGAAACCAGAGGCTAGACGTGGGCCCCGTTTCCCTTGAGATGATTCGTTGACGTGTAAAAATATAAAGAGGCACCCGTACGTTGACGTAAAAGCAGAAGTGTACACCGCGACTATTTTGAGCCGTTGGATGGAAAGAAAAGTTGAATCCAACCGTCCAGTTGGCATGACAGGGGCTCGGCTCGGATATTCCCGACACTTGCGAAAATGCGAGACGATATATACTGAATTCAATGCTGTAATTAACAGATAAAGAAAAACAAAATAGGTGCTAATAAGCGTGATAAACAAATCGGGAGACAAAAACCCTAGGGGCCAAGTGATTAAAACCTACAATAGGTGCGCATGGGGATCCCAGGTCGTCCGATTGAAGATCGAACGGTTCTTGATGCGCCAGTTTTGGAGCTTATCTTGGATGTGTGTACCCCCATACTTTCTTTCTTCGCCTCCCAAATGCTTAATGCGACGTAAATTTTCCAATAATACGTTGCAAATCAGCCTCTGATTGTGATTAAAAATGTTTCTGTGTACGTGTGCACGGTTTTTGATGAAATTGAGAGTGGTGTGAGTGTAGAGATGTGAGATTCGGAGGAATCTGAGGTAGTTTTGGGGACACTGAACGGAGGTTCTAGCTTATGTCGCCGACAGATCGATTCAGATGATTTACTGCAAAGTTTAGTTTGTAAACAAGTAAGGAGATTGTGAGGTGTCCGATCTCGCTATAAATGCACTCAGCTTGTAATATGTTTCGAGAAGTTTCTGGGAATTTAAGTTTTATTTTTTATAAACAAAATTAGCAGCAACCTCCAATCAAAATTACAATAAATAATTTTATTTTGATTATTAAATTTATTGAAAATTAAAACATTGGGAAAAGAATAAAATGTTGAAAAATACATCATTGTGATTGGACGACAAGAATTAATAAATGCATCTAACGGATGCTATAGTATCCTACCGGCATAGAGGAACTAAAAATAACATACACAATTCATGCACCTAACAAATATTTCAATAACCTAATTTTCCTATCTCCTCTTACAAAACTTACAACATCCAATGCTACTTAAACCCCCAAAAAATTTAAATTGTACTTACTAATCTTTTGTCTACATTTATAACTTCATATGAAGTTTCTTCTTAACAAAAAGTTATAAGAAATTCCTTAAACACCAACCAACGTGTCATTAACAATGATTAAGAATACTGTGTATCCAAGCAAATATTTGAGTTTATAGTTTATATACCACGTAAACCTTACGTTGGTCTCATTCCTCTGAAAGAAAGAAATGTTCCACATTAGACCTTGCCCCATCAAGAGAAAAAGTCATATGTGAAATTACAACAGTAACATAGTGCACCATAGAAAAGCACTTCTTGTCTTATCTTGCGAAAACACTTGAAAACTCCAGATCAATGCATAAATGATGGACGTTTACAATTGACCACTATTGATGGGGAGAAGCATGCCACACATTGTACAAAGTGATGAGTTGGGCTTTCATTGCCTCAAGTTTGGATTCCTCATGAGGAACGTCGGGGAGTGTTAAAGTCACAGATATGACTCACAATGCTTTGACCCTCTACTTTAGGACTCAGTTTAAACGTGAACTGAGCATATGCCAAATTCTTTCCCAGCTCTACTCCCTCCAAATCGGTGTAGCTGTAAATTAAATTTTATTCATCAAGAACATCCATGCGCTCCTTCACATAGCTAAAGTCTGTCATGCCTGTACTAACATTTTCATCTCATACTCTAAATATACCCTTTTTAACTAAGAAATGGTAATGGTAACTAAGCGATTGGTATCATATATATATATATATATTGGAAATGTACAAAGAAATGATAGGAAAGGGAATGCTTACAGTGAGCGTAAAGCGTAATAGAAAACACAAACCTGGAAGAATCAACTGGAATGAAGAAATTAAAGAAGTGAGAAAACAAGGATAAAGATGAAACCAATGTGACCATGCCAAAAAATCTTAGGATGCCATTTACTTCTGCAACTCTTATGGTTGTGATGTTTGCTCTAGTGGAAGAAAATGTCCTATTGCTACTTTAGAAGGATTGGGTGGGACATTGCAAATCAAATTTGAAATTCAAACTGGTTACAGTTTCATTAATGATGAGTGTGACTATCTGCGTCTGTGCGGATCTTCCAGCGTGGGAGCAGTGGGTTTAAATTTGAATTCTAACTGCGACTAACTACTGACATTAACAAAATGGGTTAGAAGAACTGAAATGATGTTGGCGAACGGAATAAATCAAAAGGGCCCCACACCAGCCACCTAAGCAGAGTCAACGCTTAGAGTGGGTCAGTTAAGCCCAGCCATGCATAGTAAAGATTTTTTAATACAACTATAAACAATTTCAAGAAAATGCAATTTAGCGTCAAATTCAACAACCTTTACCAGTGTTCTCCTAATTTGCATTTTTTTTTTGACAGAATATCTTAGAGAGATGTCATCGCATGGAATGAAATGATAGCAAGACATGCTTAAAATGGATTTGGTTAACAAATAAAAATAAAACAGAGGCTTTAGAATCTTTTAAGCAAAGACAATTGGCAGGTATAAAACAAAATTTTCAACCTTTGCTAGTGTCCTCCCTGCCTGTGCCGTAATTGGAGTTTTGGAATTGTGCATTTTACTTTGAAGTTTTGGATTCTTCACAGGCCATGTATCTTTCAAACTTTTAGAAGCTTTCAAGCAAATGCAACTGTTGGGTGTAAAGTCGAATACCCCTAGCCATCTTGAGCCATATGTTTCTCCTGCTGCAAATAAATTAGAATGAATTAATTGTACTATCGTATTTGTTGCAGATGAAGTTATTTCTTACTAGACAAGATAGTTGATAGTGATTCACATGCAAAAAAAAAAAGTCAGATTTTTCAAAGCAAATCTATCTATTCTTCTATGTAGACAAATTCACACAACTTATCTACGCTTCCACACGTTGCATTCAATTTGTTTATGGTAAAAATGGAAACAACAATATTGAAATACTAAATGAATTCAACTACAAAACCCTAGCCTAAAAACAACAAAGATCCACCATAATATATGAAGATTACCTAAGACAATGCAAATTAACAAAATCACAAAGATTATACTATCGTATGTCCAATAGGGTTTGGATCTCCATTCTTCATATCTCCATTGATCTTGCTTGATATATTTTCTCTCAGATTTTATGTGTGCACAAGAGGTCAACAAAGAACGGAAATGTGGTTGCAAATAGGCTTGATCGCATATGAAAGTTAGAATGCTAATCTAGGAGGATTGATAATGAAGGAAGCATCTCCTTATATAGAAGACATTATAAGAAATGGAGGGATAAGATTGAGAGGTGTAAAAGATAGATGGTCGGCTAGGATTAGAGGGTAGGTAGAAGAAATAAGAAAATAATAAGAGAGTAGGTAGTGTAGGAATTAAGAGATGAATGACATGTGTCATGGGTAGAAAAGGCTAATGAATTAATTAATTAAATAAATATTTATTTAATTAATAGAAGAAGTGGGATCAATTAAATAAATGAAATATTTATTTAATTTAGGGGAAGGATAATTTAAATAAATAAATAAATTTATTTAAATGAGAAATAAGGCTAGAAGGGGATAAATGAATGAATTAATTAAATAAATAAAAATATTTATTTAATTAGACGGGACAATTTTAGGTGTCTACATTTTGCCCCTCTTTGAGACAATGCAGCTTGTCACGTTATTTCAAAGAAGATGAGATGAACTGATACAAAGTTGCCCCAAGATGGGAATGATATTCCCCCTCGATAGATTGAATGAAAATGTCTGAAAAGATCGTAGACAATCTCTCGATAAGAAAGAAAGGCTAGAAGGACTGACTGACAAGATAGAGTGACAGAGTCATGGGATAAAGAAGACTGACTCGGGAGACTAGGGCTAGGGTAGTCTATAAGATAGACTACAAGGGAAAACATCCTCATTGTCATCCACACACCTAAGAGATCAGAGAGCATAAAGTAGTCAGCAGTCAGCAACAATGGCATTAGTGCATGGATTCGATCGTGTTCGTCCATATCAGAGGCCAGAAGATGCAGGAGAGCTAGTGAGTACCACAAAACCTCATTGTACCTTTGTTGCATTAATTGTTGTCATCAATGCATGTTAGGTAGGGTAATAAATACATATTAGGTATGTCAAAAAAAAATGTCAAGCAGGGGGAAAAACGCCAACGCGTGTCTGCGTTGGTGCCAGGCGCGTCTGGGTAGACTAGGCGCGTCTGTGTTGGTGCCAGGTGCGTCTATGATTTCATTAGCGTTTGTGTTCAATGTGAGTGTGTCTGTGAAGTGCAGGCTTGTTTATGTAGGACAAGCGCGTATGTGCAGAACAAAGGCACGCCTGTGGGTGTCAGGCACGTTTGTGAAGTATTCAAGCGTGTTTGTGTCTTCAAGGTCAAATTGACAGTTTTGTGATAAACATACGTTGTCGATTGGATAAGCTACTGAGAGGATACACTCAAGCAGGTCCTCTAGGGAAGACTAGGATAGCAGATAGGGCTAGGATTGACAATTTTGTGATAGAACATACGTTGTCAATCAGTAAACTACTCAAGAGGATACACTCAAGCAAAGGCCCTAGGATAGGATATAGCAAGGCACTTTGTGATGAACAAGGAGTACCATAGAAATTGACAATTCTATGATAGAACATACGTTGCCAATTGGATTAGGCTGAAATTGACAATTCTATGATAGAACATACGTTGTCAATTGGATAAGCTACTCAAGGGGATACACTCAAGTAGGTGCCTTAAAAGATAGGATAAAAGCAACACTTTGTGATGAACAGGGAGTACCACTAGGATTGACACAGTTGATTTACTTGACTGCAGGAGGACCTACCGATGTTGGAGTCACGGGAGAGATTCCCTTCGACTCAGAGTTTACGAGCAGAGCTGACATTCAAGGATAGAGTTGCAGTGGAGGCTATGGGCTTGCGATATATTATGTATGTGCTTGAGTTTCAGGCGAATATGGGGTTGTTGACTGCATTAGCTGAGATATGGCACTCAGAGACATGCACTTTTTATTTGTCGATGGGTGAGATGACAGTCACCTTAGAGGATGTATATAGGTTACTGAGGATACTGATCATTGGAGAGTTAGTTCCTTATAATCGAGAGGGAGACAGGGACGCACTGAGGCAAGTGTTTCAGGATCCAGGACTAGAGATGAGGGCAGAACATGTGGCTTGGGACACCATGACAGCGATAGGATTGGCACTACTGGCGGTGCTAGCAGGAGTGATCAGTGGATTCCTCTGTATGGACAGGGCGACATGAGGGTTGGTTGTGGGATGGGGGAGGAATCTGGAGACATTGGTGACTGAGCACACCAGGTTTGCATGGGGATTGTGTCTGCTGGCACACTTGTATTATGAGCTGCATCACTTTGTATGTCATGGATCAGTAGGATTAGGATGCAAAGTGATCTTGCTGCAGGTTTGGGCATATGAGCATCTGTCAGTTACATGTCCTATACATTTTAGAGGCAGAGAACATGGGCACAACTATGTACACCTGTATGATATGATTACTTCTCAGCCACGGATTGGGAGGCTAGAGTATTGGCATCGGGTGATCGATGAGGTAGACAGTGAATATGGAGGCCTTACTTAGAACTGTGATGAGTGGGAGAATGATGCAGTGGAGTTGTCGTATGTGTTCAGGAGCAGGTATCTGATCGGTCGGATACCATATGTGATTGAGCGGTAGTTGATAGACAAGGTATGCAGGTAGTTCTACAAGATACAATGGATGCCACGGGGTTCAGGGATGTATGCACGGACCATGAGGGATCAAGTACATTTGGGGCCATTATTGTCTTATGATCAGACAGTGACACAACTTCTAGAGATGGTTCCCATGCCTTGGGACATTTGGGAAGATGTGGAGGATGCAGGGATGGATGCAGAGTACACTGCATATTGGGGAGAGAATTTGTTTCCACAACTGATGGATCTGGGGGAGTCGATAAAGGGAGACTGTGGAGGTGATGGAGATGATAGTGGAGATGGCAGAGGTAGAGGCCGATGACAAAGGTGGGGTGAAGTGGTAGAGAGGAGGGTGTCTCAGAGGAGAGAGGGCAGAGAGGAGAGACATGTGCATGTAGTGAGGGGTAGAGGTGGATTGTCATTACAGGTGCAAGCAACACAGTTTCTCAGACAGGTACAAGGACGGGGACAGGGACAGAAGAAGCCACAAGGACAGGGTGAGGGGAGAGAGGAGGAGGATGAGATACTATCCGTGAGGGAGATCTGCCAGGGACGAGCAGCTGAGATCCAAGATCTAGAGAGGGATACAGGTAAGCTCAAGAGACAGCTGAGGGACACTGAGTAGGAGAGGGATCAGGGTATTCAGCACTATACAAAGGCTGAGACAACACTGAGGGAAGGGAGGCAGGCAACAAAGGACACAAGGGCCGGATACGCCTATGTTCTGCGGGCAGGGGAGGAGATAGCCTACTGGAGAGACCTGTACTGTGGAGTGGTGCCACTAGATTAGCGGACTAGGAGCTTCCGGAGACCGTCACGGACTACGACGACCACTGGAGGGAGAGACAGGAGACAGGCATCTAGTAGTGGGGTCATGGGTCCTCCATGTTAGGGTTTCTAGCATATCCGAAGCAAATATGAACTAACAATTATATGTAGATTTAAATACAAAAGATAAAAGAATAAAATAGGACACAGATAACACAAAGATTTAATGTGGTTCACCCAGAATGGGTTACATCCACCATACACAGTCGTCCAATCTTTCTTATTATCCAGCAAAAATAGTACATCAACCTTACAATGCATTAAGCATCTCGGCTGCTTATAACATGTGTTTTTAGGGCAACAAACAAAGTCGGCCTTTTTAGGGTTTTATTACAATGTCGGTTTTCATCAAGAAAAACGTCCAAAAAAAAAATTATCGGGGGTTGTCGCCCCCGAACCCCCACAACGAGCTACCGCCCACTTTCCCGGGGCCCGACCTTGCTGGCCCCAGACCCTGACGAGGATACGTGCTAAGTGTACAATACTTTGCTAATCAGTCACCACATATCAACAATCTCCCACTTGGAGACTGATACTAGACAACACCACTATACTTGCAGCATCCGCTGGATAAAACATTGGGACTCGACTGGTATAAATTCTACAATTATCAATCAAGAAGACCAACAGAAACTGATGAAGAAATCAACTTCTCCTGTGGAACTACCTTCATGAACATATCGACAAGATTCTCACTTGTGTGAATCTTCTCAAGCTGTAACTGACCCTCCTCCAAAACAGTCTAGATGAAGTGGTACCTGAGCTGAATGTGCTTTGTCCTTGAATGAAAACCAGAGTTTTTCAGAAGATGAATGGCACTCTAGCTATCAGTATACAATGGGAAATCCTCCTGTGTCTAACCTAATTCCTCCAGAAAACATTGTAACCAAATCATCTCCTTGTTGGCTTCTGTAGCAGCAACATACTCAGCTTCAGTGGTTGAAAGTGCAACAACCTTTTGCAGCCTAGAAATCCAACTGACTGCAGTTCGCCTTATAGTAAAAACATACCCTGTAGTACTCCTTCGTGAATCAATATCACCTGCCAGATCATAGTCAACAAATCCACTCAGAGAAACATTAGATCCTTTGAAACATAATGCCTTCGTAGTAGTTCCTTTCAAATATCGAAGAATCCATTTCACAGCATTCCAATGTTCCATACCCGAATTACTCATACACCTGCTCACAACTCCCACTGCATGTGCAATATTTGACCTTGTGCATACCATTGCATACATCAGACTACCAACAGCTGATGAATACGAGATGTTAGACATTTTATTTGCCTCTTCCTATGCTTTTGGGCACATCTCCTTAGTCAATTTGAAATGACTAGCCAAAGGTGTACTAATTGCTTTTGCATCCTGCATGTTAAATATTTTCAACACCTTCTTTATATACTCACTTTGGGACAAATTCAAGGTTCTATTTTTCCTGTCCCGTGTGATCCTCATACCAAGAATTTGCTTAGCTGCACCCAAATCCTTCATAGCAAATGACCTGGCTAATTTTTGTTTAAGATCATTTATATGTTGCATGTTAGACCCAGCAACAAGCATGTCATCAACATAAAGCAACAAGATAATATAACTATCATTATCCAATCTCTTAAAATATACACAATCATCAAAATGACATCTATGATAACCGTGTTCAGTCATGAAACTATCAAATTTTAAATACCATTGTTGGGGTGCTTGCTTTAGGCCATACAAACTTTTCTTCAACCTGCACACCAAGTTCTCCTTACCTTTGACCTCATATCCCTGTGGTTGCAACATTTAAATTTACTCCTCCAAATCTCCATGGAGAAAAGTTGTTTTGACATCTAATTGTTCGAGATGTAAATCATCTGCAGCCACAAGACTAAGTACAGTTCTAATTGAAATCATTTTTACAACTGAAGAAAATATTTCATCATAATCTATACCCTTTTTCTGTGAAAAACCTTTTACCACAAGTCTGGCCTTATATCTTTTCTGACCTCCTTTCTGCTCCTTCAGCCTATAAACCCATTTGTTAGGCAAATCTCTTTTTTTTTGCAGGTAAACGGACTAAGTCCCAAGTCTTATTTTTCATCAAGGAGTCCATCTCCTCTTTCATGCCTAGCTCTCACTGTTGTTTGACATCCACTTGCATTGCTTCTTCATATTCTTTTGGTTCACCAGAATCAGTTAATAAAATAGAATACAAAGAGGGAGAAAATCTTTCAGGGGGTCTAACAGATCCGAATTGTTAGGGTTTCTAGCAGATCCAAAGCAAATATGAACTAACAATTATATGCAGATTTAAATACAAAAAATAAAGGAATAAAACAAGACACAGATAACACAAAGATTTAACGTGGTTCACCCATAATCAGTTAATAAAATAGAATACAAAGAGGGAGAAAATCTTTCAGGGGGTCTACTTGACCTTGTAGAACGTCTAACACTTGCAGGAGTTTGTGGGACAATCTGTTGTTGCTGAGCATCAGGTACCCGTGGCATTTCATTTTCAGGCATCTCATCCAACACAACATATTCTTGTTTGTCTTGTTCATGCTTTTTTTCCTGCATCTGTTCTTTATACATAACCTTCTCATTGAATATAAAATCTCTACTTCTAATTATTTTCTTATTTTCAAAATCTCATAATCGATAACCATATTCATCTATCCCATATCCAATGAAGGTACATTTCTGAGATTTAGCATCAAGCTTGGTTCTGTTTTCTTTATCAACATGGACAAAAGCTTCACAACCAAAGGTTTTCAGAAAAGAATAATTTACCTTTTTATCAGTCAATACCTCCTCTAGAATACCACCATTCAAAGGGGTTGAAGGTCCTCTATTTATCAAATAGACAGCAGTATGTACAACATCTGTCCAAAAATGTAAGGGCAATCCAACATGCAATCTCATGCTCCTCGCGCATTCCATGATAGTCCTATTCATTCTCTCTGACACACCATTTTCCTATGGAGTTCTTGGAACTGTCTTTTGCTTTCAAATCCCATTTAAGGAGCAATAATCTTCAAATGCTTTGCTGCAATACTCACCTCCATTATCCGATCTGAGACACTTCAACTTTTTTCCTGTCTCATTCTCAACCAAAGCTTTCCATTTCTTATAAGTTTCAAAAACATCTGATTTTTGTTTTAGGAAATATACCCATGTTTTCTGGTTAAGTCATCAATAAAAATAACATAATAACAAGAGCCACCAAGAGATGATACCTGAGCCGGTCCCCATACATCTGAATGCACAAGCTCTAACTTCTCACTCTTCTTCTATTTTCCAACCTTGAGAAATCTGACTCTTTTTTATTTACCATAAACACAGTTTTCACAGAACGCTAAATCAATCTTCTTTAGTCCTGACAATAGATTTATGGAGTGAAGAATTTTCATCCCTTTTTCACTCATGTGCCCAAGCCTATGGTGCCACATTATCGAATCTGTTCTTGCAACATCTATTGTTGTTGTCCCTGCAGTAACTTTATCTGTAGCAGCTAAGGTAGAGTAAGTGTTACCAGTACACAGATATAATGTGCCTACCTTCGCACCTTTAGCTACTACTAATGATCCTTTAGTGACCTTCTAGATACTGTCTGAGAAGGTAACTATGCAACCTTCACTACCTAGTTGCCCTGCAAAAATTAAATTTCTTCTTAAATTAGGAACATGTCTTACCTCCTATAGAAACCAGTCATTTCCATTCTGCAACTTGATCTTTATCTTTCCTTTTCCAACAATTTGGCAAGGCTCGTCATCACCCAAATATACCTGTCCAAAATCACCTTGAACATAATCTAGAAAACATTTTCTATGGGGTGTAGCATGAAATGAAGCCCTAGAATCTATTACCCAGGAATCATTAACATTATCCAAACATAAGATTAAAGCATCTTGTAAAGTATTACTTGCAATATTAGTTTCCTTACTGTCATTTTCATTTTTGTCTCCTCCTTTGTTTTTCCGAGACCAACAGTCTTTCTTTAGATGACCAGGCTTTCCGCAGTACCAACAATCTTTCTTTCCTCTAGATTGAGAGCGTCCTTTCTTTGATTTCCCTCATGACTTCTCATTCCAATGGCCTTTTCCTCTTTCCTTTGATCTTCCTCTGTTCTCCACATTCAAAACACTACTTGATGATGTTGGAGTCTCACCTGTGCTTTTCCTTTGCATTTCCTCGCTTAGGATAACACCAATAATATCATCAAATATCAAAGTATTTTTACCAAAGACAGAGTTACAACCATAACCAAGCTATTCCAGCTTTCTGGCAAAGAACATAAAATCAAGAGAGCCCTAACCTCTTCTGCAAAAGTAATTTTTACCGAAGACAATTGACTTGTAATTGTATTAAATTCATTTAAGTGCTCCGCTATAGATCCTCCCTCACTCATTTTCAAATTAAACAAATGCTTCATAAGAAATACCTTATTCAAAGCCGAGGGTTTCTCATACAACTTAGCCAATGTCGCCATCAAATCTACAGCCGTTTTTGCTTCTATTATATTGAAAGCTACAGACGGTGCAAGGCACAATCGAATGGATCCCAGTGCTTTTCTATCTAAAATGTCCCACTCTTCATCTGACATTGTGGTCACTTTCTTTGCCTTTCCTTCCAATGGCCGCCACAAATCCTTTTGATACAGGTAATCCTCCATCTGCATTTTCCATAATTAATAATTCTAGCCGTTAAACTTTTCGACCTTGAATTTGAAATCCTCCATTGCTCCCACTCAAAACTGAAAGTCCTGCCAATTTACAGAAAACCTCACTCTGATACCAATTGTTAGGGTTTTTAGCAGATCCAAAGCAAATATGAACTAACAATTATATGCAGATTTAAATACAAAAGATAAAGGAATAAAATAGGACATAGATAACACAGTGGTTCACCCAGAATGGGTTACGTCCACCATACACAGCCGTCCAATCTTTCTTATTATCTAGCAAAAATAGTACATCAACCTTACAATGCCTTAAGCATCTCAGCCGCTTATAACATGCGTTTTTAGGGCAACAAACAAAGTTGGCCTTTTTAGGGTTTTATTACAATGTCGGTTTTCATCAACAAAAATGTCCAAAAAAAGAATTTCTCAGGGGCTATCACCCCCGAACCTCCGCAGCGGACTACTGCTCACTTTCCTGAGGCCCGGCCTAGCCCCAGACCCCAGCGAGGATACGTGCTGAGTGTGTAGTACTTTGCTCATCAGTCGCCACATATCAACACTCCGCCACCACTAGATAGAGGAGGTATAAGAGACGATCCTGGGGTGGGAACTTCCAAGACTCAAACTCCGTCGAGGCCAACCGGCTCTGAGGGAGGGAGTTCATCATAGCCTTAGAGGGCTCCCTATGTATCAGTTTTGTACCATTTTGTATGATGACACCTTCGGATGATTGTAGCCATATGATTTTGACATCATTGTATCATGACACTTATGATTTTGATATATATATATATGAGATGATTCATCCTTGCGGCAACTATATGTATGTGTACCTATGTGATGCATGTTTCTATGTGATGCTTATGATATGGATGCACATATGTACATGATGAAATGCAATATTTTTGTTCTTTTATGTTTTTAATATATTATGCAAATGTGAATGTGAATGTATGAAATGCAAATAAATATGATAATGCAAATAACTATCTACATGATGAGAATGTAAAATGTGCTAACATGTGGTGTGTACAGGATGTGGTGCAATTTTGACATCTATATGTATGTATGAAATGCTAATATGCGATAATGCAGGTGCAAACTACATGAAATGCAATTTTTTGTGTGTGTGTCATTATACTCAATCATGTGATAATAGGCTACATGGACTCAAGAAGGACGATGGAGGTCAATCAAGAAAGGGGGATGGAAGATATAAGATATGGAAGTGAAAGAGCTTCTTGTGCTATTATCATCATTGAGCTTTATTATGGCAAATAGGTTATGACAATCGAGGTATCTATGCGACCCAGAAAGTCATTGTACCTGTTTGCATGGAGATCAAATAGTTGCCAACAAGGAATGCCCCAGTTCACACAAGACTCTCAGTGTCCTAATATCCTTGGACAAGTCATAGCATTACTAAGAGACAATCCACAGACAATAAAGAAAAATAGGTGACGATACCCCATCCTCGCCTTTCTAATCAAAGACATCCTGGAGATATAATCTCTAGTCAGAGACATCATGGAAAAGCTAAAAGACATGTCACCAAAAGATAAAATCAAAAGAAAGCCAAGACTTGACACCAACATTCACTGCAGTCCTCAAGTTTAGTGTCTCTTGTCACTTGTATAAGTCAATTTGATTGTGGTCACAATGTTTGCTTTTACAAAAAGATAGATAGCACTAAACCATAATGTTTTCTGAGTCTGTTGAAATATTTGATTTGTTGAAGCCCATTGTTGCTATTGTGTCCCATTTGAAACTGACTAAATCAATGAAACTAATACTTTATTGCAGAGAAGACTAAACTTTATTGCCGATCGGCGATTCAAATGTTGCTTTATTATGGATTGTGCGCAGATAGACTGAAGAAAACTAAAACAAATTATACTCCTCAGAACGTGTGATGCTCTTAGTTCCACACTCATCACTAGACATAGGATTTGCCTTAGCCACATATAGGAGTTGATTTATTATGGATGGTAAGGGGTGAAAAGGAGGGATTATTATGAATGGCTAACCAATCTTGGGTAGATCAATAACAAGCCATGATGGGAATGGGTAAGTTTATTATGAATGGGCAGGCTGTAAGTGTGTGCGAAGTGAAATGATAAAATGGAATCCTGACAGAGGGAGGATAAATGTTTCTACACATGGCACCGGTGACTCGGTTTTCACCATGGTACTTGCCTAGGGCACCACCAAAGTGGTTTTCACTGTTGGACGGATTTATTTCTCTTTACTTTTTTCAATTTTTTCAATTTTTTGTATTTTTGTATTTTTTAATTTTTAATTTTTAATTTTTGAATTAGGATACTCTGAAGAGCTACGTGTAAAACCTGCAAAGGTGCGTGTTGTTGATAAGATCCTCCAAAGGTTCTCCCTCTGGGTTTGAGAGCTGATATGCATCGGATCTATAAACTGTTGTAATGATGTAAGGACCAAGCCAGTTTGGTTCGAACTTGCCCTTCTTTTCTCTGTCTTGCTGATTTTTAGGATTTTCTTTGAGAACTAAGTCACCTACCTCAAATGTGTGAGGCTTTACCTTGTGATTGTAACTGCGACTCAATCATTGTTGATAAGCCTTGAGATGATTAAAAACAGTTTGTCTTCGTTCATCCAATAGTTCTAGTTCTTGTAAGCGAGAGACCTTGTAGTCTTCATCACTGATAATGTTGTGCAAAGAGACTCATAAAGATGGTAACTCGACCTCAATAGGCAAGATAACTTCAGTTCCATAGACAAGTGAATAAGGTGTGGCTCCTATAGGTGTGTGAACACTTGTGCGGTAAGCCCAAAGTGTGGGATTAAGTTGGATATGCCAATTTCGGCCAATGTCATCGACTGTCTTTTTGAGTATTTTAAGAATAGTTTTGTTAGACGCCTCAGCTTGACCATTACCTTGGGGGTAATAGGGAGTGGAGAAATGATGGTTCATATGGAAGCGGTCACAAAGTTCATGAACATCCTGATTTTTGAAGGGACGTCCGTTGTCGGTGACGATAGAAAGAGGAATACCGTATCGGCAAATGATATAGTTAAGAATGAATTTAACAATTTGTTTTCCAGTGACTTGTGTAAGAGGCACGACTTCGATCCATTTTGTGAAATACTCTATGGCAGTGATAATAAAATTATGGTTATTGGAAGGAGGGTGAATCTTGCCTATGAGATCGAGTCCCCATTGATAAAAGGGCCAAGGAGTCGCAATCGATTGAAGTTCTTGTGTTGGTGCATGAATAAGGTCTCCATGAATTTGACATTGCTTACATTTCTTGACAAAATGATATGAGTCTTTTTCCATATTGGGCCAGTAATATCCAGTCCTGATAAGTTTCTTGGCTAAGGTAGGACCACTAGAATGTGGGCCACATATTCCTTCATGAACTTCGCATAACGCAATCTGAGCTTCATCCCTTTCTAAATATCTAAGGAGAGTTCCATCTAGACCTCGACGGTATAGGATATCGGCTAAAATGACGTATCGAGAAGATTGGTGAATGAAAGTGCGACGTTGGTTGTTGTATAAGTAAGGAGGAAGGGTATTGTCACGAAGGTATGTGAAAATGGAACCGTATAATTGGGAATCAGGACCAACGACACATATCATCTCGGTAGGACTGATCTCATACGAGGGAACCAAAAGGTTATCTAGCAAGAACTCATAGCGTGTTTGATTTTGCGGTAGATCGATCAGTGAGGCAATAGTAGCCATGACATCTGCGACTCGATTCTGCTCTCTTGGTATCTACTCAAAGGTTAACTTCATGAAATATTGCTTGAAGTCATCTACCATTTTCTTGTAAGGTATTAATTTTTCATCCTTTGTTTGTTAGTCATCGGTTGCTTGACGAATTACAAGTTGAGAGTCCCCAAAAACATGAAGTTCCTAGATCTTCCACTGAACTGCAATTCGTAATCCTGTTGTTAATGTCTCATATTCTGCTATGTTGCTAGTGCAAGGAAATGACAATCAGTATGATTTGGGAATGAAATCCCCTTGAGGTGTGATAAAGAGGATGCCAACTCCCACACCATGTTGTGTGTATGAGCCGTCAAAGTACAGTTGCCAAGGCTTTGTGTGTGATACTATCAAGATGGATTCATCTAGAAACTCTGAAGTTAAAGGAGTATCATCTATCATGGGTGCATCTACTAACTGATTTGTGATAGCTTGTCCCTTTATTGCTTTTTTGTCCACATATTAAATGTCAAAATCACTCAAGAGCATCACCCATTTGGATAGTTTGTCAGTAACCGTCGCCTTATTGAGAAGGTACTTCAATGGATCTATCCTTGTGACCAACTTATTTTTATGAGTTAGCATGTAATGTCATAATTTCTGTGAAGCAAAAACCACAGTGAGACACACACGCTCAATTGGTGTGTAGTTTAGCTCATAACCAACCAAAGTATGACTGATGTAATAGACTGCTTTTTCTTTGCCCTCAACATCTTGTTGCGCTAAGAGTGTCCCCAATGTTGTTGATGTAGCTGATATGTAGAGTAACAAGGGTTGTTCTGGGACTAGTGGATTCAGAAGATAATCTTTGAGTATCTGAAAAGCCTGTTGACAGTTATCATCCCATTTGAATTTGATGTTTTTGTGTAACAAGTGCTGAAAAGGATGACATTTATCTGCAAGTTGTGCTTTGAATCTTCATATGGACTGGAGTCTTCCTTGTAAAGATTGAAGTTGACTGATATTTCTTGGTGGTGGCATTTCTAGGATCGCTTTAACTTTTGTTAGATCGGCTTCAATTCCTCTTTTTGAAACAATGTATCCAAGGAGCTTTTCAGAGGTTACTCCAAAGACACATTTCTTGGGATTTAGTCTCACTTTGTATTTTTTCAATCGATCAAAAATGACTAAAAGGATGTCCAAATGTGTATCTCTATCTATTGATTTTCTCAAGAGGTCATCAGCATAATCTTATACAGTTACATGCATGAGATCATGAAATAGTAGTCATGGCTCATTGGTATGTAGCGCCTGCATTCTTTAGCCCGAAGGGCATGACATTCTAGCAGAAAGTTCCCCAGGGACAATTAAATGTTGTTTTGTGCTAATCCTCAAATGCGATTTTTATTTGATTGTATCCAGGGAATTCTTCCATCAAAGATAACATCACATGACCTGTTGTGAGATCTACGATCAAGTTGATGTTTTGCAATGGAAAGTCATCCTTAGGACAAGCTTTGTTAATGTCTCTGAAATTTGTACATATTTTGATGCTGCGATCCGACTTATTAACTGGTACCAAGTTGGAGATCCATTCAGGATAATCAATTGGGCGTATGAATCTGACATCCAACAATTTTTCAAACTCTGCCTTGACTAATAATGCCACTTGTCGATGCATCTTTCTTAATTTATGTTTCATTGGCTTTGCCCCCAGTTTAACTATCAAATGATGCATTAATAAATCCGGATCCAGTCCAAGCATATCCGCATATGACCATGCAAAATTGATTTGTCGCTCTGTGAAGAAACTTATGAACTTTGATCTTTCTCTCTCTGTCAGAGATTGTACCAAAAATATGTTGTGTGGAATCTCTTCTGTACCAATGTTTGTTTTGATGGTCTCCTCTACTAACATGGATGATTTTTCTTCATATGATGTCGGGATAATGTCGAGCCTTCCATCTTCGGGCGCCTCAAAAAGGTTTTCACCCTCAAATACGTCATTTCTTTTTACTTTTTTGGGGTCCGACAGTGCCACAATGTGGTTTTCACTGTAAAACCCTTGATTTGTTTTTATTTTTACATTTTTGTGACTGGAAGGCCCAACACCCTCACCAAAATATGCCACGTTGTTGAGTTCTATAGTGTATCCCGTCTTATGGTCCCCAAGTGGAAGATCATCTCGTATGCCTAAATAGTCGATAAAGGCTTCATAGTTTTGGAATGTGTCACATTATACAGGTTCTTCATGGTCCCAGTCAATAAGTTAGTGGTGAACAAGGGGAAGGCCCTCAATGTTTTCGAAGTCAGCGGGTGTCAGGGTGCAGATACAGTTATATTTGGGTATGTCAAGGTAGTTGTCGAGGTCATCATTGGCACTCTCCTCATCTGTCTCGATCGTGAATGAGTCCAAATTGTCATTACTAAAAGCGCATTCCAGAACAGGTGTCCTCATTCTTCATGATTTCGAACTAGAACCTAAAGACAAAGACTGTGTGGGATCCTCAGGAGTTGTTTCTTGACCAACTTTGAATTTTTTATGAAATTCCTCTTCTTTTTTGGGTTCACCTGGTTCTCTGAATATCTCAGTGAGTTCATAATCACTGGAGGATTTGTCTGAACCCCATTCCCATTCATTAGAGTCAGTGAAATAGCGTCTCTCTTGTTGATCATTGGAAATCATGATTTGCAATGCTTCTTCTGATTTGTGAGTGTTCACCCTGGAAGAGATGAAACCAAGCCCTTTCGAGCGCTGATTCTTAAATGTCAATTCTGGTTGCAAAGGTTGAGTGATACCTTCTTTTCTTAAGCCAAGAGGACTTTTACCATCATACCCAAACTTTTGTAGGATCTTGAATCCTTTGCCATATTTTTTACATGGTATCTTGATGTGATCTTGTGTACCATCTTCAGGGTCTTTGTAAAGCATTTTGTATAAGTCTTCTTCTTCCATTTCACCCCACTTTTGGAATATAGTAGGATCCCTTTTTAGTGTAATGATAGATACCTATTTAGAAGGATGTGGTCGTCCATATTCTTTTGGTGAACTCATAACTTTTTGCAAACATGTGGTTTGATTCAAAGTGTATTCACCCATGCCTTTGTCTTGATATTTCCCTTTGAGCTCACCTTGCTTTGATGTTGAAGGTTTTAATGATTCAGGGTCAATACATGCAAAAGATGGGATAGCTTCTCTATTAATTGGAATTATTGTCTCGGCTTTTGGCCTCAAGTTATTGTAGTATATAAATGGATTAGGATCACCATTAATTGTTACTTCAACTCCATTATGAGGAAACTTAATACATTGATGGTATGTAGATGGAACTTCTCTCATCTCATGAATCCATGGACATCCTAGCAATATGTTGTATGTGAGATCGAGGTCTAAGACTTGACAAACCACATCTTTTGTAACTAGCCGTACTCTGAGAGGTAAGGTGATTGTGCCTTTGGATGAACGCTCTTCGTCATCATATGCTTTGATGGTGATTTTGTTTATGGCATTCACAACTTTATCTGAATATCCCAATTGTATTATTGTGTTCAAAGTACATATATTGAGACTAGCTCCTCCATCTATCATAACTCATTTTATTCAATGTTTGTGTAGGAAGGCTTCAATGTGTAAAGGTGCATTATGCGGTTGGCTTATAGATGTGTCGTCAGCTTCAATGAATGTAAGAGAATGTGGAATGGAAAGGTATCCTACCATGGCTTGAAACTGGTCCACATTCAGATGAGTGGGGGATAGTAGTGTCTCTCAAGGTTTTGTCAAGGATGGCTTTATGTGCAGGAGATATGCATAAAAGCTCAACGATGGAGATAAGCACGGGCGTCTTCCCTAACTATTCTACCAGATCGTACTCAGGTTTGGTTGCTAAGGAAGAAGTGGTTTTAGCTGGAGCACCTTGCAGAGTGACCTTAGCTCGACAAGTTGTGACATTACATTCAGAGGTAGATTCAAAAGAAGGTCCAATGCCTTTCAAGACAACCTTGGTTCTTTGGGTAGAATTTTCAGGTGCTTTGTCCTTTATGATAATGGTAGAGACATAATTGTCCATCGAAATGTGATTAACAGTTGAACCATAGTTATAGGATGCTCTGGTATAGTTGGTCTGCTCATCTATGGCTTTGGCTTTTCCCTTGTCATGTTTAGGGAATGGTTCCTTAAACATCTCATGTTCTTGATTGGATGAATGTCCTTCGATCTCAATGTCAACTCTATCAATAAGATCATGTATGATGTTCTTCAAGCGATGACAATTTCCAGTTTTATGTCCCTTGCTCTTGTGATACTCACAGTACTCATCATCATTCCACCAATTTGGTTTGACCTTTGGCTCATATGGAGGATTGTCTGAAATTGTTATTATCTCATTTGCCACTAGCTTCTTGAAAGCCGATTCAAGTGGTTCTCCCAATGGGGTGTATTTCCTTCGTGGTTTTGAAGTTGTTTGAGTACTCACTTGGTTGTTTGTAGAACTTGATCCAGAAAGAATGATTTTGGGTCTCACTGTGTTAGCATCAACAACACCATCATTTATTGTTCTTGTTCTTGTTCCAAAATCGTGACTTGTCTTTTCCTTTAAAGTCCTCTTTGTTTTCTTTGAATATCTTAATGACTCCTTGCTCAATTAAGACCTTCTTTATCGCTAAGTCTTTTTCAATGACGTCCTTGAAAGTGGACAAACAAGATTTTCTTAAGTCATAACCAATTTCTCTGTGGACATTTTGGGTGAACATCTCTACCATTTGTTTTTGTGGAATTTCACAAGAGCATCTACTGGCTGAATTCATCCATCTTTGTAAGAATGATGAAAATGACTTGCCATCCTTTTGCTTGGTGTTGCACAAAGTGGTGACTGATATGTCTGTCTCTATGTTGTATGAGAAATGTTGGATAAAATCCTCTGCTAAGTCACCCCATGACTTAATTCTAGGTGGAAGTTGAGAGAACCACTCACAGCTTGATCACCTAAGCTTGGTGGGAACAATCTCATCAAGTATGTTTCTTCTGCTGCTACCTCAATGCAAGCTGTGAAAAATTGTAGTATATGTGCCTTAGGGTCTCCTTTTCCTCTGTATTTATCAAACTTAGGTGTCACAGAATGTGTAGGAAAAGGAGGCATTGGAATGCTTTTGTCAAATGGATAGGGACATATGCCTCTCATTGTGTAAGCTGGCTTTGGTGTATTAATATCCCCCATTTTCTTTTGTAAGTCCTTTATTTGTTGTTCCAAATTGTTCTTAGGTGGAGATCGACTTCTTGGACTATATCCCAGGCCTGAGCCATTGAGTGGAGGAGGAGCATACTGTATGTATGGATGGTATTGATCATACACATGTTCATAAGGAGGAGGTCTATAATGATACTCCATATGAGAGCCACCTGGTATAGAGTCATAATGAATGGAATATTTGCTTTGTCCATGTATATCATATTCTACAAGCATGTCATGAGTTTGTTCTTGTGTGTTTCCCCCAAATTTGACACGGGGTTTCCTTGTGTCCAAATTTTGAGCATGCCTCTCGATATCCAATTGTTTTGGAGGTTGGTCCTTCACATTGGTATGCAATTGAGTGTATTTATCTGCATAAGACTTCCATAATAGTTTGCATAGATGGAGTTGTTCATGAGATGCTCTTTCGTGAGTATCATAAGCTTGACCATGTGTATTAGGGATCTCAAGTTTTTGAAACAAAGATGATGGTGACTCAGGCACAAAACGTGGTCCTCTAGTACCTCCACTATTAGGCCTCCTTTGATCCATGTTGAGTTGAGTTTCTTGCATAGGTCGATTTTCTAGTATTTGAGACATGTCAAAATCATGACGTATCTTAGCTCCACTTTGTGTCATCACTTGTAAGAAATATTGTCTATCTCTTCTCATGATTTCCTCAACCAATCTATTAAAATGGGGATCCATGATGGAGTCTTCCACTTCTGCTGAATATACGGAAAAGTTGTCTGTATTGTCATTGTGTGTATCGTTGTTGTTCGCATTATCCATGTTCTCAATATTTTGAGTGTTTCTAAAGTGTCCATGTCAGGTAATGTAGTATGATCAGAATTGAAGAAGATATCATTGTCATACTCATAGGCACTCATGTTTGCGGATTCTTGAGCCTCTTTAGCTTCTCTCCTAGATTTTTGGGAACGGGTTTCAACCATGAACTAGGTCTTGACCAAGATGTATGAGACTAGATGAAAATGGAAAAGTATGGAAGACCAAGAGTTGGATGGAATGTAAATGAATCTGAGGTGTACTTGCAATGTCCAAAGTTTAAGACTAAGTATGTATGTAGTAGAGTAGGTGTGGCTTCCAAAGAGATGATAGTTTCTCTTGATGAGGTAAGTTGACCTTGACTCTAAGTAAGACCAAATGAGACCCAAAGGTGATAGACCTTTATGAGGGACCACTTAGCAAAATGTTGTTGTATGTATTGTTTTGACAAAGTAAGATGAGGACAAGCAAGTGACCTTTTGACTCAAGTTTAGACAAATGTGAATGTAATGCGATATGTAAAGCAATGATGAACTTTGTGAGACCCAAAAATAGGTTGAATGGTAGATGAAAACCCGGAGAAATAACCTAGGAAGCTCAAAAAATATGAAACCGATTGCTCTTGTTTGCTGGACTGTAAGTGTTTTTCAATACTGAACACAGACGTGCCTGCATACTTCACAGACACAGTTTTCTGACATAGACGTTTTTGAACACCGCACAGATGCAAATCTAAGATTTTGTGAATGCAGTTTTGCTTATGATGACACAGATGCGTTTCTATCATACACAGACGTGGTTAAATGACACAAACGTGTTTGAACACTGCACAAACGCGTTTCTAGAAACTGGGTGCAATTACTTTCAATGTGTAAAGTTGTTGTTGTGAGCAAATCAAAAAAAAATTTACTGTTTTTCGTGACAAGAGGATACAATGTTGATGAGGACTCAATGTTTGCAAGTGTTTAGACTCAAAATGACAAAGAAAAGTGTGTTGTTTGATGTAAAAATATTTTGTATACACTTGAAGACACAAAAGATACAATGTTTTGATGTTTGATCTTGAATGTTTGAATGTTTAAAAGAAGACAAGCAGAATTCCTATGGTTGGCCAGGACAATAGTTGTTGATCCCACATTGGGTTTCCCCCGAGGCTACGCTATTTAGAGCAGATACTTAGATGTTTGACCTCACTGGCTTCACCCTCGACACTCACTTCTCTGGGGCAGCCAAGCATCAGTCCCCATGAAAACTCCCCGTGGCAGACTTTGTATCTCTACTTAGAACCATATGTGTGTGGGCCGCTCTAGAGGTCCGACCTCCTACCCCAACAACTAGAAGGATTTTGGCTTTCTAAAACAAAAAGGTGCTAGTAAGGGCATCTGCTTGTGTGGCCATACATGCGACACTTTCAGCTCTGTAAATACAGAAGGCTCCCAGCCGGTAGGGGTTACGCCCTACAACTAATCAAATAAATTTGATCAAATGGGTTTATGGGGAGACATAGTGTCAGTATGAACTAATCAACACACGTTACCCATGGCTTTCACCATGGATACAATTATTTATAGTGGTTCGGAAGAGGTGGATTTTCCTCGCTACCACTTGGGTCATTCTCTCCTCACTAGTAGTCCTAATGACCACACGGGGAGACAGACCCTCTAAAGATTAAACACAAAGAGCCTATTGCCCAAGACACAAAAGACACTGGTTCAATTTTAGTGCACCAATCGAAGTGTTTTGTAATCTATGAAAACAAGGCACACAATAAAGATAAAAAACCCTTGCCAAAAATTCTGCAACAAAGATTTGTTAGTAGTTTTGCAATAATACCCCTCCTGCAAGCACACAAGTTAGGTAAATTTTAGATCCAAAAGACTTTGTGAAAAAGGGGCCTTCAACAAGACCTGTTGCTTCAAGGACAAGCTACACCAATTTGTTAGCTAGATCACAAGATGTTAGCCTGAATAAACCAGATCTGAAATCGAAATGACGAAATAAAGCCTTAAAACTGGAACAAAAAATGAAAATTACAAAATCAGAAACACAAACGCGATTGAATCGCACGCATACATGGTTAAAGGACACAAACACGCCTTAAACCCTCGCAGATGTGTTTTGGCAACACAAACGCGGATCTAGAACACAGACACAATTAAAAGGTGCACATACGCGATTCGGGAACACAGACGCGACCCTGCAATCTGCAAAAAAGTAAAATAATATCAAAGACACAAACATGATTCCAGAGGTCACAAATGCGACATCAAAGCAAAAACGTGGTTCTGATATGCACAGGCGCGAAAAAATGTCGAAATGTTGTCGGAAAATGTCAGATCTGCAACTTCAAAAACACAAAATCTACAACAAAGATGTTAAAAGCAAAAGGGACAAGAGTCCCACCGAGCGTTGCAAAATATTTATGATAAAAATGGAAACAACAATATTGAAATACTAAATGAATTCAACCACAAAACCTTAGCCTAACAACAACAAAGATCCACCATAACATATGAAGATTACCTAAGGCAATGAAAAACAATAAAATTACAAAGATTATACCATCACATGTCCAATAGGGTTTGGATCTCCATTCTTTCTATCTCCATTGACCTTGCTTGATATATTTGCTCTCAGATTTTATGTGTGCACAAGAGCTCAACAAAGAACGGAAATATGGTTGCAAGTAAGTTTGATCGCATATGAAAGTTCGAATGCTAATCCAGGAGGATTGATAATGAAGGAAGCATCTCCTTATATAGAAGACACTATAAGAAATGGAGGGATAAGCTTGAGAGGTGTAAAAGATAGATGGTTGGCTAGGATTAGAGGGTAGGTAGAAGAAATAAGAAAATAATAAGAGAGTAGGTAGTGTAGGAATTAAGAGATGAATGACATGTGTCATGGGTAGAAAAGGCTAATGAATTAATTAAATAAATAAAGATTTGTTTAATTAATAGAAGAAGTGGGATCAATTAAATATTTATTTAATTTAGGGGAAGGATAATTTAAATAATAAATGTATTTATTTAAATGAGAAATAAGGCTAGAATAGGATAAATGAATTAATTAACTAAACAAAGATTTATTTAAATAATAAAAGAATTAGGCTAAAATAATTAAATAAATAAAAATATTTATTTAATTAGACAAGACAATTTTAGGTGTCTACAGAATTATAACTTTAATTTTTTTTATGCATCTCACAAAGTGATCATCTCAACTGTGTTATGCTAAAATGCAAATTATAGTTAATGACAACAACACTATGATGAGTGTGGAATTAACATTATGAGGGTTGCACAGAAGTATTAAAATGCTGCAACACAAAGTGAGTCTTCTAGCTTCTCTCTTGGAATGTTTTTTTCAAGAGATATGTTCACTTCCTACAGATATTAGTAAATCCTTTGTAATTGAATGTAAATTATTTGCAGCATCATCACCAAGCAATGAAACCACAAGAAATCTTCCATGCACAACAATTTAAGAATGTTAATATGCACAATCAATAAATTCACATTCAACAGCAACGGTAGCAAATGAAGAATCAGAGTGACTTTTTCTCTTCTCTAATCAAAATTGCTTCAAATGTAGATTCACGTCGAGTTCACCAAATGATGCAATGAAAAAGGGATTAGTGGCAATCACAATGAAATCATGTTAGTAAACTTTCAATCACAAGAAAAACATGAAGATAAATTCATTCAAAGCATATCAAGAAAGATTAGTAACAAAGCAAATAGGATGAGAAAGAACTAGATAACTCTAATACTTCTACTTATGCTTTATGATGTTGGCTCTTCCTTGTCCTTTTCCTCTTGAAGATCTTGTGGCTACATGAAGTATGCCCTCAGCTTAAGCCCTCACACCAAGATGACAGATGAAGGTTTTGAGTTGTTGATGATTGTGGAGAGTGAAATAGGGATACAAATGAAGTATTAGAGGTTAAATAACAATTCCAACAAGTGGAAGAGCTATAACCTAATACAATGGCTTCCTACAAAACATCCAAATTTTAAGTAACAATGATAACGCATGGGTAGCTCTTATGTGTTTGTACGCGCTTCAACAATGAAGGAATGAACTCTATGTATAGAGAAAATGGGCAAATGAAGGGTTGAGATTGAGTTGATTGAGGAAGGGTTAGGATTGCTTGAGGAAGTGGTGATCCTCAATCCATGTGATACTTTCAAACCAATCCTATGTTGACAAGTGTCAATATAAGAAGGCTTGAGAGGAGAGAGAAGATGCATTAAAACCTAAGAGTTAAAGGATAACCATGGTCAAAGCATTGAATGCTTGAAGAGACGTGTGGGTTAAATGGATGGTTGAGTTAGAGAGAAAATCTCTAACCAAGGGTCAAAGGTGGGTTAGTTAGATTTTAGCCTTTAATGGTTTATGAAGACTTTGAGGGTTAACTTGTAGAAGGGATAAAACCTTTAATGGTTTATGAAGACTTTGCATGCTTTTGAGAAGTGACCGCTTCTTAAGGAATGTGCAAATGTTTAGGAGGGGATTAGGCTAATTAGAAGGGATTAGAAGAATCTAGAAGGTGGGTTAGTGAGAAAGTGGATTTTGTACGAAAATGCAAGTGGGAGGGATTTTAGGATTTTTAATTGGAATAAAATTATTTTATTTCAATTTATTAGTTGCAACTTGCATAGGATAGATTTAAATAAATATTAATTGATTTAAATTTGAAAAGGGGTATTTAATTAAATGTGAGAGGGGGATTTAATTAAATAAATATGTTTTATTTAATTTAAAGCTAAAATTTGGCTAAATGAATTAAATAAAAAAATTTGAATAATTTATTTAATTAATAGGAGAAGAGAGTTATGATGAATTAATTAGTTTTTTATTAGGATAAAACAGGTTTTGAAGGGGCCCCAAAACCCTTTACAACTAAAGAGCCGCCAACATAAAATAGACAAGACAACTTGACAGCGAGCAACAAGTTTTTGAAAGGACTTGAAACCTTCTGGACTTACGGGCATCCAGAACCCAAAAGCAAAGACTGCACGAAGCATAAACACGGGATCAAAGCAACCACCACCAGCCAAACTCTAGCAAAAAATTAGGAATAGAGAATTACAAAATAGGCTGGTCCAAATAGAGGAAAGGATTCAACAAACAAGAGTCCTCAAAACCAGACAACAAGGGATTTAACAGGAACCCTAAGCCAACAAAATGGGTTTTACCAGGCTCCCATAACGTGTGACAGAAACTTTGGGTCACAACAAGCCCCCAAAATGAAACCTAACCAAAAACAAGCACTAACTTGACTGGGCCCTTGAAAACTATCAGCATCCAGCCTTTTCCTAAGAAAAATAAAAACCTAGAGTTTTTCTAGGCTCCCTCAACCTTAAAATTGGGATTAACAAGGCTACCACAACCAAACACAATGGGTTTTTGAAAGGCTCGCATAACCTTGTGTTAGGGTTTCAAACAAATCCGAAGCAAATATGAACTAACAATTATATGCAGATTTAAATACAAAAGATAAAGAAATAAAATAGCACACAGATAACACAGATTTAACGTGGTTCACCCAGAATGGGTTACATCCACCATACACAGTCGTCCAATCTTTCTTATTATCCAGCAAAAACAGTACATCAACCTTACAATGCCTTAAGCATCCCAGTCACTTATAACATGCGTTTTTAGGGCAACAAACAAAGTCGGCCTTTTTAGGGTTTTATTACAATGTCGGTTTTCATCAACAAAAATACCCCCCAAAAAAATAAATTCTTGGGGGTTCCCACCCCCGAACCCCCGCTTTTCTCGAGGGCTGCCGCCCTCGAACCCATGCCCGGGGCCCGGCCTGGCCCCAGACCCCAGCGAGGATACGTGTTGAGTGTACAGTACTTTTCCGATCAGTCGCCACATTTCAACAATCTCCCACTTGGAGACTGATACTACACGACACCATTGTACATGCAGCATCTGCTGGATAAAACACTAGGACTCGACTGGTATAAATTCCACAATTATCAATCAAGAAGACCAATAGAAACTGATGAAGAAATCAGCTTCTCCTGTGGAACTGCCTTTGTGAACATATCGATAGGATTCTCACTTGTGTGAATCTTCTCAAGCCGTAACTGACCCTCCTCCAAAATAATCCGGATGAAGTGGTACCTGAGCTGAATGTGCTTTGTCCTTGAATGAAAAGCAAAGTTCTTTGCAAGATGAATGGCACTCTGGCTATTAGTATACAATGGGCTATCCTCTTGTGTTTGACCCAATTCCTCAAGAAAACATTGCAACCAAATCATCTCCTTGCTGGCTTCTGTAGTAGCAACATACTCAGCTTCAGTGGTTGAAAGTGCAACAACCTTTTGTAGCCTAGAAATCCAACTGACTGTAGTTCCCCCTATAGTAAAAACATACCCTGTAGTACTCCTTCATGAATCAATATCACCCACCAGATCAGAGTCAACAAATCCACTCAGAGCAGCATTAGATCCTTTGAAACATAATGCCTTCGTAGCAGTTCCTTTCTGTGTGGGGGAAAAAGCGAGACTAGGTTATCATGCCCTAATCCTACCTTTTGTCACACATTACGGAATACGAAAGAGCCTAGAGGTATCACACAATTGGCTACTTCTTTTTGTGAAAGAGAGAGCCACGGGCTACCTATTAGGGTTTCTATTCCTTCGTTGTATTTGAAAGGTAAGATTATGCAAGTTCAATTCCTAACCCTAAAATGCAAGTATGAGCTAACAACAAGATTGTAGAATTGAACTTAAACAATGGAAAGCTGTAAACACAAGGATAAGACAAGAATGAAAATGCATACCCGGAGTCAAAATCTGAGTGGAATGTTCGGGACGGGGGCGCGGGCGCCACTATCCTGATTCTGCACCTGAAATTGTACCTGAAACTGCCGTTTTGCACTCTGGAAACTGTCTGAAATGTTGTCTGTCAGGAGGACCAGGGCGCCCAGTGCCTCTATCCCAGGGACCAGGGCGCCCAGCGCCCCTGTCCTGGCAGGACCAGGGCGCCCCACGCCCCTGTCCTGGTATCTTGCTCTACAATTTGATGTGGGGTGCTGTCTCGACCTGCTTCTTCCGGATCTGCAACCTGCGGCGTCGTCCGAGTCTCGAAACCTGCACTTATATCTGAAAAGGATGTTTGGGCGGCTATATAGGATTTTGCCTTAGTCAAACCCCCGCTTCGGTGATTTCCACCTCCATGAATAGCCAAGTTGTATTGTAAAAGTAATGTGTGTGCAAGATCTAAAATGCAAGTAGGCAAACTAGAGCAACCTAGAAAGTAAACCCTAATTGCTTGTTAATGATAATGTAAATGCTCTAAATCAAGATGCAAAGTGATCTAAAGCATGGATAAATGATATATTGAAGCTTATGCAAAGACATGAAAACAACATGAAATCATACCCAACCCCCAAGGGAGAGGTACAAGCCAATCTTCAGTCGGTGATCTCCTATTGTTCTTCAATGTCTTCCAAGCCCTAAATGGATGAATGGACTTGATAAATGCTTGATAGAGGGATGTTGAAAGTTGTTGAAGTCTTCAAAGATCTGCTCTTTCGTTGCATATAAGGTTCCTCAACACCAAAAATTGGATCCTTTCAAATGAAGAAAGAGAGCTCTTATGTATGAAACCCTAGGTCGTAATTTCATCTTTTGGCCGACCTAGAGATTGAATATCCTGCCAATTTCTTGGGGTTAAGCTTTATTTTATGATTGGATCGCGCTCCTAAAATTTCGAGAAAAATGTCCGGGACCGTGTGCACTCCGGGCGCCACGGTCCCGACAACTTTTCACCAAATTTTCAGGGCCGTCAGATATGATGATTTTAGAGAGAATCCCGAAGTTACAGGTGATTTCGAGATGTTTTGACCCCCGAAATCAAGCCCCCAAGCTCAGAATAGGGCCTAATTAGGGTTTTTGATTAAGTAGTGTATTGGAAGAATAAAATGAAAGGGGCATGCTTTAATGAAAGGGCCCGACTTTATGATGTGGAAAATGATGAAATAGAACCTTTAGACCTAATTAATTTGATTAATTAAGTGCTAAAGGGGAAATGCAATGCAAAATGCAACTGCGCCAAGGCGGGTGCTAAACTAGGTGTTAAATTGTACTGCTTTAGCAAGTGCGTACAATTTATGACGTTACATTTAGCCCCCACTTTAGCGGTCATATGAGTACTACGTGCATATGCAAGCTAAAGTACAGAAAAGTAAACATTATTTGAAAAAGGATATATCCATAAGTTGTCGGACGAAGCCCCCAGCGGTATCTGCAGTACACAGTTAGGAACCGCACCCTACAAAACACACGTTAGATCACAAAATCACCTAATGCTTACTAAGGAAGGTGATGAAATTTGCGAGTAGCTATATGCCCCCCCCTATTTCGACTTGCTTATTAGGGAGGTGAAACAGGGTAGCATGTTTACTTACGACAAATTATGTAAGAGAGTATTGATGAGGGATGTTCACTGAAAATACTTCATCAGAGCACTTTTTGGAACATCCCGAGAGTAGGGGAACGAAAATACGATTCCTACGCAACAAACGGTTCGAAAATCGCATCTCCTAAACTCAAGGTATGATGAAATGAGTGAAAGAGGAAAATTAGGGTTTTGAAAGTAAATGTAAAGGAATGAACGTATATACCTTGAAAGAGACATTTGCATTTGTCACTGTGTTGATTCTGAGTGTTGTTCATTGCAGCAGAGCCCACATAGCCATCATCATGCCTTCACGACGACCGGAGCGTCCCACGAGGATTGAGATCATGCGACAGGCCGTGATTGACGACGAGCCACTGGACGAGGTGAGTTGACTGAATGTTGACCTTTGATTTTCTGCATTTGACTTTCTGTGATCGTTTGCAGGACCTGGAACCCGATCGTGGGTCCCACACAGGGCGCCATGGTCCCTGTGGGGCGCCATGGTCCCTTCAGGGCGCCATGGTCCCCTCAGGGCGCCATGGTCCCTTGAGGGCACCATGGTCCCTGACAGGGCGCCATGGTCCCTTCAGGGCGCCATGGTCCCTGACAAGGCACCATGGCCCCAATCAGGACTTGGCTGGAGATGCCAGGGTTAGCATACGATGTTCAACAATTTTGCATGAATGATTTTTGATGATTGAGTACTGATTATAGTTATGTTTTTGTGATGCAAGGTCTCCCGTATATGAGAGAGCACACGGCGGGACAGATTCTTCGCAGTTTACGAGATCAGATTCCCCGACTCACTCAAGCAGAGAGAGACACATTGTCGATAGTAGGTTTGTGGTCTATGATTCTTATGTCGGCCATCCAATTTCATCCCGCGATGCTGATGGCATTCATGGAGCGATGGGATCCTGACACATGCACGTTCCAGCTTCCAGTAGGGGAGATGACGGTGACACTTGAGGATGTGTATCGCATTCTTCGCCTACCGATCAGAAGAGCTACCGTGACATATGCGACCGATTGGTCAATAGAGGATCATCAGAGGGAGCAGGTATATTGCATAGGGAGAGTCATGCCGAGCAAGACGAGAGGTCGTATCATGGTCAGCTGGCTCTTACATCCTACAGGAGAGGTGCCCCTCATGAGACGTCTTATGATAGCCATCATTGCACTAGCTGTCTGCCCTAACGGGCGAGGTACACACATGCATGGGGGTCTCACGTGGTGCATCAGGGCTATGGAGAGACACAGGAGAGTATATGCCTGGGGTCGGAGTATGCTTGCACATCTCTATCACGACCTCGAGGAGTATGTTTTCGGACAGGGTTGCAGCTTGATGACATGCACACTTCTGCAGGTGTGGATATTTGAGCACTTTACATGCACCAGGCCTATCGGCTATCCGATGACTACGGCTAGCGAGCGACCTAAGGTATTTGCTTATCCACTTACTAGCGAGTGGAGATTTGGAGATCTATTGTATTGGAGAGTGATAGTTGACAGATTGACAGCCGAGGTGACCGTGTGGAGACCATATCTGCGGATGCACAGATGGGATGGGATGGAGAGACAGTTAGCATGCCTACAGAGGAACCGCCTATTGAGAGGACGATATCCACACATCATAGTCCCATTCTACTTCGACCGAGTACGGAGGCAGTTCGGGCTAGAGCAGTGTGTCCCAGCCGATGTGCCCATCTACACTCGACACTCGCAAGTCCTTCCGAGACCCAGAGCAGTAGCGAGACCGACGATAGATGATATCGAGATCACAGATATAGAGGGGTCCGATCAGGATGTGGTCACTGATTATGCTGCAGACCCCGGGGCACAACGTAGGTATCATTCCTAGTTTGTGAGATCATACCCAGGGCCTATCTTTCCACCAGATCACCCGACAGGCCATCCAGGTCCATGGAGGCATGGAGACCGAGATGAGGATCAGGGATCCAGGTCAGAGGAGCCAGAGGAGGGAGAGGGTCATGAGGAGGCAGGAGGTCCTGATCCGCCTATAGGAGATCAGCCTAGTGCCGAGGAGGAGGAGGACGAGGATGACGATGAGGAGGAGAGAGATGATGATGAGGAGAACGAGGATGCAGATGAGGATGAGGATGACGGGGAGGATGAGGATAGAGAGGAGGAGGAGGAGTCAGATGCAGCTCCTCACCATTCAGGGGATGATACCGTAGGCTTAGATCCTCCCGTTATTCCCCAAGAGGGGGAACACGAGGCACTACGAAGACCTGCACCTATCGCACACAGATCGTTCGAGCGTGGGGAGCCTAGTAGTTCCCAGTCACAGATGCTACCATATCACGATCCCTACTGGCGTGAGGGAGATCCAGGTATAGTACGTTTATATTGATTGATTGATGTTTTGATGATATAAAATGGTACTAACACAAAATCTGTTCTACTGCTACAGCTAATGTGCAGGAGTGGCGCTCCTTGATCCAGCAAGCAGTGACAGATATCTCTACGACAGTGCAGATCCCTAGTTCCTCACAGGTTGCTTATAGACCTCAAGGGAACGCGGGTCGGCATGATTAAATTGATACATGTGTGACTTAATTAAAATATTTAATCAAGTACTACATTGATGATAAGGAAGAAAGTATGTATTAAGCCGACGAATCATATAACCAATGTGATTTAATTTGAATTTAAACACAACATGACATGATTCAACTTAACACATAAAAACATTGTATAATATGTCAACATAATGAAAATGTAAATCTTTTGTAATTTACATAAATGAATTCAAGACAAACCATAAAGTAAAGACACATGCTTGTCAGGAACGAAGCAATATAGATTAAACAAAACATCATTTAATTCTACTTGCTCTAACAAAGATATGTTAACATATTATCCAATTTTGAAGAAGTGAGAAAGGAAATAGATAAATGATAAGGAATGAGGAATTAAGCATAGTATCTACGCAAGTGCATAGCGTTTATAGGGTCTTTAAGAGGCATACCGTCTACATCCGCTATTTTGTAAGCACCTGATCCATAATCTTCAATAACGATATACGGTCCAAGCCAATTAGGACTGAATTCTCCTTTTTCTTCAGGTAAGACATTCACATTGCGCTGATTCTCATAGAGCACTAAGTCACCCACTGAGAAGGAACGTTGAATAACCTTATCATTATAGTTTCGTTGTAGAGTTTTGTGATACGCTTGAATATGCTCGAGAGCATTTATACGTTGTTCATCAAGCATCTCAAGCTATTGAAGTCTTTGTTCTCTATAGGAGTCATCATCTATTATACCTTTGAGAGAAACTCTAAGTGATGGAATCTCTAATTTTAAAGGCATGATAGCATCAGCACCATAAACAAGATTATAAGGAGTAGTTCCCGTGGCAATTCGTACACTCGTTCGGTAAGCCCAAAGAGCATAGATTAGCTGAGTACTCCAATCCTTACCATGCTTATTTATGGTTTTGCGAAGAATTTGTTCGATTATTTTATTGGATGATTCGGCTTGACCATTTGATTGAGGATAGTATGGTGTAGAAAATCGATGTTTGATATGATATTTCTTGAGGAATTGCTTCACGTCTTTGTTTTTAAAGGACGTCCCATTATCTGAGATTATAGTGGAAGGTATCCCGAATCGAGAAATAATGTTTTCTAGAAGAAATCGACAAATCACTTCAGCAGTAGTAGAGTGAAGAGGAACAACTTCTACCCACTTTGTAAAGTAATCTGTTGCGGTTATAATGAAAACATGTCCTTGAGATGAAGGAGAAGAGATTTTACCAATGAGATCCAACCCCCATGCAGAGAAAGGCCAAGAAGCTACCTGAGAACGAAGTTCTTGGGCAGGAGCATGAATCAAATTATTGTGTTGTTGGTATTGATGACATTTCTTAACAAATGAAAAAGAATTCTGCTGCATAGTTTGCCAATAATATCCCATTCGAAGTAATCTTTGAACCAAGGATTTACCTCCAAAATGCCCCCCACAGGCACCTGAATGCGCCTCTTCAAGAGCAATAGGGATTTTCGATTTGTTAAGACAACGAAGGAGAAGACCGTTATAACCCCTTCGGTAAAGAACATTAGAAAGAATGATATACCTAGCAGACAACTTGCGAACTCTAGCCCTGGTGTTCCTATTGGCGGAATCAGGAAAGGTACCATCAGTCAAGTATCTTATGATATGCAAGTACCATTCATCTGAGTCTACGAAGTCACAACATGTCACCAGGCTGGAATCATCTACAATAGCTAGAGAAGTAAGGTTGTGAATAACAAATTTAAGATCAACCACGGGGTCCTCTAAAGATACAAGAGAAGCCACACATGCCATTGCGTCCGCATGTCGATTATCTTTTCGAGGAACAGGTTCTATGGTGTACGAATCAAATTTTTGTAATAAAGAGATAGCAAGGTCTTTATATTGTGATAACTTGTCTTGTTTTGCTTGATACAGTCCTGTTACTTGTCTTATAATCAGTTGAGAATCTCCAAAAATATGTATGTGTTTTATATTCAAAGCTAAGGCTGCCTTTATTCCTGCTGTAAGAGCCTCATACTCAGCAATGTTATTGGTACATAGGAAATTGAGACGGTAAGATAAGGGAATGGACTTCTTTGTAGGAGAAATCAGAACAACACCTGCCCCTGATCCCGTATGACACTTAGAGCCATCAAAGTATAACTCCCAAGTTTCATCTTTTTCTGTACAAAGGATGAAATCGTCAGGAAAAGACTCAGGGTTAGGGAAGGAGAAAGGTGAAGGGGCCTCAACTAAGTGATCAGTCAATGCTTGCCCTTTAATTGCTCTTTGTGAAACAAATTTAAGGTCAAATTCAGTTAACATCATAACCCACTTAGCTAGGCGTCCTGATAAATCAGTTTTAGAGAAAAGATGCTTCAACGGATCAAACTTTACCATGACGTGGACTTCTGAATTTAAGAGATAATGTCTCAATTTCTGAGTCGCAAACACCAAGGCCAAGCATTGTCTTTCTATCGCAGAATATCGGGTCTCATAATCGAGTAAGGTATGACTTATATAATAAACCGGACACTCCTTACCATCTTTATCATGTTGTGCCAATAATGCTGCAAGAGCATGAGAGGACACAGCCGTATAAAGAAGGAAGGGTTTAGAAGGTTCAGCCGGTCAAAGGATAGGAGGATTAACCAAATACATTTTTAAATCTTCAAATGCTTGCTAACAATCCTCATTCCATTGAAAAGTGATATTCTTTTTGAGAAGTTGAGTGAAAGGAAAAGTACGATCCGCAAGTTGAGATACAAACCTATGAATAGCTTGAATTTTTCCTTGTAAGCTTTTGAGTTGAGACACATTTCTAGGAGGTGGCATGTTGACAATAGCATCTATTTTCTTAGTATCCACCTCAATCCCACGATGCGAAACTATGAATCCTAATAGTTTTCCACTATCCACACCAAAAACACATTTTCGAGGATTCAAGCGCATGTGATATTTACGAATCCTTTCAAAGATTTGATGAAGGATCTTAATATGATCTATGCGAAGAATGGATTTGGCTAAAACATCATCAACATAGTCTTCTAGAGTCTTATGCATGTAATCATGAAAGATAAGGGTCATCGCTCGTTGATAAGTTGCACCGGTGTTTTTAAGTCCGAAAGGCATCATTATCCAACAAAACGTACCCCAAGGAGTGGTGAAAGCAGTCTTGAATTGATCTTGAGGGTTAATGAAAATTTGATTGTATCCTGAAAAACCATCCATGAAGGATAATAAGGCATGTCCTGCCGTAGAATCAACTATCATGTCAATGTTCGGAAGAGGGAAATCATCTTTTAAAGAAGCCTTATTTAAATCTCGGAAATCGGTACACATTCTTATTTTATTATCTGGTTTAGCCACAGCGACAATATTTGAAATCCATGGGGAATAATCAATAGGGCGGATAAATCCAGCCTCCAATAACTTTTCAATCTCAGCCTTAACAAGCAGAGCCACCTTAGGATTCATTTTTCGAATCTTTTGTTTCACGGGCTTAGCATCAGGGACTAAGACAATATTATGAGTAACAATCTTAGGATCTATACCAGGCATGTCAGAGTATGTCCAAGCAAAGATCTCGGGGAATTCATGCAATAAATCTTCATATTGTTTTTGTTCCTCTTCATCCAAACATTTTCCAATTTTAATAACTTTTTCTTCATTGGAAGGATCCATCTTAACATTAGTGGTGTCACTTATGAGAAGATTACTTTGTTGAGGAGTATCCTTTAGCTGAGGGAATTCTTTCACAATCTCATCGTTATCCGTCTCTTTTCCAAAATAGGCTTCAGTGTTCAAACAATAAGGGAGTCCCCTATTGTGATGATAACGAGGAAGAGTATCATATGCTCCTAAAAATTCAGCTAAAGCATCATCAGTAGGGAAAACATCAAAAGCACAAGCACACGAAGGATCCTCATCAATGTACTTGGGGTGTTGCATTGATAGAGAGGTAGAAATAGCATTAACACTAATACAGGGTCTTCTAGAAGCTTTAGTGTGCTTACAGGGATTATAGCCAAGTCCAAAGGCATGGTTGTGAAGATTATTCTCTAGAGGAACCTTTATTCCTTGTTCGTGAGCGCCACAACCATTTCCATGATACCCATGCTTAGCAAAAATGCGAAAACCACGACCATAACGATCAACCATTTCAGACAGAGAAGGCGGTTTTTCATAAGACAAAGAATCAAACTCTTCAGAATTAGAGGTGCGGGGAGAAGAAGTTTGAGAAGTGGCCACAAAGTTATTACTCATAGGTTCAGGTAGTGTTGATTGATTTTTAGCTTCTTCCTTCTTTTCAGCTTTAAGCTCTCTAGAAGGAACCTTATATTCACCTACAAAGGTAGGATTAAAATCAAGGGATCCCCAATTGTCGTCTGCGAGAATCTTCTCAGGATCAAAATCCTTCTTATGTGTAGTTTCAAGTTGAGAAGAGTCTTCTTCAGGAGCTCCAGACTCATCCAAAGAAGTTTGATCATCAGAGAGTGAGGATTCACCGATAGGTATCTTGTTTAAAGAGTCACCACTAAACGAGGGCGGCTTAGAGGCACCCCCTTTGGAAGTAGATGTTTGCAAACAATCTTGAAAATTGGTATCACCTATCAAGGTATATGTCTTATTGTTGTAGATAAACTTAACTTGTCTGTGCAATGTAGAGGGGACAGCTTGCATACTGTGAATCCAAGGTCTCCCTAATAACAAGTTGTATGTTAGATTTCCCGACATAACATGGATAGGAGTAGGCAAAGTAACAGGCCCCACTGTGATGGGTAAGGTGATAGTACCTAATGATGTTTTAGCCACATTATCAAAGCCTCGAATAGGACGAGATTCCGGCTCAATTAGAGAAGTATCCACATTCATCTTATGCAAAAGATTAATGCTACACACATTAAGACCAGAGCCATTATCTACTAGTGTTCGTCTTATAGCAGTGTCTTTCATGATAACCATAATCATCAAGGGATCATATTGATGTTGGATTGCACTAGTAGGCAACTCATCTTGGGTAAACACAATTTGAGCTTTAGGATTCATCACAGAGTTAACCAAAGATGCTATATTACTAGATGTATTCGGTGGAGGAACATTCAAATCTTTCAAGGCATCTTGTAACATTCCATGATGAGCGGAAGAAGTTTGAATCAAATCCCAAAGGGATATCTTAGCAGGGGTAACTTTAAGTTGTTCTATGAGATCATATTCCTTACTAAGAACTTGTGAAATACGTGGAGCTTGCGGAAGAATTGGTTGAGGATTCGGAAGAGAAACTGGAATAACAGGAGGAGGACTAGGCTGCCTATTATTTCTGGTATGATAAGTATGGGCAACCGCATGATAACTCTCTCTAGTTATTTGCTTGGCATAACTATAAGGACTTATAGGTTTTCTTCCTTGCACAGTGATGATTGGTTTATTCGGAGTACGAAAGGAATCATGATCATACCCTCCTTGGACAGTAAGGAGAGGTAATTTAGGACCTTGAAAGGTGGGAGAAGGATAAGCACCTTGGACTTCAAAGAGAGGCTTTTTATGCTCATTCAAGTTTATCATGTTAACCAATTTAGAGGTTTTGTTTTTGTTTAGAGATTTCGATAAAGCCACAAAGTCATCAAGAGCGTCATCCAACAAAGCATGATCATATCTATTAAAAGGTTTATCTTTTGATTCAAAAGGAGACATCTCCTCATAGAGGGGATTGTTGAAAACAACCATGTTACTAGATTTAGTGGAAGAGTTGATAGGAATGTACCCTTGAGAGGACTCATTCAACTTATCTTTCTCATCACAACGAAATGGCATAGTAACAAGGTTTATGAGTTTTTGGTAAAATGAAGGTTTGGCATCTTTAGGGTTCAAAAACTCATCTAAAGCTTCATCTAATTCATCTTGGCTATACTCATAATAATCATCATAAGCATGAACATTTTGCAAATAAAAGTCAGACATTTTGAAATAAAAATTGCATGAAATTTAAACACACAATGCAAAGAAACGCACTCTTTTTTTTTTTTTTCTTTTTAATAAAAATGAAATGAAAACACACTAGATCTAGATCTAGATCTAACAAATGCAATGCAAGAAGAAACAATGATAGATTCACGTTGGGTTCACCAAAATGTGTGGGGGAAAAAGTGAGACTAGGTTATCATGCCCTAATCCTACCTTTTGTCACACATTACGGAATACGAAAGAGCCTAGAGGTATCACACAATTGGCTACTTCTTTTTGTGAAAGAGAGAGCCACGGGCTACCTATTAGGGTTTCTATTCCTTCGTTGTATTTGAAAGGTAAGATTATGCAAGTTCAATTCCTAACCCTAAAATGCAAGTATGAGCTAACAACAAGATTGCAGAATTGAACTTAAACAATGGAAAGATGTAAACACAAGGATAAGACAAGAATGCAAATGCGTACCCGGAGTCAAAATCTGAGTGGAAATGTTCGGGACGGGGGCGCGGACGCCACTGTCCTGATTCTGCACCTGAAATTGCACCTGAAACTGTTGTTTTGCACTCTGGAAACTGTCTGAAATGTTGTCTGTCAAGAGGACCAGGGCGCCCAGCGCCTCTGTCCCAGGGACCAGCGCGCCCAGCGCCCCTGTCCTAGCAGGACCAGGGCGCCCCACGCCCCTGTCCTGGTATCTTGCTCTGCAATTTGATGTGGGGTGCTGTCCCGACCTGCTTCTTCCGGATCTGCAACCTGCGGCGTCGTCTGAGTCTCGAAACCTGCACTTATATCTGAAAAGGATGTTTGGGTGGCTATATAGGGTTTTGCCTTAGTCAAACCCCCACTTCGGTGATTTCCACCTCCACGAATAGCCAAGTTGTATTGTAAAAGTAATGTGTGTGCAGACCTTGTGTGTGTGCAAGATATAAAATGCAAGTAAGCAAACTAGAGCAACCTAGAAAGTAAACCCTAATTGCTTGTTAATGATAATGTAAATGCTCTAAATCAAGATGCAAAGTGATCTAAAGCATGGATAAATGATATATTGAAGCTTATGCAAAGACATGAAAACAACATGAAATCATACCCAACCCCCAAGGGAGAGGTACAAGCCAATCTTCAGTCGGTGATCTCCTATTGTTCTTCAATGTCTTCCAAGCCCTAAATGGATGAATGGACTTGATAAATGCTTGATAGAGGGATGTTGAAAGTTGTTGAAGTCTTCAAAGATCTGCTCTTTCGCTGCATATGAGGTTCCTCAACACCAAAAATCGGATCCTTTCAAATGAAGAAAGAGAGCTCTTATGTATGAAACCCTAGGTCGTAATTTCATCTTTTGGCCAACCTAGAGATTGAATATCCAGCCAATTTCTTGGGGTTAAGCTTTATTTTATGATTGGATCGCGCTCCTAAAATTTTGGGAAAAATGTCCGGGACCGTGTGCACTCCGGGCGCCACGGTCCCAACAACTTTTCACCAAATTTTCAGGGCCGTCAGATATGATGATTTTAGAGAGAATCCCGAAGTTACAGGTGATTTTGAGATGTTTTGACCCCCGAAATCAAGCCCCCATGGTCAGAATAGGGCCTAATTAGGGTTTTGGATTAAGTAGTGTATTGGAAGAATAAAATGAAAGGGGCACGCTTTAATGAAAGGGCCCAACTTTATGATGTGGAAAATGATGAAATAGAACCTTTAGACCTAATTAATTTGATTAATTAAGTGCTAAAGGGGAAATGCAATGCAAAATGCAACTGCGCCAAGGCGGGTGCTAAACTAGGTGTTAAATTGTACTGCTTTAGCAAGTGCGTACAATTTATGACGTTACACTTTCAAATACCGAAGAATCCATTTCACAGCATTCCAATATTCCATACCCGGATTACTCATAAACCTACTCACAACTCCCACTGCATGTGCAATATCTGGCCTTGTGCATACCATTGCATACATCAGACTGCAAACAGCTGATGAATACGGGATGTTAGACATTTTATTAACCTCTTCCTGTGCCTTTGGGCACATCTCCTTAGTCAATTTGAAATGACTAGCCAAAGGTGTACTAACTGTTTTTGCATCCTGCATGTTAAATCTTTTCAACACCTTCTTTATATACTCACTTTGGGACAAATTCAAGGTTCTATTTTCCTGTCCCATGTAATCCTCATACCGAGAATTTGCTTAGCTGCACCCAAATCCTTCATAGCAAATGACCTGGCTAATTTCTGTTTAAGATCATTTATATGTTCCATGTTAGACCCAGCAACAAGCATGTCATCAACATAAAGCAACAGGATAATATAACTGTCATTATCAAATCTCTTAAAATATACACAATGATCAGAATGACATCTATGATAACCGTGTTCAGCCATGAAACTATCAAATTTTAAATACCATTGTCGGGGTGCTTGCTTTAGGCCATACAAACTTTTCTTCAACCTGCACACCAAGTTCTCCTTACCTTTGACCTCATATCCCTGTGGTTGCAACATGTAAATTTCCTCCTCCAAATCTCCATGGAGAAAAGTTGTTTTGACATCTAATTGTTCAAGATGTAAATCATCTGCAACCACAAGACTCAGTACAGTTCTAATTGAAGTCATTTTTACGACTGGAGAAAATATTTCATCATAATCTATACCCTTTTTCTATGCAAAACCTTTTACCACAAGTCTGGCCTTATATCTTTTTTGACCTCCTTCCTCCTCCTTTAGCCGATAAACCCATTTGTTAGGCATGGCTCTTTTTTCTGCAGGTAAAGGGACTAAGTCCCAAGTCTTATTTTTCATCAAGGAGTCCATCTTCTCTTTCATGCCTAGCTCCCACTGTTGTTTGGCATCCACCTACATTGCTTCTTCATATTCTTCTGGTTCACCAGAATCCGTTAATAAAATAGAATACAAAGAAGGAGAAAATCTTTCAGAGGGTCTACTTGTCCTCGTAGAACATCTAACACTTGCAGGAGTTTGTGGGACAATCTATTGTTGCTGAGCATCAGGTACCTGTGGCATTTCATTTTCAGGAATCTCATCCAACACCACATATTCTTGTTTGTCCTGTTCATGCTTCTTTTCCTGCATCTGTTCTTTATACATAACCTTCTCATTGAATATAACATCTCTACTTCTAGTTATTTTCTTATTTTCAAAATCCCATAACCGATAGCCATATTCATCTATCCCATATCCAATGAAGGTACATTTATGAGATTTAGCATCAAGCTTGGTTCTGTTTTCTTTATCAACATGGACAAAAGCTTCACAACCAAAAGTTTTTAGAAAAGAATAATTTACCTTTTTACCAGTCCATGCCTCCTCGCTCTAACTTCTCACTCTTCTTCTCTTTCCCAACCTTGAGAAATCTGACTCTTTTATGTTTACCATAAACACAGTTTTCACAGAACTCTAAATCAATCTTCTTTAGTCCTGGCAATAGATTTTTAGAGGGAAGAATTTTCATCCCTTTCTTACTCATGTGCCCAAGCCTATGGTGCCACATTATCGAATCTATTCTTGCAACATTTATTGTTGTTGTCCCTACAGTAACTTTATCTGTAGCAGCTAGGGTAGAGTAAGTGTTACCTATACACAGATATAATGTGCCTACCTTCGCACCTTTAGCTATTACTAATGATCCTTTAGCGACCTTCCACATACTGTCTGAGAGGGTAACTATGCAACCTTCACTACCTAGTTGCCCTGCAAAAATTAAATTTCTTCTTAAATTAGGAACATGTCTTACCTCCTGCAGAAACTAGTCATTTCCATTCTGCAACTTGATCTTTATCTTTCCTTTTCCAACAATTTGACAGGGCTCATCATCACCCAAATATACCTGTCCAAAATCACCTTGAACATAATCTAGAAAATATTTTCTATGGGGTGTATCATGAAATGAAGCCCCGAAATCTATTACCCAGGAATCATTAACATTATCCAAACATAAGATTAAAGCATCTTGTAAAGTATTACTTGCAATATTAGCTTCCTTACTGTCATTTTCATTTTTCTCTCCTTTGTTTTTCCAAGACCAACAGTCTTTCTTTAGATGACCAGGCTTTCTGCAGTACCAGCAATCTTTCTTTTCTCTAGATTGAGAGCGTCCTTTCTTTGACTTCCCTCGTGACTTCTCATTCCAAGGGCCTTTTCCTCTTTCCTTTGATCTTCCTCTATTCTCCACATTCAAAACACTACCCAATGATGTTGGAGTCTCACCTATGCTTTTCCTTCGCATTTCCTCGCTTAGGATAACACCAACAATATCATCAAATACCAAAGTATTTTTACCAAAGACAAAGTTACTTATAGCCATAACCAAGCTATTCCAGCTTTCTGGCAAAGAACATAAAATCAAGAGAGCGCTACCTCTTCTGCAAAGGTAATTTTTACCAAAGACAATTGACTGATAATTGTATTAAATTCATTTAAGTGCTCTGCTACAGATCCTCCCTCACTCATTTTCAAATTAAACAAATGCTTCATAAGAAATACCTTATTCAAAGCCGAGGGTTTCTCATACAACTTAGCCAATGTTGCCATCAAATCTACAGTCGTTTTTGCTTCTGTTATATTGAATGCTACAGATGGCGCAAGGCACAATTGAATGGATCCCAGTGCCTTTCTATCTAAAATGTCCCACTCTTCATTTGACATTGTGGTCGGTTTCTTTGCCTTTCCTTCCAATGGCCGCCACAAATCCTTTTGATACAGGTAATCCTCCATCTGCATTTTCCATAACTGATAATTCTGGCCGTTAAACTTTTCAACCTTGAATTTGGAATCCTCCATTGCTCCCACTCAAATCTGAGAGTCCTGCCAATCTACAAAATACCTCACTCTGATACTAATTGTTAGGGTTTCAAGCAGATCCGAAGCAAATATGAACTAACAATTATATGCAGATTTAAATACAAAAGATAAAGAAATAAAACAGGACATAGATAACACAAAGATTTAACATGGTTCAGCCAGAATGGGTTACGTCCACCATACACAACCGTCCAATCTTTCTTATTATCCAGCAAAAATAGTACATCAACCTTACAATGCCTTAAGCATCCCAGCCGCTTATAACATGCGCTTTTAGGGCAACAAAGAAAGTCAACCTTTTTAGGCTTTTATTACAATGTCAGTTTTCATCAACAAAAATACCCCCCCAAAAAATAAATTCTCGAGGGCTCCCGCCCCTGAACCCCGGCGAGGATACGTGCTGAGTGTACAGTACTTTTCTGATCAGTCGCCACATTTCAACACCTTGAACTTGAAAACGAATAGAGTAGCACACAAAGAACCCTCCAAAATCACCACCTCAATAGGTGATAAAAGAGAGAAGCTAGGTAGCAAACTTTACTCTGTTCCCATATAGCCAAAAAATAGGGTACCATCAACCTTCCTGAGAAACATTGAGAAAAACAAACCCTCCACTCTCTCCACCTCAATAGAAGAGAAAGGGGATGAAACCATTGAGAAGCCCAACTCAGGCTCCAATCAAGCAAGAGATAGCACACCATTCACTCCCTGAAAGCATTTTCCAACATCATCTGCAACAAACATCTTCGCCTCAATAGAAGATAGGTTGTCTCCAACATCATCCATCTTCATGTCTAAAGAAGATAGAGCCACCTCTATAGGAAAAGCCAGGGAGAATAAAATATGTTGAGGAGGAAGCCAAAAAATAAAAGGGAAGCCATCGAAAGGGCCAATAATGATAGGAAAATACAACACAACCCACTAAAAGAGAGCTTCAAACACCCACAGGAGGGCCAAACAACTCAAACAACCTCCCAAAAGGGGCATTTTGCAAGGAGCAGTGAGAAAGAGCAAGAGACAAGAGAAGACCACATCCTCCTTGAACAAAACAAGATTTCCAAACTCCCCAAAAAACCCCTCAAGAGAGGCCTCTGAAGCAAAACAGAGAGCAACAAAGAGCAACAGAGACCCCCATACTGCAAAAAACAACAACTCCAGCCAACCGGACCAAGGCAATTTTTTCCATAGCTAGAAACAGATCTAGAAATCTCAGCAAACATAAAACCCTTTCCAATAGATAGAGGCCCAAACCAAAGCCTAAAGCAGTAGAACAAACCCCTAACCCCACCCCACCACTCTGCACACACTGGATCCAACCAAGATCGCCCAAAGCAGAGGCCACAACATAAGGCAAAAGGGGGACAAGGTGAGGAACAACAACATAAGGGAAAACACTAACCACACCGACCCCAACGCAACAACACGAGAAGACCCCCGCTCCAATGGAAGGATACCACAACGATGGCCAACAAAAAAACACGTCAAAGGGAACATAGGCCAGATCAGGAATAAGGTCATCATTTGGATCGTCATTGCCTCCTCTAGAGGCTTCTTCATTTGAAATATGCACTCCTCCACGCTTCTCGCTCGCACCTCCACTCTGTCACTCGCCATTTAAATAATTTTAAGTTTAATTTAATTTAATTTAATTAATTGTTGATCGATGGTCAACTAATCAAATAAATATTAAGTATTCATTCAATTAAGTGGACAAATTTGGGTGTCTACAAGAACAAATATTATTTCAAAGGTGAATCATTAGACATCAACGAAGCCAACAAAAGCTTGCAACCACCATGAGTTGTACTTAACATTAGAACTTTGGAAACTTGCCAAACACGCTTTACCAAAAAATAGTAGCAATGTTGCAACTAATATAGATTATCTAAAATGGCTAGGACAACCTTAAATACACAATGCATAATAGGAAAAAACGAAAAGAAAATCACATTTTTGGATATAACTCTCAATTGCTTTCAACAAAGTTCCCACGCCTCCACTACTTGCAATAAATCCATAGGAAGATTTAAGAACTTTTTCACAGTTAAACAAAGTTAACCAAACAAGCCAAATACAAGACACAACATTCGATTTAGACATACTTTCTTCAAAATCAATAATGCCTATTTTTCTACCATTTTTCACATAGACAATGACTCTATGACACCTCAACTACACAAGCCAAATCAAAATCTAATACAACAATTATTCTACAAAGACATCATATTGAAAAAAATTAAATTATAGTACCAACATATATAAATTAGTGCCTTTCAACATGCTCCCAAAATCAATGAACGAATGAACAAATTGATTTTAATTTAAATGAAAACTAACATAATGTCATTAAAGACAATAATTAACTTTTTTTGCCACCTCACTTTATATCAAGTATCTATTGACAAATGTATGATGACGACGGTGACTATGACTACTAAAAATACTTGTAAGACTATATCACTATCACAAAATTCTAAAAAAGCTAATTAAAACAAATCAAAAATTAATTTTTACCTCCACCATTTTCAAAACTAACTTATAGAAAAGTAATAAGTAACAACGAAAACATCATCAGAAACTAAAATTACTTTTCAAACTAAACTACTATTACAATATTTAAAAAATACTCAAAATTATTAGAATGCAACTATGCTATAATAACTTGCCTCTTCCACGAGAACTGATATAATAAACAAAAATATTTTTAATCATTTTTATTGTGTGTGTGTGTGTGTGTACACATATATACACATATGTGTATATATGTGTATATATGTGTATACATATACACACATACATACATACATACGCATGTACATACATATATATGTATCTACATACGTATATGTATATATATGTGTATATATGTGTATGTATATATATACATATATATATATATATACATATATATATATATATATACATATATATATATATATATATACACACACACACATGTACACACGTATATATGTATCTACATACGTATATATGTATATGTATATATATGTGTATATATGTTTATGTATATATATCTGTATATATGTATATGTATATGTACATTACACATATACATATATACACATATATACATATACACATGTACATATACATATACATATATACACATATATATACATATACATATATACACATATATACACATATATATTTATGTATATGTATATACATGTACACACACACACACACACACATATATATACATGTACATATATACGTATGTAGATACATTTATATGTATGTACATGTGTATGTGAATATGTATGTATGTATATGTATATATACATATGCATATGTATGTATATATACATATATATACATATACATATGCATATGTATGTATATGTGTATATATGTATATATACATACATATGCATATGTATATATACATATGTAGATACATGTATATGTATATGTATGTACATATATATGTATTTATATATAAATATATACATATATACATACATATATATGTGTGTGTGTATATATATATACATACATACATATATTTATGCATACATATATATACATACATACACATACATACATACTTACTTACTTACTTACATATATATGTGCGTGTGTGTAACAAGCACTTATATTAATAAAATAAATAATATATAAGGGGATGTCTTTCAAGAGAAAGACCTTGAAAGAGCAATAAAATTGACTACAACTAAACATGGGGTTTACAACAAGGAGCATAGCAACATGAAATCTTAAAGTAATTGTATACACCTAAAAATGGTCTGAAGATAATTAATTAAATAAGTAATTATTTAATTAATCTCCCTTCCCAATTTAATTGAATTCATTAGCAATTTGTTTAAATTCTCTCATTCACCTACTTATTAATAAATCTAAGGATTATTTAATAAGTTCATTTCAATAGTCCACTTTGATTAATCAATCTGAATTAATTAATCCTCCCCCCATTTAATTCATTCCTTCTAATCGCCTAATTAATTAAAACAAATCAATTTATGAGTTGTTTAAAGTTAATTAGCCTTTTCCTATTATTTGAATTTTTTAATTCAAATTACCCACATGCCTCCTAACTTCTAACCACCCCCTAACCTAACCCATTCCACCTAATCCTGGGTTTGGTTAACCCTATCCTAACATCCTCATCCTAACCTCCTTATCCTAACCTCCCATGGGTTGGATATTCTCCCTTTGAGACACATGGCACTTATGCCACATGTATCCTCCCTTGGACACTTGCCCTCTTATGAGCAAAGCTCCTTGACACTTGTCACCACAGAGATGACAAGTGTCCCCTCCTCCAACCTCCTCCAATTTGACCCTTGATATCTTCAGATTCAATCTTGATCGTTGATTCTTGCCACCTCACCCCTGACCTTGGAAATCCTATAAATATCCCCCATTTTGGAGCACAAAGGATCCCATCTCATCTCATCTCAAGCATTGTTATTATAGGCATACCATTTCTAGCATTCTAGTTTAAGCATTGTTATAATGTATTGCATCTTAGATCTAGCTTAATTTGATCATATTCTAGCATAATTGTTGAATCATATAACACAATCAATCTCTCAGCTAGCTTAATTGCATTATCATTTAGCATAATCAATGCATATAATTAGCATAATGAGCTTCTTGGATCAATCTAGCTTAATCATGCATTCATCTAGCTTGCACATCATATCATATTAATCCTTCGTCTAGGTGTAGTCAAGTCACTGGGATTGATCATCTAGATTTGAGAGCAAATCCACACTCGCATCTCTTAGGAGGGGATAGGTCGCTTTGTCATGGTTTATCTTTCGTTTGATTTCATTTTACTAACCATGCTTGTAATGATCTATTGAATGTTTGTGTTGCAGCTGCAGGTATCCTACTTCACACACACAACATTTTGGCGCCCACCGTAGGGCCGGAAATCTCATTTTTGGCCTCTCTCATCATCAAAATCTTCAATCTCACAGGTTTTTGGTTGTATCTGTCTCAAAATTTCTTATTAGTACCTTTACAGAACCGTACGAGTCTCTTTGTGCACTCGTACGGGTATGTGAGAATACTTGTACTACTAGGTGAGAAAACTCGTACAAGTTTATGCTTCTGTGTTTTCAAAATAGTTTGCATTTTAGGGTTTTTTATGCTTAAATTTGGATATCACTAATGATAACCCTAGTCTATTTGTTAGTTTTCTAGCAGCCTAACTGGTTTTTGTAGGATGTTTATCAAAGATTACCCTTGCCAAATAAATTCAATTCATCAAAACAACATGATTACTAATGTATTTGTTTTGCAGGTTGCCTAAGGGAACTCAACCAAACTTTGCGTCTTCTTAAAGTTTTATGGGCACACTTAATTTGCTATTGGTTAATGAACATCTTGTTTTCTATGCTTGAGAAGTTGTCTAAAAGGTAAGAGAGTATGCTCTTGTCCATTTGGACAATCATAAATCTCGACCCTTGAAGCGCTTCTATGTTTGAGATTTGAATACCTTTAGTGGGCCTGCCACAGTGGGAAAAAAGTAATCACCTTGTGAGAATGACCCAAGTGAGTACAACTAGACCTAAGCTTTCCAACTTACTCTAAAAAATAGGCCTCTTGCGATTAAAGTCTCGAAGGATGAGATTATTTGAGTTTTCTCTTTTGAGATCTCTCATATCGAACATATAGTAGGGTCTTGCGGTCTCAATCACACTTGCGTGACTACTTCTTGTTTCAGTACCTTGTTGGGCTATAGGTCTCAATCGTACTTGCGCGACTGTAAGGGGTAATTCCAAACGGAAATCCTTACTATGAACCCTAAGATAGAAGCTACCCGATTCACCTCCGAAAGGGGGATAATCTTTGTGTAAGAGAGATGGTAACTCTCCCAAGACACTTGCCATATCATGCTCCCATTAGCGTTTGGAGCCGGATAATATGATATTGAGAATCCATTGCGTGAGACTCAACGACTATATTCTGATTAGCTATTGGGTGTGTACCTAAGTTTGCAAGCAAAGGTTTTCTCTCTTAGCCAACTTCCTTAGGATTTAGTGTGTTGTGCTTGAGGTCACTTGTCATATCGCGTGTTTGCTGTATTTTCATCCCTGAAACAGAAATTCAGACATCTAAAACTGGAAAACATAATCAAAACATTAAACATCATTGATCAAAAATCTGTCAAAGTCAAAATTTTGTCTCTGCTCTGTCCTCAGTCATACGAGAAAGCTAGTTTATCATCCTGTTCAGTGTTATTTGTCGTACGAGTCAGATTAGAGGAAGCGTATTTGTTATCATTTGTCGTATGGTTCTGTGGGAAGTGTCATACAAGATTCCTAGTTTATCGTATGGGTCTATGTGAATTGTCATTTGAGACTGTGTAAATTGTCGTACAAATTTCTATCTTTGTCAGTCCAGAGCTGTCTTCTTGCATGTCTTTTTTAGATCTGTCATGTTTTCTTGGTCAATTTACAATGAGCGTAAACACTTGATATCTGTCATTTTGGACTTAGGTTGTCTTCTTGGTTCGCTCGGTCAAGTTATCTTCTGTCAAATCGGATTCTAGAACTAGACACCCCAAGTTTTTCAAGTATTCATCTTCAACAAGTTCAAGATCTAACATCTCAAAGTGCATCATCACCTTCTTTGATAAATTGATCACTTAAAACATAGTTTCTTATTAAGATTTATCATCCTCTATCACGAAACTACAACTTTTGGTCAAGATAACCTTGTTCCACATCATAGGATATATCATTCCTATTGGACTTGGTCTTATCAAAATCATCACCATTGCACTCCAAACCGAAGATCGAAAAACTTACAAATCTACAAATACTTAAATTATCTTTTTGTGTCATATCACTCTATCATATCTACATTGACAGTTGGTCACTTATTGAAACACCTCTTAGACAATTGAATCCTTGCACAATATTCAACATACATGTATTCCCGTTCTAACTAGAGAGCAGAGACGAAAGATCGCAGAAACGGAAATAAAAACATTCGAAATAGCTGAAGATCATAGAAACATGGAATACCAAAGCAAATTCAAGAAGAAGACATAACAGGTCAACATATCAGATAAATCAAACAAGTCCAAAATCAAAAGCCAACTATGTCAAAACCTCGCAAGGATTCAAATACATCTCCAAAGAAAGGTGGCTCTTTTATGCAACTCTTAAAGAGATCCCTAAGGGATTTTTCGAAGGAAGATCAAAATCGCGCACTTATGTCTAGCAATGGCTCATCCCCCAATAAGCAAATTGACTCTCCACAGACATCTATTCCTACACCTCTTGAAAACTTGCAAGAACCTTCCATAACATCCTCACCAAACAATACACCCAAGGATGAAGTTCCCCAAGAGATATCCATAATGACCATCAAACCTATTTTAGAAGATCATATTTAAGGTCCATCTCCTTCATATCCAAGCATTGATTCCTTGCAACATCCCCATAACGCTCCCTTGCAAATTAAAGTCCTCATTCATAGAACGCTCGTTAAACGCATCCTAATAGATGGGGGAGTTGGCTTAAACATTTTTCTCATTGAGTCTTGTTTGTGCTCTAGGTTACTTTGAAGATGCAATTGATCCCCGAAATAAGATCATAATCAAAGCATATGATGAAGAGGAGCGTTCCTCTAAAGGAATTGTGGTATTACCCATCAGAGTGGGACCTTTGCAGAAAGACACAGCATGCCAAGTCCTAGACTTGGATTTATCATACAACATACTCTTGGGAAGACCATGGATACATGACATACAGGCTATTCCATCAACATATAATTAGTGCCTAAAGTTTCCATACAATGGGCAGGAAATCACGATCTCAACATACTCAAATCCATTACAGTACTGTAGTAATTTGAAACCGGCTCAAGAGGTTATTGTTCCACATAACAGAGAGACATAGTCTTCAAACACACTTTCCAAGGAAAAATCATTTGCCTCAATTTTGTCAAGTATGGAAAAACAAATGCAGCTAAGAGATCGAGGGAACGAGGAATATTCACTATCATGGAAAAACAAATGAGAGCAATTTGAAATTGAAAGGGAAGAAGAAGATGTAGGTGTTGATGTAGTTCATGCGTATGCAGGGAAAATGTTAGGAACTAGATCACTTGAATTAGAATCATATTCTTTTGACTTGGACTTAATCGAGGACAATCAGGAGCTACTTGCGAGAGGTCATTCTGATGACAGTATTGTTCTAGAAATTGAAATACATATAAAAAACTTTGACATCTCTATCATGACCCTTAATACCTTCGAAGTATCTCAACCCGAGGACCCCTTACCTCTAATCCATCCTGAACTTATTGATTGGGAAAATGAAAGACATACTGCCATTGATAGCTTTCCTAATGACCATGCCATATCCTTATATCTTAATGCAATCGAACCCACAAAAACTTCCATTAGGGATTTCACTAACGTATCTTCAAGTCAAGTGGGTTCCAAATCTCCTAGTCGCAAAAGTGAAAATAAAGAAAATAATATCAGGTCTACTATTGAAAACCATTTATTGGCAACATTGGACCATGAAAAAGTAAAAAGAAAGGATGCATCTAACGGTGAAAACCTCCTCGAGGCGCCGAAAGATGGGAGATTTGACACCTTACCTGAATACTATCAAGAGAGGTCATTTATCTTGATAGAACCAACAAAGGCAGTTAACATTGACACAACTAATCTACATCCAACAACCTCTCTATTAGAACAAGAAAGACAAAAATATTTGGAACTCTTCAAAAGACAATAAATCAATTTTGCCTGGTCATATGCAGACATTCTAGGGTTAGATCCAGATCTTATAATGCATCATCTGAATGTCACTCCAGGAGCAGACATCAATAATGGAACACAACATGGATTAGGAGTATGCATTCTATTCATCACACCACAAGGTCATACAATTCCAAAAGCGTACAAATTAAACTTTTCATGCACCAATAACACAACAAAATATGAAGCTTTGGTCACAGGAATCAAAATGGCCATAGAATGGAACATTACACAACTTCAAGTCTTTGGAGACTTTCAGCTCGTCATCAATAAAATTAATGACGATTATCAAACAAAGGATGAAAAGCTTATGCCTTATAAGAAGATGGTTGATGATGCCAAGAAATACTTTGCCGAAATAACTTTTGAGCAGATTCCGAGGAATGACAACAAAGCAACAGATGCCATGGCAACACTTGCTTCTCTATTGCAGACATGGGAAAATCAAGAGCGTTACGAATTCCTGGTGGAAGAGTTGTTTTACCCTTCACATAATTATCATGATTCCTAAACTATCTATCACCTTGTTGGGCATGATTCCTCTCGCTATGGCCAAACTTATACATAATTGAAAGATAATATCATCCCTCCCGACTTGTCAAAGAATCAAAAGAGAAATTTCATCCGCCAATCCTCCCATTATACTCTTGTCGCGAATACCCTTTTTAAACAAGGTCTGGATGATACTCTCTTAAGATGTCTCAAGCAAGAAGAATATGAGAATACCTTAAATGAAGTCCATAGCGACATTTGTGGCACTCATTCAAGTGGTCTTACCCTTCCGAAAAAACTCATACACTTGGGCTATTATTGGCCAACTATGGAACGAGATTCTTTTCAAATAGCTAAAACATTCAAACAATGTCATATCCATGGAAATATAATTCATGCACCAGCACAAGAGCTTCATGCTTTGGCAAAATCTTGGCCTTTCTACCAATGGGGTCTTGATCTAGTAGGAAAAATACATCCTCCTTCATCCAATAGTCACAAATTCATCCTGGTAGCTACATAATATTTCACAAAATGGATTGAGGCAGTACCTCTCATAAATATCATAGGCAAACAAATTGTTGCATTTATCTTGAGCTACATCATATGTCACTATGACATACCCATGACCATTATCACTGATAATGGGCAACCGTTCAAGAATCAGGATGTACAAGAGCTATGTGAGAAATTCACGATCCAACACATATTTTCCACACCCTACTATCCACAAGGGAATGGACAAGCAGAAACATCAAACAAAACTATTCTGAAAATCTTTAAAAAGATAGTGAATGATACTGGCAGAGATTGACATATTTAATTGGACCCTGCTCTATGGGCCTACCATACTAGTATCCGCACACCAACAGGCGCCACACCTTTCTCTCTTGTCTATGGATCTGAAGCAATACTTCCAATAGAAGTAGAGATACCTTCTCTACAAGTATCCTTAAAAGGCCTTATCCCAAAAGAAGAACAACGAGTATCTAGATTGCAAGAGTTAGAATTGATCCATGAACAAAGACAAAATTCCTTTGATCATTTGAAGGTGCATCAGCAAAGAATGTGCTGAAGTTATAATCACAAGGTCAAACCACGAGCATTTCAAGTTGGAGAACTAGTACGAAAGGAAAATATATGCAACCAGGCATCTCGAGAAAAGAAATGGAAGTTTGAACCAAACTAGTTGGGCCCGTTTGTGGTCACAACAACATTTGGATCAAGAGCCTATCATCTATCAACACAGGACGGGGATCAACTTGAGGAACCCATCAATAACATGCATTTGAAGAAGTTTTATGTTTAAAAAAGTAGAAAAATAAAAAATAGTGAAAAAGCAGAAAAATAAAAAACAATGGAAAAGCAGAAAAATCCAAAAACCAGTGGAAAATTAGAAAATTCAAAAACAACCAAAACAATGAAAAAAAATTAAATATGAGAAAAAGTGCAATAAAAACAGGTAGTGAAAACCTGGCAACAGGCGCTATCTGTTAGCTAGCTCTTCCATCTATCAGTTCATGCATCCTTCCACTTGCATTTAATTTCCCATCAGAGTTGTCCATATCCACAAATAAGCCTTTGTACATACACAGGAATCACAACTAATTTCTCACCATGGTTTGGATCATTGGTTATATCATAATAAATTTGTTTCTAGGCTTCGGGCAAAATCCTGCACCTAGCTGGGGGGAAACTTTTTGATCGTTTTGAGCTTAATCGCACAAGTAGAACAATAGTTAGGCAACTCTTGTCAAGCAAAACTGAGACACATCCAACGTTGAACACGAGATCAAATTATCAACCATCAAACTATCACATGTCAGTCTATGCACATCACACACTTTTCAATGGATGATATCTTTTGCCTAATGATTTTCGCACTTTAATCAATGATTGTTCAATTTTTATAGCTTGATTTTCGCTATCATGATTTCTGAGTGCCTCCAGGATGTCTCTGACTAGAGGAACAAGGACAGAACATGATATTTTTCTAGTTTGTTGTCTGTAAATTAATCATTAATATGAGCAAATTTGTCTCAGGACATGATTATCAGAATATCATCGAAGACATTTCTGATTTGCATATAGAAATGGTTAATACTGCCTGTTTTACACAAGCAACACTCAGGTAATCTTGGTTCAATTATACCTCGATGCTTGTGCTAACCTGCAATATCAAAACCTAGGGAAGTAGTGCTCAGGTCATCATGGTTCAATTATACCATCGATGTTTGCACTCACTTCCCATATTTTAAAACAAGCTCAATGATGACACAAAGAAATAACCCAGTGACTAGTCCGATCGCAACTTTGCATTTCATTTGCATTTAGCTTTCATTTCATTCTTGCATAGGATCACAAAAGCTCATCTTATCCAAGGCCAAATCTATCGTAGGAATCATCAAGGTATCATCATAAGTGTATACACAATTAGAGTGATGGCTCATCTCTCTCCAGATGCTATCAACCCAGAGCGGATCTTATGCTACTCCCTCAAATATGCCAACATCAACACATCTGAATCTTCCTGCAACGAGATATCGACAAAATGTCAATTCTTTATCCAATCAATCTTTTCAATTCTATCAATCGATCCCATCCGATCCATTCTATCATGTCTTATACAAGATGTATCTTTCCTGGAACCAGATGTTTTTATCAAGTCTTACACAGGATATATCATTCCTGAAACCAGATGCTTTGATCATCTTTGTCTTATACAAGAGGTGTCATTCCTGAAACTAGACTAGATCTCAATCTTATCAATCTAATCAATCTTCTCAATTCAATCAAACTCTATCAATCATCACATCGAGAACCACATCACAGTGATCGAAGAAATCATACTTTTATCAATCAATGTTGCAGAAATCAAATCATTTCTAATCGGGAAATCAATTTCGCAAAGATTCAAACACTCCACTAGTCAATTATCTCAATTTATCTCCCGAGAGGGCATCATCATATCACAATTTATCAATTAATGCCTGGGGCATCCTATCGAACTAATATCACATCAACATCATCAAAATGAGATTATTATTTGAATCAACACGTCATCACACCTCGCTTCAAAGAGGGGCAAAATGTATACACCTAAAAATGGTCTGAAGATAATTAATTAAATAAGCAATTATTCAATTAATCCCCCTTCCCAATTTAATTGAATTCATTAGCAATTTGATTAAATTCCCTCATTCACCTACTGATTAATAAATCTAAGGATTTATTTAATAGTTCATTTCAATAGTCCCCTTTGATTAAGTAATCCTCCCCCCATTTAATTCATTCCTTCTAATCCCCTAATTAATTAAAACAAATCAATTTATGAGTTGTTTAAATTTAATTAGCCTTTTCCTATTATTCGAATTTTGAAATTCAAATTACCCACATGGCTCCTAACTTCTAACCACCTAAGCTAACCACCCCCTAACCTAACCCATTCCACCTAATCTTGGGTTTGGTTAACCCTATCCTAACCTCCTTATCCTAACCTCCCATGGGTTGGATATTCTCCCCTTGAGACACATGCCCTCTTATGAGCAAGGATCCTTGACACTTGTCACCACAGAGATTACAAGTGTCCCTCCCTCCAAGCTCTTCTCCAACCTCCTCCAATTTGACCCTTGATATATTCAGATTCAATCTTGATCGTTGATTCCTGCCACCTCACCCCTGGCCTTAGAAAACCTATAAATATCCCCCATTTTGGACCACAAAGAATCCCATCTCATCTCATCTCAAGCATTGTTATTATAGGCATATCATTTCTAGTATTCTAGTTTAAGCATCACTATCATGTATTGCATCTTAGATCTAGCTTAATTTGATCATATTCTAGCATGATTGTTGAATCATATAGCATAATCAATCTCTCATCTATATTAATTGCATCATCATTTAGCATAATCAATGCATATCATTAGCATAATTAGCTTCTTAGATCAATCTAGCTTAATCATATATTCATCTAGCTTGCACATCATATCATTTTAAATCCTCCGTCTAGGTGTAGTCAAGTCACTGGGATTGCTCATCTAGATCTGAGAGAAAATCCACACTCGCATCTTTTAGGAGGCGATAGGTCACTTTGTCATGGTTTATCTTTCATTTGATTTCAATTTTCTAACCATGCTTGTAATGATCTATTGAGTGTTTGTGTTGCAGCTGCATGTATCCTACTTCACACACACGACAATAATAACTGTAGATTTCAGATTACAATAAGAATGCAATCATTTCTCTCCAAGTGTATCAAGTACACGCTCCTTTGCAATGAGGTTCGTAGTTGTGAGAAGAGAACCATAGCGATCCTTATCAACAACTACCATCTGCGACTCAACTTGATAAAATTGTGTCTTGAGCTCAAGGTTGTAGCTGATTTTCTCTTTCAAGGATTTAGTGAAAGAGGACCGTTGTAACATAATACAAACAAACAAACCATGCATAATAGCTTCCGTACCAACTTTGCATCTTAGAAGCCATATATATAGCAAAATACATTGACAAAAAGATTCTGATAACAAATTTTGAGAGCAGTGTTGTCCTAACAAAGCTAATCTCCAATTTAGTTTTCTATTTAATATAGCAGGTAAAAAAGTTATAATTTTTTACCAAATTTGTTGAGCATGTTTACAAAACCAAAAGACATGTTTGATGGTCTCCAACTTATGTCATAATTGACATTTGGTGGATTGGGTAGGGAGAAAGGGAAGACATTCTTCCACTATAATGAACGATTTTCCATTCAAGAAATTGTGCTTTATCTTCAACTTTAGATTTCCAAATAACAAGGCTCTAGCTGAACCACTTGGACTTAAACCAATTCAATTGCCATTTCAGATTTAGTCTTGGTTGCAATTGAATTGGAGGAAGAAGTTTATGGTATATTAACTTAAGATGATTTTTTTAATGTTATACCCTGGTAGCCACCTCTAATCTTTAAAAAAGTTGGATGCAATAGGAGTAGAAAGTTTCAATTGAAGATCTAGAGGAATAACTTTTTGGACTTTGTGAATAGCATTGATCAAAGCATTAGATTGTTTGAACTCATGTTTAAGATGCAAATATCTTTCCCAAGTAGATGAGAAGTCCTAGATGTACCTAAATTTCGAAATGCCTTTTTTGAATAAGATCTTACTATGCAATTGGGTACAAAGAGCAAAAGGTTGTTCATGAAAGCATATCAATTGATTTGACCAAATGGATGAAGATGAGAAGCTCATCCCATGGCTAAGGTCTTGTCCATTCCATTCACGAAGAGGAGACACATTTTCCATAGGAATTGGCCATGAAGGTAACCACCTAAGATCTTTATACTTAATGGAAAACACAATAAAATGAGAGAACAAATGTGACAAGAATAAATTGTATTCCTATGAATGATGCAAAAGAATTCGATATATGTACATAGGAGACCCCTTGGTTATATAATCAAGGTGGGAACATAGGAGTGCATAAGATTATGACATGTGTCTTAATCTTATGACATGAGACAAATAGTGAAAAGCTACCATCCCACCTAAAGTGGAAAAGTGATGGTGTGATAACACCACTAAAGGTGGATCACCCACAAAAGATGGAAAAGTGCAAATACGAAATGTGGATATGATAATTAAAAGTCCACCTAAAGTGGAGATGCTCCAACAACTCTATGTGGTTCCCTAAGTAAGCTTAAGTGATGAGTAATTAGGACCTAGGTGGAGAATAACCAATGTAAAACATCTTAATTACACCAACACTTTCCATATGCTTAAAAAATGTCTAGAAGCTTGAGGTTTAAAGTATCTTGCCATACTGAAATTATCTTTCCACCCAACTTCTTTCCAAGCATTGTTGGCTTTGTCAGTCCGTGTCTAATAAGAGATTTCCATGGTGTTGCTCCATGAATACTTCTAATAATTCATTTGGTAATTAGGAAAACTCTTTGTGTAAAGGGGTCAATCACTCCTAAACCCCCTTTGCTTTTTGGTTGAATACAATGTGATCATGAAGCAATGAGATGCCATCTTTTACTATTCCATCTTTCCCACAATAACCTTCTAATTATTTGTGCTAGTTAATTATAGCTACTTTTTGAAGGGATCCAACATGATGGAATGTAGAATGGTTGGCTATGTAGATTTTATTGGCAATTTGAATACAACTAGCCATTGAGAGAAATTTGTTTGACCAAAGTTCAAGCTTTCTTTTTAATTTGTGCACAAACCATTTCCACATTTTAAATAAAGAGACTCCTTTCCCAAATGGGATGCTAATGCATCTTGAGATCACACCATGATTGTTGAATTTTTATTGGGAGGGTATTCAAGAGGGTGGTTGATTAGCTAAAGTCATCCAAATTTCAGTTTTGTTAGGAGAAATTAGAGTGCCAAAAGCAACACAATATAAGTTTAAGATTTCAAGAGCGTAATTGAGCTCCTCTTGAGAATTTTGAATGAATAATAAGCTATCATCAACAAAATGAGAATTTAAAGCCATTTCATCATTTGGGAGAGAAATGCCATGGACGAGTTTTTGCTGTTTAGCATGATTTAGATGGTATCCAAGGGCATCAACAATGAGCACATAAAGGAAGGGAGCTATTGTCTTATTGATATTTGAAGAGGGAAATTCTGAGCGACTGAACCATTGATTGCTAAGCAAGCATTGACATTAGAAAATATAAGTTTTATGTCTGAAATGAGCTTAGGACCAAAGCCTAACCATTCAATCATTTTTAGTATGAACTACCATTTGATCTTGTCATAAGCTTCATTAAAATCCAATTTGATGAGGAGACAATTTTACCTAGTTTGTTGAGCCCATTCCACAATTTTCCAAGCTTAACACCAAATTGTCAAGTATGAATCTTTCTCCAATAAATCATTAAAATCCAATTTGATGATCCAATTTGATGAGGAGACAATTTTACCTAGTTTGTTGAGCCCATTCCACAATTTTCCAAGCTTAACACCAAGTTGTCAAGTATGAATCTTCCTCCAATAAATCTAATTTGCCCTTACAATTTCTTGCACCGTATATTTGATTCTTTTAGCAATCACTTTAACTATAATCTTGTAGGAGGTATTGAAAAGAATAATTGATCTCATCGTGAAACATTGTTATCATTTTTTCCTTTAACAATTAATTTAATCAGCCTTTGATTAATAGTGGAACCCAAGATCATTTAATCAAACTAGCTCGGTATTTGACCTCTCAAAACTACCTAGGTATTTGACAATACCTTTAATCGAAGGTACTTCAAAAGACTACAAACCTATTGTGAATTGGCTAATCCTGTGATCATTACGTCTGTGAAAGAGGTCACAAATTTGAAAAAAATCCTCATTGCAGAGAAGAAGAGAGGAAGAAGAAGGGAAAGAAAAGTACGAACTCTTCCTTCCGCTTAAGAAACACACATGTAGCATACAAGTTACTACCTATTCTCTGAAGATATCTTGGCTTACCGAGTTTTAAATTGCTATATTCCTCCATTTACTCATTTGCAGTTAAGAAGAGAACATATGGAGGAAAAGGCAGATATATTAGAGCTGTTGGAGATAGATTACTGTCGCTTGATATCTGAAAGCAACGAGTGCACTGGGGATGTAATGAAGGCATTAGGTCCAGAAGGCCCGGGGCTATTGGCTATCACAGGGGTACCCAATGCCCAGTCACTTACAAATACGCTTCTTTCCTTCGCTAGGAAGCTTGCCCTCATGGATGACACACAAAGACGCCATATTCTGAAGGTACTCTTCCAGGCTCCTTCATCTTCTTCCTGTGTTATCATCTATAAATTTTCAATAATCCTCTGCTTCTTCTCGAGTACGCGAAGACGCAATAGATGGATCTTTCTAATCAAAATTTTAATTGTTTTTTGGGAGAAAAAAAAATTGCACACCAAATCCTGCACAGCAAAAGACAAGTTAATGAGGGATAGGGCCATAATTGGAGAAGGATTAATGAAAACGACCAACAATGTGGATTTGTTGGCTATGCTACATACGAGATACCCTTTTGTTTTTCAAATTTTTCTTGATGAATTGGTCGGTTGGGTAATTTATGAGCAAAGAGGGCTTTCCATTTTACAACCATTCCACTTTAGCTGAATAATTCGTTTATTCTGGTTAAATTGAGAATATACATTAATTTTTTGGCAGGAGGTAGCCTTCCACACTTTAGAGTCATTAGTAGTATTGTATTCCACTATAGCGGGGAAGGCAGACACCTTCTCATACTGTCTTAGACAAGATTTAAACTTGGTTCATCATTGTGATAAATACCCCATCCTACCACTAGATCACAGCCTCGCAGACAGAAATGCCCTTTTTATGACTGACCTTGCAGCTTTTAGAAATATTAAACTTCAAATTTTTTAATCGTCAAACTTCAAAATAATTGTTTTATTTTCTTAGCATCATCTATCTCTCATTTTGATTCTGACTATTTTTATCTTCAATTATTTCCTCACTCAGATGACCTCCTGCAAAAAAATAACTGGCACAATTTTTCTCATATGTATGGTTGGCTATTTATTTCAGTAGTTTTAAAGATGTGCATTCCCTTGAGTAGGAATATCATTCTTCGTGTCACTTCCTGTATGTTTTTATTTTAACAGATAAATGATCTTATTGGGATCAACTCCCTTTAAATGAAAGAACCTATGTTGCCAGATCTGTAAGATATGTAGGTGGGTCAGGGTTGATTTGGCTGTGGAATTGCCCAGAGATGGGAGAACCACCGTGGGTTTGTCTTGGACAAATCCGGGTGAAGCTCAAACTGAATTTCACAAGTTTCGCAGAATCCAAAATGAATCCACTGATTACATTTTTAAAATAAATTACATATTTTTGTATTCGTTTGGGGCGAATCTGGTCTTTTTCCTCTTCACATCTGCAAGAAACTGGTCTAAATACACCCAAGAAACGTGGAGATCAGGTTGATCTTCATTTAAAAATTAAAAACCCTGGAGTCAGTATGACATAGCTCAGTAGACTCATGGGGAGAAAGAATCATTGAAGCATCATCTATGATCTTTGCTAAAGACGTTCTATTCAAGTTGTCACATGTAGGAAACCCTTGTTTGCTCAGTGATGAAACCCTCACTCTGGTAGGGAAACTAACATCAGGAATGCTATTGCCAATGTGAAAAACATTCTGAATGTTCGCCCCAAATAAACCAGGAGAAATGTCGTTTTGTAGAAACTCAAAAGCTCCCTATGAAAAATCTATGGGAGAAAAGGATGGAGGCAGAGCCCTAGCCACAAAAGGTGTTGAGGAAGGCAGATGGCATGAAGCAGGAGAGGCTGTAATTTTCAGGAGACATTTTTTATTTAAAAAATTAAAATAAATCTTAACTTATCATAGGGGCAATATTGTTATCTTTATAAAGATAAAGGACTATATTAACAAATTTGTGAAGGGTTTATTACTTTATTTTCTATGACTATAATTAAATTGATGATAAGGATTTATTCATTTATTAAGAAAAAGTGTTTTATTTACTATTTAAATATAGATGCTGCAAGAATATAATGAGAAAAGGGAATTTTTTTTGTATGGACGAACCGTTGATGTGTTTTTTACGCATATACGAACACAAAATAAAATACCCAAGAGTATCTTATCCTCTCTTGAACAAAATCTCTCAAATGCTGAAGATTAGCTTAAGGACCACTTGAGAAGACTCCAAGGTTTATGAATGTGGGGTCACTACGTGTGGATAAGTTTATTTGGTCGTTGTAATTGCTGTTTCATCAAGGGGGTATTTATGGTTCGAAAGATTTCATGGAGGACTTTGCGAATGATATGCAATGAAATTTCTTCCTAATACTATTGAATGACTATCCAAAAATATGGCAAAAGATAGGGGTTTAGAGTGGTTCTAAGCTATCCTAAAAATGAATGGATGAAGAATGACACAAGTGAAACTCAACTAGTCATAGCATCGCCATACATGAACAACTCCACTAGAACTAGCGCAATCTTCTAAGGATGTTTGGAGATTTTCAAATCACTACTAATCATAGACACCATTAGTTGAATGCATATCAATGATTGAGCAATAATCGTGCTTAGACAACTTTAAAGGTTCCAGTTGACCACACAAGTCTAACTTACAATCAGCAAGGAGCTAGTGGTATGGATAACGAGCTTCACAATATATCAAATGCAACATTCCATCATTTAATCTAATTCTTAAACTAACATCAAAGATTGACTTGAGAAGATAAAGAACCATGCAATAGACTTCAAGGATTGAGTAAAAACACCATAACTTCAATGTTTTATTGATCCAATAGCCAAACAACAACAATTCTTCAAGTCTTTCGCTTGTCACTATTCTATCACCTTAGCCTATTTCTCTCCTATTGCTCCGAATCTTATTCTATTCTCCTTCTTCTTATTATTAAAAATTACAAATGAAATGAGTGGAGTTTATATAAGACTCCCAAATGCAATGAAGGGCCGAGATCGAATAAAGATCATGGGCCAAGATCTTGCCACCTAAACCCTAATTAGGGTTTGATACAAATGAAAACCCTATCTAGATAATCATCATCATGAAACAACCAATGCAAAAATGGCATGTGTTAGCATGGAAATTGAGGAAGCATCCTCCAATAGGAAAATGGAACGCCAAGTGGGATCATAACAAACTATCTTCTAGAATCTGGTTCCCTTTCTCACGTCCTTTCTAGCATATTCGATGAATCTAGTCACCATGTCTTCTATCTCCGTCATCGGGATCTCAGGTAGAGACTTCAACTGCTCCTCCATGTGCATGACCTCATCGAAAGCTTTGACGATGGCATCCTCCCATTCAGGTTCGAGTTCTTGAGTTTTGCTTGCTAAGACTACGAACTCAAGCATATTATTCAATTGTTCCTTGGTAATCATTCCATCAGTCCCATGGAAGATAGCTCTTATTCTTTCCTCCAACTCCTTAGATTCTATAATTGTTCTGGGATCAATCTTTCTTTCCAAAACAATCTGTGCTACTTCTACTATCTTATCATGGATTCGGTGCATATCATCTTGAACTTGACTACACCCATTTCCAATCTCCTCAAAGATGATCTTCTTCATGCAAAGTAAGCTACTCCATTGTAGAAGGCTAGGTGTTGTTCTTTCTCTCCTTACCTTTTCTCTTGATAAGATTTCCCTCGGTGTTTTCGTGATTACTTGAAATACCGGAATGATGACATCTCTAGCATGAGCAAATGCTTCGGAGGCTTCTATGAGAACATGAGTTCTCCCAAGGACCCTTATGACTGTATCGAGTGTTTGCATGATGCCCTTCATGAACTTGCTTACTCTAGTATATGAATCCTCTATCCACGTATCCATCAACTGTGCTGAATTCCTCATTTTCTCCATATGATCAACTTACTCTGTGGGAAGCAGGGGAGGTGGTGTGGCTGGTGGACTCTGATGCCTCAATGGTTGTTGGAATTGCTGAACATAATCCTTCAACGCATTTATTTCCTTTTCCAATCTTCTATTCTTTTCTATTTCAGCTCTCAACATGTCATTGACTTCTTTCAGTGAATCGGTTGCATCACCAATAGCTTGCGCGGAGGTGAGTGGACCTAAATCAATAGTCTCCATATCATACTCATCAGCTGTGATCTCTCCTTCGTATTCCTCAACTCTTGGAGTGGCTATTTGCAGCTGTCTTGATCCCGATTCATCTCTAATCACCTTCAACATCTTCGTAGCTTTCCTCTTTTCAGTGACTTCTCTAGTTTGGCTTAGAAGGTTTGCTATATCATATGTTTGTTCTTCTTCAACCATTATCACTTCTTGAGCTAGTCTTTCTTTTAACCACTCCGGAATAGAAGATCTTCCTTCTTGAATTTGTGCTCCTTAGTACATTTGTTCATCTCTAGGTGGTGAAGTAGTTTCATCGTTATCTTCTCCGCCTTCTTTGATCTCTTGAATGAGATGAGTGAGATCTTCTTGTTCTTGAGATGCCTTTTCTTTGCCTTTATCATTGTGGACTGTAGACTTTGCTGATTGATTGGCTCCTTGATCAACTCCTTTTCCATCCTTTGTTCTTCTTGTCTGGAAGAAGGATGACTCGCACTTGATTTATGTTTCTTCCTTGAGGATTCCTTTTCACCACGATCTTTTTTTCTCTTTGATCCTCTTGATTGAGATGATTGATGTGCACTCCCACTTGCACTAGCTTCATCTTCATCATTTGCTCTTTCTTCTAAGTGGAATGTTGTTGTTATATTTTGTTCTTTCAACTTTTTGGTGTTGTACATCTATCCATATGCGAGTGTACTCCAAGACTGACTTCATTAATTCTTTCAAGTCATCAATTTCTATATCTGCCCATTTGAATTTGATCTCTTTATCTTCTTTGGCGTCGGCTCCTTGGAGATATCTACCACTGTCTTGAACTTGATCAGCTACATGAAACAACTTGCCTTCCCTGATGGAATTGAGAGGTAGTCTGAAATACATCTTTTTCACCTCCATATCATTTTGAACGTTCTTCCAATAGTCTTCAAGATGCCACCGATGTCTATTCTTTCTTCCCAAAACTTTCTTCACATTGCCATATGGATCAAAGCAATCTCTAGTTGTGAATAGCTTGAGTGAATGTAGTGCTAACTCTTGCTCGACATCTTCTGCTGCATGAATGGATGGGCATGATTCAATGGAATCTCCAAGTGTGATGGGAAAAGAAACACCGGCTCCATGTTTATGTCTATATGCCTTGATATATGCCAATAACTGTCTCACTACCTCGAGTAGCACCACTCTATTCGTTGGGTAGCGCGACAACATATAGGGAGGAATAGAGGATCCTTGAACTCTGATGTAGGTGAATCTTGGGAACTGGATGAACCACACACCATGTTGTTCCACCAATGCCTGTGCTTCTGGAGAGAGTCTTTGTTGTGATCCACCTCGAAGTTGCCTCATGATATGCATAGTGAATGCATCATTCGCCCTCTTGTAGTTTGTTTTGGTGGATGTTTATGATAACTCAATGATGAACGTATAGTACCAAACCGGTACTGAGAGAGGGGGGGTGAATCAGTACAGACAAAAATACAACCTTAAACCGGTTTGTCAGCACACACTGTGTACTGACAGACAAACAGTAACACCGGTCCTTCAACAGAGTTCAACCGGCAAAACCCAAAATAGCTAAGACAAGCAAAGACCGGTTGACACTTATCTTCTCATATAATCTAACACTTCATTTCCATTTCACCCTAATGCATGAACAGGTAATCTACCATCAAAGATGTACATATTATTGCTAGATCAACATGCATCACTGCTTAACAGAAAACAATCATAGCATCACATGAAGAAGACATCACACTTGACACACATATTTTTCACGTGGAAAGCCAACTGGGAAAAACCACGGTGGGGATGAATACCCACAAGCTTGTTTTTGAACTCTTTAGAAGTCCGCTCTGTTAGGAGCCTTGTCCGGTTAAAGACAGATACAATAGGTTCTGTTAGGAACCGATCCTGTTAGGGATCACCCGGTTAAGGGATGGCTACAATACCCGGTTAAGGGTTAAACCTTGTTAGAGGATTTTAAGAACTCAATAGCTAAAGGATATCAATGACTCAGTAGCTTTGAGTTACCCTGTTAAAGGATTTACAGCAAGCCGGTTATGGCTACCCTGTTAAGGGATTTCACAACTGTTGAAGTGGTTAAAGATCAACAGGTATATCAATGACCTGATGATAGCACTCAATGCCAATGCAGATCCGCTTAAGCTCCTCTTCACCTTCTGCACTTACACTCTGCAGATATCACTTCTTTCCTCTGGTCTAGCAAGAATCACGTATCTCTTCTCTTAGATACACACACACAACTTTTGCCAACAACCTCTGAAAGAATCACAATATCGACCTTATAGGAAAACAGATAGGTCGGTAGCATAAACCCTAAACCCTAAACCTGTTAGGTTATAAAATTCAAACGGTTCCATCCTGACCGTTGATCACACTACATTAAATGCAACAGTCTTAATCCAATCTCAAGACATTCTCCATCGTTCATTTTTCACCGATTGCATGGCGGCTGATAACCCATCACACGTTATCACCGTTTACAGACTTCGCACATTCCCGAGGTAGATAGGAACAATCTCCTTCATGCAAGATCCTTCACGCGCACAAGACTTACGTGGCAACACGATCTGTTCAACGTGACCATGCTAACTCATCACACAAAGTCACCGATTGAGCCACACAGGCTTGGAGCACTCCAACTGGAAATCCTGAAGTGGAGACCACCAACCGGTAGTCATACACCACTTCCATGTGACGGTTCCCATAACCATATGCCGGTTCATCTTAAACAAACACACCGCTTCCCTTTGACACAAATACCGGTTCACAGTGTTATATCGGTTCTCACATATGCCGATTCTCACCTCTTCAACATATTGACATCAATGACAACATACAATGTCATTTTGTCCACATACCGGTTCTCATACCGGTTCACATAATGCCAACAGTTTAAGATGTGGATAACAATCATACACCTTGATCTCTTCAGGTCTCCTTCCAACTACGCTCGTGTATATGAGTCCTGGATACTCAAAATTTCTCGCGATAGAGTATATGATGTAGGAGCTCATATAGAACGTTCTGGTGCGCATTAGTCTCCTTAACTGTTTATCAATGTTGTTGCTAATGAGTCTTGCCCAATTGATTGCCTTCTTGTCACGTGTAGCAGTCTCAATGAAGTAGAACATCCACTCCTCAAAGTATGAAGCCTCAGGTGCACCAACCAATCGATGGAGTAAGGTGATGAAGTCTCTGTATTCATCATTGAAGTCTATTCTGTGCAGTCTATTGGGCCACCTGCTTCTTCCTCCTCTACTCTTCTTCAACCAAAATTTGTCAATGATCTTCGCACAAGCATTTGGATCATCGTCATAAGCTGATTTAGCTCCTTCCAAGCTTATGTAGATCATATCTTTGGGCTCGGGTAGATGGAATGTCTTGCTGATTGCTGTGTCCGAGAGATATGCGAGCACTGTACCATCCTTCGCCACAATTCTCCTCGAGTCAGAGTCATAGTGTTGAGCACACTCTACAATGAGCTCGTAGCATTGCACCGTGGGAGGAAAGCCGGCTGCATTTATGATTCCACTTTCGATCATCTTCTTGGCTATAGCTGTGGGTTCATTGATGTATGATGGGTGGCGGAACTTCTTGGTGTCGAACTTCCCGAGATTAGTGTCTCCTACTTTGCTCCAATTCGACATGATTCTGCTTTCGAATGCACTCCCTTTCATATCTTCCTTGATGAGCACTTGGCGGGAGAGAGTCTTGTTTGATTTAGGAGCCACCATCTTTCACCTATGAGAGATGTGCAAGTTAGAATAATGGTGATGCAATGAAGCTTATTTTCTTAACTATGAAATGAGTTTTACATCTTAAATGCAAAATTGATTACTAAATAAGACTGATTTGTCCATTATATGTATTAGGAAAAGTCTAATCTATTTCAAGAAAACGACTTTCAATCCCAAATCAGACCTGCTCCTGACTTTGCATCAGTCTAGATAATGCACTTACTTCTGATTTTTAAACTTTAACTTCAAAATCTAATTAATGAAGCGACTGCTAATGCTCAAGGGTTCGCTGTCTCTTTAATCTTCTGCTGCTGAAGGATAAAATTCGCCCTCCAACCTGCCTAAATTTGCCCTTGAAAGATGCTGTTGCTGATCTTTTGTGTGAATTCACCTTTATGAAGATGTTGCTGTTGATCCCTTTTGGAGTAAATTCGCCTTCTTGCTGATAAATTCGCCAATCTGCACTTTGAAATTCGCTGACTGCTGCTCAGGAGAGAAGGAATAATTGTTTGATTTGATGTTGAAATCAAGGTTGAAAAACTCGGACTCGGCAATGACTCGGCAAGCCCAAATTTTTTAAAAAACTCGGGACTCGCCAAAACTCGGGGAAAAACTCGGCAATACTCGGCAACTTTATCGAACATTTTGAAAATACAATTTTTTTAAAATATTATTCAAAAACACACATTTACACCAAATTTGTATAACATATATTGAATTCCATGATATATAAATCAAAGTTTGAGTTAAATACATAGCATAAACCAAAAAACAAGTGCAACATGTGAATTAGAGTATTGTATATGACAATATACATATTAAAACATATATAGGACATTTATATATTTTATTAATAGGACATTTATATATTTTATTTATATACTCTAATTCACATGTATTAGGATATTTATTAATACGTTTTAACTTTTAATATGTATATAATACCCACAGTAACATATATAGGACATTTATTAGGAGTACGACATTTATTAATACGTTCTAATATAGGACATTTTATATATTTTATTTGTATACGTATTATAATACCCACAGTAACATATATAGGACATTTATTAATAGGGTATTATATGCGTATGTTACTGTGGGTATTATATACGTATTATATATGACAAAAACAATGTCATATATAATCCTTAAAACGTATTACAAAAAAAATGTCATATATAATCCTTCAAACCGAAACGTATTACCCAGTGGGCCAGTATATTAATACGTATATGAAATTGATATATAACCTGCAATCATGCCTGCAATATAGCCCTCGTCCCTTGGATTTTCGTTTGCAATCTTGCCCTAGTCGCGCCTTTTTTTCATGCGTCGTGCCTGCAATCGCGTCGTGTTTTTTTCCTCTCGTCGCGGCTTGAAATGAAATAAAATTGACCCCTTTTAGGTTTTTTTCGACTTTAACACTTTCGTATTAATTTTCACATCATTTTTTTGCCCGCGTTTTGGTGATTATCAGCGATTTTTGCAGGATAAACTCGCCGCGATCTCTAATAAAACCCGTCTGCGAGTATATCTGCGAGTGACTTGCAGCCAACTAGGGCTCGCGAGTACTCGCGGGTTTTCCATATACTCGTAGAGTTTTTCATCATTGGTTGAAATGAATATTTTAAACCTTCTCTTATAGGCGATCAAAGTGAGAAGTTTTGTCTTTTCCTATGGAGGCCAACTTTGCTAAATCAAAACAAAATAACAAATTACCTTTGGCCGACCTACATTTCAAATTTGTTTTAGGTGCTTAAGTCATGCATTAGTTAATTTCAATACATCACATGAACTTCGCTCCATTTTGTCAACTCATGAAGTGCATTTTATGTGGAATTCACTCCCAATCACCAACTCATGAAGTTTGTTCTTTGCATGAAATTCGCTCCACTTTCTTGATTCATGATGTTCGCTCCCAACCTTAAAGGCATGAAGTTAGCCTTTGTAGAAATTCGCTCCAATACCCCAAATCATGAATTTCGCTCCAAAAGTCCAACTCATGAAGTTCAAGTTCGCTCCAAGGGGTGAAGTCATGAAGTTTGCTCCAAAAGTCTAACTCATGAAGTTGGAACTTCGCTCCAATTGCTCAACTCATGAAGTAGAAAATTTCGCTCCAAGGTGTGAACTCATGAAGTATAAGTTTCGCTCCAAGATGTCAACTCATGAAGTAAGAAATTTCGCTCCAAGATGTCAACTCATGAAGTATAAATTTTGCTCCAAAAGCTCAACTCATGAAGTAGGAATTTCGCTCCAATTGCTCAACTCATGAAGTATAAATTTCGCTCCAAGGTGTAAAGTCATGAAGTTCGCGCCTGAGTGTTTGATCATGAAGTAGACGCTTTTTAAATTTCCCTCATTCTTCCATTTTCAACATGAAGAAGTTTGCTCCAACTCTCTCAAGCATGAAGTTCGCTCCAAAAGTGCAACTCATGAAGTTGGAAATTTGCTCCAAAAGTGCAACTCATGAAGTTTGAGTTCTCAAATCCTTCACTTCATTCTTTTATTACCAACCTCGTTTATGAATGCTTGAAAGTGAAATTCGCTCCAATCTCCTCATTCATGAAGTTCGCTTCATATCCTTCAAACATGAAGTTCACTTCAAGTTATGAAGTCATGAAGTTAAAACCTAGAGGAGATTTAGAGATGAGACGGATTATAAATGAGCTTATTGATCATTTTATTGCATGAGAGTTCAATCCTTAGAACAACTTATTCAAATGCTCGAACTTCATACTTACATTAATTCTCAAACAAGAGATTTAAGGGGAAATTTAAAACAATTTGAGCTTACCTACAACCTTGGACTCTTGGATTGTCGCTACTAGCAATTTCACTAAGCTCTTTAGCTAGACTCTTGATTGATTGATATGACATGCAAACCCTATAAACTCACTCATCCCATCTTGCAATAGGAGAGAGAGACTAGACTAAGAGGCTAGGACCTAAAAAAAGGGGGCTCCCCATTTTGATGGGGCAATGTGTGAAATGGTCACAACACGAACCCTGAAACAAACCCAAGCCCAATTTTTTTTTGCCAAATCTGCAAACTGAAACCAGAATTTGAACTAGAATCGGCAATTTAGCGAAGAGGGAGCTGAAGGAACACAATGGACCATTGAGAGCGGGGGCGGGGGGGTGGATCAGTGGTAATCTAAAACTTTAACTTTCTAAGAGATCTAAGCTTTAATAAAAGAAATCATTAAACTATGAGCAGAGATATGAAACACATTTGCATACACACACCGAATGCAAACACATAACACCAGATGTACGAGGAAAACCCACGGTGGGGAAAAACCTCGGTAAGAAGTGTTGCTGGAGTCTACTGCTCCAATCTAGCCTCACAAATAAAACTGATTACAACGTTTAGGGCACCAACCCAAAGAGCACCAACCCCTATAGTTTATGGGCACCAACCCACAAGAGCACCAACCCCTAGTTTTGAGCACCCACTCAGAGATTTACAATAAATATGTAAACAAATACAATCTATGCACCGTGTTACAAATGAGGTTTTGTAACACCTTACTGATTATCTTCTTCTCACAAGTTTGATCCTCTGCACTCTGATCTCTGCTCTCTGCAAACAACTCTCAATTTTCTGCCCTGTTCTTTGCCTTCTGTCCTCTGCAACTTTTTCTCTGGCTTTTGCTCTGCTTCTTCATTTTGGTTCACCTTTGCAACTCTTTCTTCTCCTTAGTCCACCTCAGCTCTGCAACTCTCTCTCTCTGCCTTGGTCAAACAAAACAACAGTAATCTCATCATGTTCATCGACTAGGTCGGTCGACATACCATATCTTTATATAATTTGCATTCACCTCCATAAGGCCGGCCGATCATAGATCACCACAACCGGTTTGCATCGTTGTCATGCAACGTGATCTGTTCAATTTCCTATTCAACACTAGATTCGTCCATTTAGACGGTTTATATTTTTTCCAGTTGGCAAATCAAGTTCCCAGACGCACAAAATCACACCAACCTGTATTCTCCAAAGGTTTTAAACATAGACCGTTGATGACCAACAAGATTTGATCAAAGATGCTAGCGTGGCATTTGATTGAGCTGTCGTTATTCATAGTTGACTAACACACACGTTATGTGCTATCGTGAAAAATCTTTGTATCTACTGGTGTTATTAAATTCTTCTTATTTGACGTCCAAATCATCTGGTCAAACTTGGTCAAACGACCACATGAACCTATGTGTCTATCGGCACGCAAACATGGCGTCAAAAACTTCATACATGTCTTTAGGTCAACCACAGTCAACCATCTGCATGGACGCATGGACAGTTCATCTATCGGGCTGCATATGTGGCATCAAAATCCCTTCATCTAGTCAAAGCTGACCTATGGTCAATCTGCCATGTGGGCCGATCAACCATTGACAACCATTTTCTCTGCATAAATGCATCTGTGGGATGGCGAGAAGCCACACTTCTCTCTACTCCTTATTGTCCCATAGTGTCATCTTCCTTATGTTTACTTTGGCGCGGGATAGCGGGAGCCTTGTTCTTCTTCGTTTTATCTTGTCCCGCAATGCTTCTAGCCTTCGGTCTTCAACATCGCGGGCTCCATCTCTCCCGTCACCTTGTGTTATCCCACAAGATCATCATTCACCCATTTTACATGATGCGGGATGGTGGGGAGCCTTAACCTCCTCTTGTTCATTCTAACCCGCACGGTCATCTTCCTTAAGTTTCCCCAACACGGGATAGTGGGGGAACCAAATAGCTTGATTGTTATGTTACCCTGCAAGAACTTCTTGCTCTCATCTGACTTGTTGCGGGATGGGGGGGTTGCCATTTGCATTGCTCTGAGGTTACCCTGTAGAGTCTTCCTTATCCATTCTCCCTTGCCGCGGGATAGCAGGGCGACAAACCTGTCGCGTTATTGACATCCTCTGTCGCATAACAGACATGACTAGCCCGTTGTGTTATTGACATCTGTAGTCACATAACCATCGTGTTATTGACATCTGTAGTCACATAACCATCGTGTTATTGACATCTACAATTACCTTCTGCAGTTTTGTAGATTGAGATAACCTGCGTGTTATTCACACCACTTGTAACATTTTTGTAACTAACATGACATGTTATACACAATTGCAGTTGACATTCCCTGTAATTGCATGTGACTAACATGGCGTGTTATACACAATTGCAGCTTTATTTTTTCTGATTCAAACTAGTTTGCTCAATGCCTTTACCACTTCACTGGCCTTTGTCTTCTTCGTCCAATAACTTGTCCCAATAGCACATCCCATGCGTGCCTTCTATATCTCCATGTGGGACTAACACGGTGTGTTATATCATCTTGCACCAACACTCTATCCAGTACTGCAACTGTCGACATCAATCATCTGTGCATGCCTTTGCATCTCACTGCATCTCCATCTAGTGGGTGTCCTGTATGTCTCTCTGCACAATCTTTGTCAGGCTGCACTTGCTTTGCAATTCACTAACCCTCATCTCATCTGCAACCTCCAACATGACCTTGTTGATATCAATGTCCATACAGTGGTCTCTTCTGCAACTTCATCAAATCAGCCCTGCACACACACATGTTGACATCATTCAATGCCAACAGGAGCAATACAAAAGAATAGTTCATTTCACAAGTTTTGCCTTGGATCCTGTTGTGACCTTTTCACACATCGTCCCATTGCAAATGGGGACCCCCTTCTTTTCTGCTTTCTGCGTTGGTTAGTTTAGGGTTTTGGTAGCATAATGGGCAATTTTGAATTCTCATGCTCGAGCCTCGGATTTTGATCATGCCTAATTGTCGTTTAGGGTTTTTGAAGTTACAGGATCAAGTGTGTAAAAGTTGAGATTTTAATGATCTTAGTTTTGTCTAAGTGTAGACCTTTTGAGTGTTAACGTGTTTTGAACGTCCCCTTGTCGGTGAAGTGCTAAGGTGTTTCAGGACCTTTAGGAGTTTTTTTTCTCGCTTCTAGGAAGTTATTCAAGTTGATTTTGCACTTTATCCCGATAGGTTTCCTTTTGTTTCGCTCAAATTTTGGTAAATTTGCCTAAATCCCGATGATTTTTAGTGGTTAAATTGTTAAATTCCGAATGAAAATCCATGTTCCTAAGGGTCAAAATGTTAAAATTCCTGATGGGAGGTGCTTTTCCCCCAACATTTCCGATGACCCATGATTTTCCCCCACTCAAAATCCTGACTGGTGGTGAATTTCTACTGGAATCCTGATAGACCTAATTTCCCCCCCACTCATTATCCAGACAAGGGGCGATTTTCCACCAGGATGGTAAAAATTTGACTAAGTGTGGGAATTCTTCCTGACAACCCACGATTTTCCACCAGGACTGCAGATGACTTGGATGAGGACTAAAATGATGATTCCTGATGCTTATTGATTTTCCACCAGGACTTTTATCACGAGATTTTGAGGATTTTTATGTGGATAATGATTCCAGACCTTAGGCGAATTTCCACAAGTGATGATTTTAATGATTTTGAGTCCGAATAATTGTCCAGACAGGGGTTGATTTTCCCCCAAGGTGATTTTTTGTGCTAAGTGGCAAGTTTGAATTGGAATTTTCACTCCAGACATAGATTGATTTTCCCCTGGAGACAATTTTGTGCAAACATGATGAAACTTTGTTGTGATTTTTATCCCAGTATGGGTCGATTTACCCTCAGATGTGCATTTTTGAATATTTTAATTATTTTTATTTGGATTTTTTTATCCAAATTGGGATCGATTTTCCCCATGGGTCAATTTTGGATCAATTTTTAAAATCTTTTAAATAAAGTGACCCAATTTAATTGTTTTTAAATACATCTACGATTATTTAAAGAATAAAAAACAATTAATAAATGATTTGCAATAAACATTAAATAATTTTACCTTCTAGAAGCAAATCGATTTTCCCTAGGCAAGTATAAGTATTAAGGTTTTATCCCACATTGCTTGTGTGGTGAAAACTCAAGGCAAAAGCAAGTTTAAAGAGGGAGGCCAGCATTATGATATTATTATTATTGCCAAGTGTTTTGCTGATTTGGGCGATTTTCCTCTAGCTAGTGAATTTGGTGAATTGTCAACTTGACACTTCGGAGGCTGAAAGTTGTTTCCATTGTTTATTTTTCTCCATTTCCAGCCTTGGGCGATTTTGTTTGGCAGCCATTGGAGAGTGTTTGAGGGCGAATTTTCAGATTTTGGCGATTTACCTTGGGTGGCGCCATCGTTGAGGAGAGGGCGATTTTGTTTGGGGAGGTTATTCCTCCATTTTTTGGTGATTATCCTCCATGTTGGGTGGCGCCATTGCTGGAACTTACCAGTGTTGACTTTAGACCTGCACATTTTCCTCCATTGTTGGCTGTTAATTAATTTTCAGAAAAATTCTTCACCAACCAGCTTGTTCCAACCTAGGCGATTTTGTTTGGAGGTGTTTTCTGAGATGTTTTAGAGCATTTTCAGAGCTTCTTAATGTTGTTGCAGGTCTGAAACTCCATTGTCAAGGGGCTGTCTTCAGAAAACATTCATTTCCAGCCACCGACCTATTTAGGCGATTTCACTTGGAGTGCATTTTTGCACCATTTCTTGGCAATTTTCTGAGTTTACTATCATTCCTAGAGGTGCTGGTAAGTCATTTTCAGATTTGTCTTTAGACTGAAAATTCACTTCCAGCCCTACATACGTGCTTAGATTTATTCATTTTTGCCTTGAGAAATTTATTTTCATTATAAATTTTGCATAACGCGCGATTGCAACATGATTTTAATGAATGGTTTATAGAGTTGCAAGTTGTCTTTAGACTTGCTGACAGCCATTGTTGACTTGGGAAGGTGTCCTTAGACAACTTTTGTGTGAAAACACCACTTTTCACACCTTTCCTAGTTCATTTCCCGATCCGGTATACTCCTTTGCACACTAATTTGGATAAAATTTCGAAGTATAAGGAGGTAAAGTCTGAAAATTGATGATTTTAGTGAATTTCATGAGGGTTTCACACCCTAATCTTGTCATATTTTCGTTCTATTTTCAGAATTTGTTTAAAATGTGGATAAAATTCCTGATTTTCATCCATAAATTTGTCTAAATCATTAAGAAATCAGAACTTATTTAATTCTGAAAATAGTTATCAGGATAAATTTTCCGAAGTGTCTAACTTCCAACTTCATACACGTGCAATGTCGAAGTCCGGAATTAGCATTGGGAGGGAACAACCAAGGATAGTTGAAATGGGATTCTATCCAGAATCCAAGATGTCGTCCAGATGGAAGGAGATTACACACACGAACATGCATTTCTTGAACATGGGCCAAATGTGGCAGTGGATGTTCGGAATTGGAAGCTAGATTCCTTCTCCAGCTTATGCAAACATTATGAAGAGTGGTTTTTATCAGGCCGCTGGATTTCTGCAATCCATACAGTGCAGCGAGCTAATCCTGGAGTGTGCACGATGTTATGATCCTCGCTCCCGAATGATCAAGACTCCTAAGGGTGCCATCATTGCCTACCTTGCCGAGGACGCAGTTGCTAAGGTGTTTGGAATCCACGTGGAATAGACATGAAATATAGAACCAAGGATGAATATGAAGAAAAATATAAGAAGAAGATGGATGCGTGCAAGACCATAGTAAACAAGGAATGGATGATCGAACCTAGGTCTCATCATTCCAATGCTCCCAAGACACTCATGTGCACAAATTTCAAAGATGAATATAGTGATTTAGTATTCCTGCTTAACCGAGTGTTGGGGATGCCACAGGGTGCAATATATGATGGATGGATGTTCTATTTCATCCAGGATTGTCTAAAAGGAACACTGATTAATTGGTCAAAAATTGTAAGTGACAGTTTGGATTTTCAGCTGAGGAATGTGGAGAGATCCAAGTCATTCGTCATGACTTCCTATTTGGTGTATCTACTTGCACAATTTGTTACCTACAAAGGATTGATATGCAGAGGTGAAGTCGGGAATGGACAAGGACAGTATTTTACCTCCTTGATATGCAGTGTATCCTCATATATATAGAATGTGAATACATAAACCAAATACCGGAATAGAACTTCTGATTTTACCTCCCTGGCAGCTTCTTTTCCCTTCTTCCTCATTCTTCTAAAGGTGAAAATGGATTCTATGGGCAGAGTATTGGGTTCTCAACCTGGTTTTTCTTCAAAGTTTTCAAGGAGAAAGAATGAATTCAACAGATTTTCCTTCTTTTCTTTCTAATTTTCTGCCTTGTGAACAAGTCAGTATGATCTCAATCAAGGTTCTTCCAAAATCTGTGTGCAAACTCGTGGAAAATGGTTGAAAATTCAGACTTATACTTGAAATTCTCTTGAAATCTTCTTTCAACCTGCAAAACTCTTAAAAATTCTCTCAAAATGTCCTTCACCTGCTTAAAACCTCTTAAAAACTTTCTCCACTTGCTATCCAAAATTCGAACTTCTATGCACATAATCCTATTATAAAACCTTATAATATGGATGTGTCCACATATTATTCACATGGACTACTAATGACGTAGTAGTTGGTAATAATAAATTACAATAGATTCTTGATTCAATGAGTAAGAGCTTCAAAAACTTAAAAAGATAATAAACCTCTCTTCACGGTTCAAGGTGCTTGTCCTTCTCAAAGTTCTCAACATAAGCCTATCTTAGTGGTTCAAGGTGGTTATGCTAATGATTCTTTTTACACTCCTAAGAAACCGGTTATTACTGTGCAAGGAGGTTATCCTATCCATAGTTGAACATGTATCAAATTGAAGATTATAAGAGAGTGAATGATGCATTCACTATGTACATAACGGGAATGTTGCAAGGCGAAATCCACAAGAGGTTGTCCAATAGAGAAATATGGATCATGGTACATATAGTTTCCCACTTTTACATACCTGAGGATTCATGGATTTCAATCCGAACCTTATAGGCTTCCTAGGTATCTGTTGTGACGTTTTCACACATCGCCCCATTGCAAATGGGGACCCTTGCTTTTTTGCTTTTAGGGTTTGTTTTTTTTAGGTCTTTTAGGGTTTTGTTAGTTAAGCCTTTGCATTTTGAGTGCCGCTGAGGGATCAATAGGATAGCAGGTCCTGATCCTGAAATTTGGCTAAGTCTGGAATGTCCTGATCTTGAAATTTGACTATCCTGAAATTTGGCTAAGTCTGGAATGTCCTGATCCTGAAATTTGACCGAGTCTGGAAACTGAAAAACCTCAAAAAAACTAGATTTTGCAATATAACTCCTGGAGGTTTGAAACCACTCTCAAACATCCTGAAAGTATATATGGAATATAACTTAAAGTATAAGTGATATACTTAAATGTTATATTCCATTAAAATTGTCCTGATAGAGAGTTCGAAAAGTCAAATTTCGCTCATGTCCCTCACCAAGGGTCCAGAGCGAAAAATCTTAGTGGAGTCATTCCTGACCTCGTTTGGACAAATTGAGACATCAAAGGCATGATGGAGGACAAAATGAACGTGATAGAGCATCCAGACTTGATTAAGTACGATGAAATGATGAAGTATTTGTCTAGAAAGGTAAATTCGCTCCTGTCCCTCACCAAGGGACCAGAGCGATTTTATTCATATACACATTTTTAGACCTTGTTTGGACTCGAACTTTTATTCATGGCGTGTAAAGAGATGATATTTTCCTCAGCGAAGGAAATTTGAAGTGAAAAGTAAAAAGATTTGGCCCTGAGAGCAAAAATTGCTCCTGTCCCTCACTGAAGGACCGGAGCTTGAAATCCAAAATTGCCTTGTCCTTGAAAGATTTGAATGATTTCGTGATTTGAGAAGAACAAGGGAGGTACATTTTACTCGTTGAATATAATTTGATTGTACCTCGAAGAAGAAAATTGGCCCTAGAAGCAAAATCGCTCCTGTCCCTCAGCCAGGGACCAGGGCGAATTTTAATGGTAGCTCCCGTCCCTCTCTCAAGGACCAGAGCGATTTTCCCTCAGGACAAGTTTGTGGCGAAGGTGAAGAAAGTTTTAAGTTTGAGGCAAGCAAAGGAAAGCATAACGAATCTATTGAAGATAATTTTGAAGATTGCAAGACGCCAAGTAAGCCCGTATTTGCCTAGGCGCTCCTGTCCCTCTCCAAGGGACCAGAGCGATTTCCTCATAAGGTAAAACTCACACAAAGTTAAAGCGAGTTTCATGTCAAAGATGAGTGAAGGGGAGCATAATGAATCCGTTGAAGACAAATTTGAAAGTTGGCAAAGCGCAAATGAGCTTATAAGTGCAAATTCGCTCCTGTCCTTCAGTCAAGGACCAGGGCGAAATATAGAATATCAAGTCTTTTCCTTCAAGATTGGTCGGATCCAAAGCCAAGACGCATGATGGAGATGATGTTGGAACGCTTCGAAGAAGAGCAAAGATGTAAGGACCGCTAGAACTTGATGAAATTGCCCAAGGCGCTCTTGTCCCTCTCCCAGGGACCAGAGCGAAATATGCAAGTGTGTCCAATTTTGAGGTGTCACTTCCGTTTCAAACGTTCAAGAAGGAGTAAGAGACACTATTTTACATTTTGAAAGCAATTGAAAGTTGATATGATCAAGGATTAGCACAAGGAACAAAAGTTCGCTCCTGTCCTTCACTGGAGGACCAGGGCGATATTCATCAAAACAGTCATTTCCTTCAAAAACCATATCAAGGCGAAGTCATGCAAGGTCCGAAATGTCATTAGAAAGGTGATGAGCAAGGAGTTAATGTTAAAAGTTGACAATTTTGAGCTAAAATACAAAGTTCGCTCCTGTCCCTCACCAAGGGACCAGGGCGAAAATCACTCAAATATCAAATTCGCCTTGCAAAGGACAAGTTAAGTATGCGTAGAATGAATGGATGAAGTTATTTCTTGCCTTGTGACGTAAGTTGGCAATTAAAATGATCAAGGATCAAGGGGAAAAGCAAAGTTCGCTCCTGTCCCTCACCAAGGGACCAGGGCGAAAATGGTCTAAGAGACATTCATTCAAAAGATTGAATAAGATCAAGATCAAGGTTCCCAATTAAAATGCCAGTTTGGACGTAAGGGAAGTAACTTTGAACGTAAAAAGCGAGAAATTCAAGAACAAAATGCTAAAGCGCTCCTGTCCCTCTGCCAGGGACCAGAGCGATGAGGTTAATATTCATTATTCTTCCCATGTCTAGGCGCCAACATCATTTTCAAATTGCATTAAATGCTAAATTTCGATGAGCCTTGATATTTTTAATTAAAATTGGCATTTAATGGGTGCGCACAAGGCATTTAATCAATTAATTTAGCCTTTTAAAAAATCGAAATTATTAATTACAAAGGCATTTAATTAATTAATTATTAAATTAAATAAAAAGAAAGAGCGCTTGGGGTATTATTTAATGTTTTTATAAAGTCGGCCTCCTTTTTATTTAAATTTTGTTTATTATTTGCCTTATTTGCAAGGTCGGCCTCATGGGTAAGTGGAAGGTGAGCGCTCTATATATTGGAGGTGTTTTTTCATTATTCAAATCATTCATTCATCCATTATTCCAAGTGCGATTTGGAGAAGAACAACAAGGTGCGAAATCCAGAAGCTAAGGAGGGCGAAATTCATCTTGAAGGCTATTGGAGAGGCGTATTTCTTGCTAGTTTGGAGGATAATTTCCAGATTTTTGAAGAGGAAGGTGGAGTTCTTTTCCAAGCTAAAGGAGGTGCATTTTATCCAAGGGAGGTCTTGATCTACATTTTGCCTAGCGAATTCTCCTATTTTTGCATCATTTTTTAGAATTAATTCCCAAGTGGAGGTATGGCGTAATCACCTTGGCACCATTTTTGAAGATTTAAATTTTGCTTTGAAAATCCTAAATTAGGAAATGATAACTCAAGATTTATCATGAAGTTTCCTAATTAAAATCTTGAATCTTCCTTTTAAAGTTTAATTTTTTCAAAGATATATTACTAATTTTGAAATGTTGTGTAGGTACCAAGATGGCGACTCCCAAGCTCGAAAGATCCACAAGTCGGAAGACTCTCCTCAAGGAAAATCAAGCCAGATCAAGGACGGTCAAGCAAGGACAAGGGCGACCTCCTCCAGCCTAGCATCGACAAGGACGGCCTTCTTTGGACTAACGTCATCAAGGGCGACTTCTCCAATCCAGTATTCCAAGGCGAGGTATATCAATCGTCCTGCACATCAAGGACAAAAGGAGTTAGAACAAGAGTTAATTAAAGATAGCCTCTCAACGACATCAAATTGAATATCTACCAAGCTACAAGTGTTAGATTAGGTGGCATCCCAGTCATCACTCCTCCAGTCAGTGTGGTCCACCTCAGCACGTCCAGATTCAATGTACCTAACTCATGGAAGGTGGCACAAACTCCGATGTACCTACCCCAGCTATCCATTGGTGGAATTTTCTAAAGAGGACATGTGTCCAAGCAATACAATTTTATCATTGGTCAAGCATTAAATGTTATGTAATGGTTGTAACAAACCCTAATTAGGGTTTTCATTGTTGAATCTTGGCCATTGATCTCGAATTGATCTAAGCCATCGAATTGTATTGAGGGCACTATATAAGCCCTGACATTTCATTTGTAAAGGCTAATCAGAAGATAGTTAGAGTTAGAATATAGTTAGAAGCAGTTGGAAGTATTAGAATAGCAATTAGAGTAGAGTAGAGAGAGAAGGCAAAGATTGTTGCCAAGATGTTGTTGTAAAAGACTTGTAACTTCATTGAAGACATGGTGAAATTTATGAGTCGATTCGACAATTTGCATGGTCTTTATACTTCTCATGTTTGATTTTATGATTAGATGAGTGGAAGAAATGTGCTTGATTGATGGTGAAATTCGTATATCCATACTACTAGCAGTTTGTTGATTGCAGACTTGCCTTGCGTAGTCAACTGGAATCATTCAGCTTAAGCTTAACTTCAGTTGTCACTTCTTCATCGATATGCATCAACCTGATGGTGTCTATGCCTGCAGTGATGATTTGAACATCATAAAGCTTTCCTTCGAAGATCGCACTAACCTTGTGGAGATGTTCCTATGATGTCAAAACAAGACTTAGTTAGAATTTCATCAAAGATCATTCATTGCTCTTACATTCTTAGTGTTAGGATTAGATCCTTTCCTCGCCCTCATCTTTTTTCCTTTTTTCAAATCTAAGCTAGTGAAAATCCTGTGTTCCAGCAATATTCAAAGCAAATCAGAAGTTCAGGCATCAAATGTAAGTCCCCTTGTGATTCCAGCAAATCACATCATACCACAGAGAGCTTATCCACACGTAGAGACCCTACATACAAGAACCTTGAAGTCATCCCGATTGATCCTTTTCGCGACATCTTCAGCATTCGGAGGCTTTACTCAAGAGAGGATAAGGTACCTTTAGGTATTTTATTCTGTGTTTGATAGTGTACAAAATACACGTCAACAGTATCCTACAAACAAAATGATATTACTAGAGGTGGTGAGACAGCTTCTAGAGTTTGATTCTATCTAGAAGGACAAACATAGAACGGGCATGCCATTTCCTATTTCCGTGGGGAAGACATTGGAGGTTTGCCAATCCGCCGCAGCAGCTAGCACAACAGTTGAAGAACTTGCATTCTATCGATTTGCAAGATACAAAAGAAGAGAAAGGTTTGATTTGAATAAGAAAGTTGGAAGGATCAGGGGAGATAAGTTCATCCACAAGGTAGACATAGAGGATTATTGGGCCAACCTGATGGACAAGCAAACAATGAAAAGAAGAATGTGGTTTAGAATGTCCATGGATTTCATGAGGAAGTGTGGACTTTTCCTTGTTCGTGATTAGATATTAGATGGCAAGGATCATACGCATCCACAATATGAGAATGAAACGAAGAAGGCGATCCTATTGCCTAATTGGTCAGAACAAGAAGAGACAAATTTGAATGTATTGATGAGAGAGGTCTTGAGTTTCTCCCGAGGATGGGTGGACAATCAGATGAATAAGTTATAGTTGACATGGGTGTTATCTTCACTTATGAAAAGATGAAACAAAAGGAATCCTCTTCTGAAGATGATCAAAGAACTATTAGCGACATAAGGTTTCATGCATATGAGGAAAGTCAAGCTCCCAAGCGAAGGAAGAACATACCAGGAGAAGTTAAGGCTAGAGGGAAGAAGATTGAGGAGGTTAAGAAGAAGAAACAAAAGGTTATCATTCCTTCACCTTCCCTCAGCATCTCATCAATCAAGGAAGTTGAAGTGCCAGAACAGAACGGGGAGTTTGAGCAATGTTCCAACATGGTGATATTGCCAGAGAATGTTCAGGTTTTACATGCCACAGCTACATTTGCTCCACCTAATGAAGATGATGATTAGTCGGGATCCCCTACTGTCCTTTTGGACGTTAGTTTGGGAAAGAATGTATATGATTCGACCAGGGATAATCCTGATGATGATGATGATGTTATCTTGACATTGAGGGAGCTTGATTGAGAGATATGTCTCGATGATGGTATGGAGATGGCAGCTATTCCTGATTGGCTGATGAGGAGTATGGAGAAAAGTAAGAAGATGGTAGACGCACAACCGACTGACGACATTGATGACTACTTAGCTAGGAGCAACAAGGAGAAAGAACCAAAGAAAGCTGAGTTTTTGTCACATATAGATAGAGATGAGACAGGAATGCGGATTGCGCGGTGGCTGTTCCTATTGGAGATGTGATGACGAACGTTGCTACTCCCATGGATTTCTAGATTACTTCAATTGCCCTTGGTCGTACTACAAAAGAGCATGAATTTTAGGAGGTTGGTGATACTCTCAGGGCAATCAGTGCGAGATTGGACCGGGAGATTGAGAAAAGAGAGAAGTACGAAGAAACGAATATCAGACTTAGAGAGTACATTGCAGGGATAAGGCGTGAGAATCCCACCTTTATTTCCCCTATTGCAGTTGAAAAGTGGATTGAGAGTGCAAGAAAACAGGTGGATGATTTCCTTACTCAGTTTGTCCAGGCATATGATAGGACAACAAGACTCGTGTTTAGAATCCAGTATTTGGAGGGAGTTTGGGAAGAATTCCGGCCTATTTAGGAGAAGACCATTCCATGCTAATAGGGTAAGGTTTGCCAATCCCTATGCATTTGTTTTTGCCTTCCCTTTGCATTTGAAGGTTTCTTCCTTGAGATAGCTGCAATTTCCTCTTATCTTCTTGATAAAAAGCATAAGAAAATGAGCTGAGCTGAAATGCAAAGGATTCAATGATGGAACTGGTTTTATGCTTTCTGCATGCACATGTTCATGATCTACTAGAAAATTTATGAACAGCAGCAATCTCTTGTTCACCTTGCTGATTTTTGACATTGGTTTGCTCACTACAACAGTCCATTATATCCATGACAGAAAACTTTCTCTTCTACACTTGCTTAAATTTGGGTTAGGGAAGGACCATGGTTGGAGAAATTTAAGGAATATAATTGTCAAATTTAGGGATTTGCACTTCTTGCATATGAGAAGATGGGATTTTGACAAGAGTATTTGAGAAAATTTGTTCTGGAAGGCATGGAAGCATGAAAAGTTGTTCATTTGGTTCAATGGACTGATTTTTTAACTCCATGAGCTCGAGGGAGAGATGGCCTATCAGTCTTCTTACTACATTGATCTCATTAGGCTTGGGCAACTCAATGGAGAGGGTGCGTTGTCAGCTGAAAGTATGCATTTGATTATTTTGGACAGCTTGGGAAGAGGTATTTTTTGCAGGAAAAAAGGATCTTGCAGTTACGGGAGTTAATTTTCCAGCAGCTATTAGATGTGCTTGGCCTTGATAGCCAAATCATATGATTCAGGAAGAGTTTGACCTCTTAGAATCTGAATCATAGTTGAAATTTCATAATATAAAGCTTTGAAAAAGTATAAAAATGCAAAACTTAGAGTGAGCAGATGTTGTTGGGAATCTCTTCCAAGCTTTATCAAATCATGAGTTAAAAGCATGCATGCATTTTGTAGGAAGCTTTTTGGTTGCCATGAAATGTTATTGGAGTGAACTAGTATTGGCCTTCCCTTGGAACTGATTGAAGAGGAAATAACTGTGGTGATCTTAACTTGCAATTAAACCAGGTTCTAGAGTTCTAAACCATTCACGTGCTTCACCCTTGAGAGATGAAACATAGAGCCACATTTTGAGCAGTAATGTTATGAATGTTGCACAAGCTTGCAACATCTTGAATGGGATCTGAGGGAGAAACAGAGCCATCTCCATAGAAGAGAGGCAATGCCTTCAATGCTAACTTAGTAATTTGACACCATTCTCGTTCCATTGATCCATGCTGTAGTCCAAATCTATAAATGGCAAATATCTTGCTGTTATATTGAGATACATGTAGATATGTCTAGCTGCCATAGCTTGCAGGAATGGAGATTCAAAATTTCATGAGCAATGGAATCATCATGGAGTTGCTAGGTGGAAGATTCATTCTACCATGAGCTGATAATTTGTGATTTACCAACACAAATTTATCAGAAAGATTCAATGAATAGAGACATAGACTGAAACCTTTTTGATTCGTACCCCACTAGGTGTTGATGTATAGCTAGGTTGGATCCCTTCTAGGGCTGACCTAGCACATACAAATGCTAATTGGCCTGTCGGCCTTAGCATTTTATCATCATTCTGTGTTGCATTGATCAGATTTGAGGCTGGCCCTATTTGGGCGGATTATGTAACTTTGTGGTTAAGTCCTGACCCAAAATGTATCTTGTGTAAGCTGGCGGTTATTTGTAATTATAGGTCAAGACCTATTCAAGAAACTTGAATTTATTGTTACTTGGTGCCAAAATTGTATAAGGCCGATCAAGATTATTGATTTTATGATTTCCTATAAATGTAAGGTGACTTGTAATCTCAAGTCAATCAAGTCATAAGAAAAATACATCTATCTCTGCTATGTATGAACTATCTAATAGCAATCTGCATCAAACATCAGCGAATCTGATCTGCAACCTTCAGCGAACTTGTTTCTTGGTGAAGCGAATCTGATCTAGATTGAGCGAATCTGTTCCAGGCTAAGCGAATATCATTCTAGGTCTGCTGAAGATTGTCTAAGGCTGCCAAACCTGCTTCACACTGCCGAATCCCTGTGGTTGTGGTGCGATCACTCTCAAAGAGCAAGCGAACTTCAATCTAGGATCAGCAAACTATATTCTGAGCGTCACTGTCAAATTTGGATTTCTGATCAGCATCACATATCAGATAAGTTGCATTGTATGCCCTAGAAGGGTAATGTTGTAATTTGCTGTTGTGCCTAATCTAATCGGATCTGAGAATTTTTTGCTGGGTTTTTCACCTCCAAGAGGGAGGTTTTCCCAGGGTATCACTGCGTTATGTGTTGCATTTATGTTTTCGGTTATCTACTTTCAGTCTGATTGCTAAAATCAACACTAGGCTTGCTGAAAATTGTTGACTTTTGAATCTGCACTCATATGAACACCAAGCATGGGAAGCCTGGAAGCGTGGGATGTGATTTGCAGGGCAACCTCTAGGATTTTAGAAGCAGACTCTTTGTGAGATATTTAAAGTTATTTGTACACTTCACAAGAGAAAAAAGAGGAGAATTGGAAATGAAAACCTAATTCAGCTACAATATGCCAAACGAGACCTTTTGCTTTATATTTGGCTGATTTGCATAGGATTAATAGTCAATGGGACAAGGAGACACAATGACAACAATGAAGGGCACACATGTGCCCGGTCACTGATCTGAAAAAGCTCAGAAATTGCAATCAGTCTCAGATACATAAATCAAGGCTGCAAATACAAATAAAAAGTCAAGATGCACATACAAGCAAAACCATAGAAGGCACAATAAATATAATACTTTATTCATTTGCAAAAACATATTTATCAAAAATACAAGAGGCAGATTGCACAGTTGTAAGAGTTGCAAGAGATTTGTACATCAATACAAAGCATTTGTCCAATGGCACAAATGCCCTAAATGGCAGAGTTGTCTAGTAAATCTAACCTCTATTTTTGTTCAGAAGAACAGATTACATATATGTAAAGAAGTAGGTGGAAGAAGAGCTAGAAAATTAGAGAGAAAAAGAAGGAAAAATAAATACCCAAAAGGAAATGAATCTCCATTTGTTCAAAACTCTGCATGAAGAATAACTATGGTGCACTACTTTATCTGAAAAAACTTAAAACTTCTAAACAATGCACCATTTATTAATACAAAGTTTGAGCTGGAGAAAAGATGGTGTGAAAGTGTGGTGGTAGGTATGGCAATCAATTATTTGTACATATAGTGCAAAATTTATTCCTAGTATATTTGACATTGTTTAAATTAAGTTGCAACCTGTGATTTTCTTTAGTGATCCAACGGTTCCAAATAGTGTTACAGGGTCCATTTACTGTCTCGAATGGCTGCTCTTTGTTCCTTTGTTGTTCCCATATTGTGCCATTTCTGAAGACTTGCCCAATGTTTCGTTGACCTGCACAATGTTTGTTATACGTTTTGCATTTTTCTGACAGCTGCACAATATGTTTTATTGCTGCTCAATGATTTGGTTCCTCTATGTGATGGTTATGTTGGTGCTGTGAATTGAGATGGCTGCTCACTATAAGTCTATGGCTATGAGCTATTTAAAAGATTGCACCATTTTTAATGCAGCTGTGTTGGATTTCATATTGTTGTGCTAGATATTACAAGGCTACACAATGATCGTGGATGTTTTGGATATTACAAGGCTAGACCATTAACTAAAATGGTGCCATGATCTTTTACATCAGTTGTGCCATGTTTGTCATATGGCTTGAGCGATCCTTGATTTGATTTGATTTCTTAATGCTTCCTGTTATCAGAAAAGCTTGTACCCTTGCTGAGCTATCAACTCAGCAACCTTGTGAAACATGGAAACAACCCCGAAGTGTGGGACCTTGCGCAAGGGGGTTGAATCTCCGTAGAAGGCCGACTTCCTTCTCAATCTAGGTGCAGGTGTTGAACCAACTCAACACTTCAAAACTTACTCCTAAACCTATCCTAACAGCTTGCAGAGGAAAAGGGAAGAGCGAAATGCTTAAAACAAAAGGAGGTGATGCACCAAGAAGAGATTGTTCCTCTCCCTACCTGAAATGACACAAAGAATCAATTGAAATGCCCAGGAGATGCACGAACTTTAGTTGTATGAGTGACCCCAATGCATGTATGGAGGTTAGAATTCACCCAATGTCAAGAGGGGAGAAAGTTTCCCACAAGTCACACTCAAAAATAAATTTTACACAACATATATGAGAGAAGAACCACAAAACATACACCTATGATGAAGGTAAGGAAACACACACAGCATACATAAGTTGAAAGAAGGCAAGAATGGTGATTTGAATTCATTATAAGGCCAATGGCCAAACTTACAGTTGCATAAATGCAAGATAAATGAGAAGTGAAAGAGCATAGAATAGCTCAAGCCAGCAGGGAGAGAACTCTTTACAATGAGGCTTAACAGTCTTTATATAGAAAAATGGTTACAAGAGTGATCATGACCCCTGCATGTCAGTCTGGGAGTGCAGAGAAGTGCATGCTCTTGACTTCTGTACATGCAAGCAGCCTAGCCATACCTTGAAAAAGCAACCCTGAGAAAGACTGACCTTCCAAAGTCAGAGCATGCAGACATGACATAAGTCACCACAACAAGCATGGCCCCGTACCTCTCTCGATGGAAATCTTGCCAAAAACATTAAATGCACCCCTATGGCTCCACAAAAGAAGGTGCATAAGTCACAAAAGTTGTTGGAGCATTTAAAGCCTTGAGTGTCGATCACGCCATCTGGAAGTGTTGCCAGCTAGAAAGAAGCTTGGAAAACTTGGGGACCTGGGTCACCGAAGTTGGGGGAAACTTCAGAGACCTAGGTCACCAAAGTTGGGAAGAGTTGGGAACCTGGGGGGTCTGGCAAGACAACACTTCATACTTCATGATTCCATTGTTTTCTCCTTGATCAACTGAGGCAGCGATGGTCCATAGAACATATCTCTGATTGGTTCTCACTAATGGACCAAGGGTGTCATAAAATGACAACACTTCCTTTGCTGGTTTGAGCCTTGGATGGTTGCATGCTGTTCATTGAAGTGTTGCACTGTCTTTTATGGCTTGCACATATTGTGTCCACACTCCAAGCTGCACCTTTTTGATTGCTTGTGTTGGTGATTGGATGTGTTGTGCCATGGTTATGAAGATCTATGTGTTGTTTCAATGCTTGTGCAATGTTTCCTTGAGAGGTTTGTGCAACTATTTAATGGTTGTCTAGGATCTGGAGTTGGAGGAGCTATTAAAAAGAGTTTGCTCTGTATGCCTACACAATAGATTTCATGACTTGTGCTTTGATTTGCATTTGGTGACACAAGCTTCTGTTGATGTGTTTTTTATGCACCTCGAACACAGAATAAATTACCATGGTATTCTATTCTCTCTTGAACAAAGAAAATTTGAATGCTAAACAAAGTGATCAATGAAAGCAACTCCAAGGTTTACAATGCAAACTATGCGACTTAAATGCTATTGATAGACTCAGTGTTTATAATGTGATTTCGTTGGAATCATAAGGGGACTCACGTTTTGCTAGAACTTTGCTAGAACTTTAGATCTACCTTAACTTTGGAAAATAAAAGGCAAAAAGGGGAAAGAGTTTAGAAAGATTACACTACTCCTAAGATCAATGATGACGATGAATGTTACCTAGATAGACAAACTTCCTCAAATCAAGCCTTGCTTCGCCATGATGACAACAACCACGCAAGAGCGATGCAATCTTTTAAGGAAATGAAAGATGTTCATACTGTGAATACATCACTCAAATGCCCAATGCTGGTGCAATCCAAATGAAACATTCACAATCGAACTTAGCAACAAAAAGGTTCAAGCTAACTTTGCACTATAGCTTACAATCAACAAACTACAAAAAGTATGAACCGAGGAGTTCATCACAATATTTTCATAAGCATCCACCATGATCAATGAGCTCTAATTAACTTTGAGAAGTAACAAGAAACCATGCAAATGTAGAAGCACAACACAAAGATTCACCATAACTTCAATGAAATCAAGCATTTATTTCCACAAGTCTTGGCAACAATTTCTTCTTTCCTCGTCCTACTGATGAGGAGGTAAGGTAGGACTTAGTCTTTTCAAGTTTTAGTGGGCTTTGTTTCAATTATCTTTCCATTCAATCTCTAGGAGCAAATGGCATTCTCCTAAACCTTTCTCCTGTCTCCTCCTCTTTGTTCAACACAGCTTGCACCCTATTATACTGCACATCACTCCTCCTTACCTTCCAAGCTAGAGCATTCAAGTCTGAAATGAGGTCCTCTTGTGTGTCACTAAAAACAAACAAGTTTGGTTGTCCAACTGGCTGGATCTCCTCTCTTCCAGGAATGGGCAACTGTTGAAGAACCATGATTTATGAATCTTTGCTTGCCTCTATCAATGTTTCAGGCATGTTGATGTGTTTGATGGTCTACTAAACAGGTTGGCAAAGTCTGATTGACTGTCCTTCACTTGCAGGAGTGAAACTACCCAATTTTGGATACAAGAGTGTTGAGTTACTCAAAGCATTACTAGGTTCTAAAAGTCAATTTTGATCAAATGTTGAAATGTATTGCTGATGAGCTCATAGAAGGTTGTCTTTGGTCATCACTTGTCAACTTTGATGGTTTGAAACAAACTACAACTCTTCCCTCCTTCCCGATTTCACCAATTTGCCAAATCAACCTTAAAAAGGCTACTAGAATTAGCCCTAGTTGCTAGTGAAATTTGCTCACCCTGTTAAATCTGCTCAATTTCATGACAAACCCTTTTAGGAATGGTCTAATTATGATGCAACCTCAAAGATTTTTGCTAATCCAAGTGTTGTACGGCCTGTTTGAAGATTTTCCACCATTTAAGTCACTTTTCAAGGGTTTTGAATGGTTTTAGTGAGGGTTTACAATACAAAGGTCTTCTTCAGGTTACTAGTCCCAACCAAATGTTTCAAACTATGCTTTGACATACCACAAATGCTATCAAAGTTCCAAATTTGCCTTATTACAACTTTCTTTTGGTCAAACACTTGTCATACTGCTGCCCTCACACTGAAATAACAGTCCAAATGACTGTAACAGCAGCATTTCCTAGTTTTGCATTTATTTTTTTCAACAATATAAAGTCCAAATATGCATGGAGAACATCAAATGAAGAAGCATTATTGATTATGCATGAGTTAGAACCATTTTCAAAGCAAATAAGAACTCTGTTTCTTTTTATGACTGTCACCAATGAACCCGCCTTCACTGTTTTTGACAGTCTTTTGACTGTTTGCATATATTTTGCCTTTAGACCTGCAATGAATATGTATTTGGCCTGCACATGGATGTCAATGACAAACTGATACAAAGTATTCAACCTTCTTGAAAGGTCTTACAAGCTTGATCATACAAGATCTTCATAAAATTATGACTGCATTACAAGTTGAAATATTGTGAGTTTCTCCTTGTGGATCCTTATTTAGGTCCATTACAACAATAACCATAGAACATTAGTTACTTGAGAATCAAATACTTTCAAAACACTTCTCCAGATTACAAAATAAATTTCCAATCATTCCATTTGTTCCAAATGAGTGTTGGCAATGGAATTTCTACAAACAGTTAGCAGGAAAACAGTGACTCACTGTTTTGAATCAGATTTTCATATGGATCTTCACATCCACCCAGGTCATGAAAGGACAAGAATGGTAAGTTCACTTTGTCATTTTCAACTTAAACACTTTTCAATATATCAATGTACAATGCTATGAGAGCAAGGTACAATACAAAACTTTTAAAGAGAACCCAAGCCAAGTTGTTGCCTTCACACACTTGCCATGGGCTTACCAACTCTTATGCATTGCTAGAAAAAGAAAATAGAAGTATGGTACAGTATGTACAGGTGATCCAACAAGTTCCCTCAAAGCCATGGATGAATAAACTTCAAGGAAACTGATTGGACCATAGAGGAACCTCCATTGAGAACTCAAACCAATGCCTTAACACAACCACTCCAAGCAAAAAGTATTCAAATACCAATAAAACTCAAATACAACTACTTAAGCATTAAATGATGTTCATACACAAAGAGAAACAGTATCAGTACAGCCTGTTTATGGCATGGTACGGACTGTACTTCACAAAGTGCAGAAAACTAGTTGAAAACTCACAAAAACAAGAGCAAAAGAGTGTTTTTTTTTTCACTTTTTCCAATAAGACCAACCCATACAATGATGGGAACATGGTTTTTATACATGTGCCATCTCATTAAAGCCCTTGTATGGACAGGTACAGGCTGGAACTACCAAAACCACCAAAAATCACATTTTGACAACTTTTGACAACTTTTTGACAACTTTTTTTTTTTGACAACTTTTGTTGCTCAAAAGTTGCATTTTGACTCCCGATGACTTGGCACTCAATCTAATGACTCAAAATCATTTGGAAACACTAAATAAACATGCTCCAATGCCTTTCAAGGCTTTAAAACAACAAAAATGCAAAAATGCTCATTTTGACCCAAATTTGACAATTTTTGGCCTAGTGAGCAAAAATCAAAAATCTTGGAAACTCTTCAACAAAATGAGTTCCAAACCTTATTAAACCACTAGACAAACCTATTAAACCTACTAGAAGCATAAAATAAACACACATGCTTAATATGCAACAAAATTTTATACCTGATGGGTTTTGAGCACTCAGGTGCTCAGGTGCTCCTGCACCATACTCCCCTAAGGACAAAGAAGTCATGTGACTCCTTTGGGCAGTCAAGAAAGAGGAATTCCTGCTTTGAGAAAGTCACTTTCAGGTATCCATGTGGCTTCAGAAACTGGTTTATCCTTCCACTTGATGAGATGCTCCATGTAGGTGTGGTTTCTTGTCTATTTGAAGATTCTTGAATCAAGTACCTGCTGAGGAATGGGAGTAGAAGAAGAGGGGAGAGAAAGATCAGAAAGGGAATGAGAAATATCTGAAACTCTTTGTGATTCTGATGGTAGCTCCCCTTTGAATGGCACCAAATCTGCAACATTGAAAATAGGAGACATAGAAACTTCATTAGGCAAATCAACTTTGTAAGCATTATGGCCATACTTAGCCAAGATTTTGCATGGTCCGACTCTTCTCATTTGCAACTTGGTAGGCACTCCTTTCTGTAACCTTGACTTATTGAGATGGACCATCACATAATCACCCACTGAAAATTGAACATCTCTTTTTGAAGCATCAACTCTCTCCTTCACCTTTTGAGTAGTCTCCTGTAAAGTCTTCTGTACCTGTTCATGAATTTCTTTCATAGACTGTGCCATATCTTCTGCTGTACCACTCACATGCTGCAAATTAGTCACATCATTTAACTCAAAAACACCTCTAGGATGCATGCCATAAACAATCTGAAATGGGCTCTTACCAGTAGATCTGTTTACACTGTCATTGTATGCAAACTCTGCCTGATGGATGAGTTGATCCCAACTTTGCCCATATTCTTTGGTAAGACATCTGAGTAGATTACCCAATGTTCTGTTCACCACTTCTGTTTGGCCATCTGTCTGGGGATGATAAGCTGAGCCAAAAGACAAGTTAGTACCCAATTTCTTCCACAAAGTTTTCCAAAAATGACCCAAAAACTTAGCATCTCTATCTGATACAATACTGGATGGCAAGCCATGAATTCTTACAACTTCTTTAAAGAAAAGAAAAGCAATATGACTAGCATCATTAGTAGTTTTGCAAGGTATGAAATGTGCCATTTTACTGAATCTGTCAACAACCACAAAAATACTATCACACCCTGCTTTAGTTCTGGGCAATCCTACCACAAAATCCATACTGATGCAATCCCAAGGCCTAGAAGGTATGGGAAGAGGCTGATACAAACCAGCATTAGTGCTAGTTCCCTTGGCTTTCTGACATACTATGCATTGCTCAACATATTTCCTGACATCTGCCTGCATCTTAGGCCAAAAATAGTGCCTCTGAACCAATTCCAAAGTCTTATTAAGACCAAAGTGACCACTCAAGCAACCATTGTGCTTTTCCTGTATCAGGTTCTCCCTCATTGAACCTTTTGGCACACACAGCTGTCCACCCCTGAATAACAATCCATTCTGCAAAGTATAGTCAGCATATTCACTATGAAAAGTATTCTGAAAATCTTGACAAACTTTGTAAATATCAGCAAAATCAGAATCATGGGGATATAAATCCTTAAAACATTCTATACCAATACTCTTAATCTGAATTTCCTTAACAGTAAGCAACCTCCTACTCAATGCATCAGCTACTTTGTTACACCGTCCCTTCTTATGTTTCAAAGTAAAGGTATATGCTTGCAAGTATTCTACCCATTTTACATGTCTGTGACTAAGCTTATCTTGTGAATTCAGAAAACTAAGTGCCTGGTTGTCAGTATAGACCACAAATTCTTTAGGAAGGAGATAATGCCTCCATTTCCTGAGTGCCTGAACCAAAGCATACATTTCAAGATCATATGAAGAATATTTCTTTTTAGCATCATTAAGCTTTTCACTGTAAAATGCAACAAGCCTATTATCCTGACTCAAAACAGCACCAACAACAATGTTACTTGCATCACACTCTAAAGTAAACAATTTATCAAAGCTAGGTAGAATCAACACTGGTTGAGTAGCAACTCTGACTTTCAGTAACTCAAATCCCTTATTGGCTGCTTCTGTCCACTGAAATTTCACTTTCACACCACCCTTAATGGTTTCCAACATAGGTGCACATATGTCACTGAAACCTCTAATAAATTTCCTATAAAATTGAGCAAGTCCATGAAAACTCCTGACATCACTAGCACTCTTAGGGATTGGCCAATTAACTATGGCTTCTACCTTACTTGGATCCATCTTCAAATTACCCCCTGAAACAACAAAACCCAAATAGACCAGCTCTTGCTTAAGGAAATCACATTTTTCTAGATTGATAGTAAGTTGCTCATCTTGTAGTCTTTGTAAGACAATCTGCAAATGTTTGAGGTGTTCTTCCTTAGTTTTACTGAAAATCAAGATGTCATCAAGGTACACAACTACAAATCTGCCTATAAAGTCATGTAACACCTCATTCATCAATCTCATAAATGTACTGGGTGCATTTGTTAACCCAAATGGCATGACTAGCCATTCATATAACCCCTCATTTGTCTTGAAAGCTGTTTTCCACTCATCCCCCTCTTTGATGCGGATTTGATGATATCCACTTTTTAGATCTATCTTGCTGAAGTATTTTGCTCCCCCTAAACAATCCATAAGATCTTCTATTCTAGGAATGGGGAATCTATACCTGATTGTGATCCTGTTTATTGCTCTTGAATCTGTACAAAGTCTCCAAGCCCCACCTTTCTTAGGTGCTAACATTGTGGGTACTGCACAAGGACTAATACTTTTTCTAATCAATCCTTGGTCTAAGAGCTCTTGAATTTGTCTTGCCACTTCCTGATTTTGTTCAGGTGTCATTTTGTAAGCAGCTTTGTTTGGCAAGGATGCACCTGGGATGAAGTCAATCTGGTGGCTAATGGCTCTCTGAGGAGGTAGAGAGGTTGGTTGACCATCACTAACAATGGACTTAAACTGATCTAGAAGTTGCTGCACCTCATATGGGATTTCTACCTTCTTTTCTTTCTTTTCATCAACTGGTTTACTCACCAATGCAAAACCTATGCCATCACCTTCTTCTAAGGTATGAATGAACTCCTTTTCACCAACTAACAAGGTTTTGGGAACTTGTGGTTTGCTGCCCTCACTGTCTTCATTAAGGGACTGAATTTTATAGTTGATACCATTCTTGAAAAATGAGTATGAGTTCTTTTCTCCATCATATTGTGCTTTCCTGTCAAATTGCCAAGGTCTTCCTAAAAGCAAATGACAAGCATCCATAGGTAGTATATCACACAAAATCTTATCTTGGTACTCACCTATGTTAAACTCTACCCATGTTTGTTCACTCACTAATACATGCTGCCCTTTTTCCAACCATGTGACCTTGTAGGGCTCATTGTGCTGTATTCTAGGTAGTTTGAGTTTTGTAGCAGCTTCTTCTGATATAATGTTATCAGTTGATCCTGAGTCAATGATAACTTTACACACCTTTCCTTGGATCTTACATTTGATCCTAAAAAGAGCTTTCCTTTGAGACATATCTTTCTGAGGTGGTTCTTTCATGAGGATCCTCCTGATCATGAGGTTTTCCCCTTCTTCTGATGGTAGACACCTTTGATTTGGTGTGGTTTCCTCTTGCACAAAATGGACTCTCTTATCACCTCCTTGAGATGAGCTTGGCTTTTCTGGGCATCTATATGCTGGATGGCCTAGTTTCTGACAGTTGTAACACTTCATTGTGGAGAAGTATGAACCTCTTCCAGGTCCATTAGATCTACCCCTTCCTGGGTTGCCTGATCCCCTACCCCTATAGTTGGGTCTGCTCTGAGAATCCCCGCTTTGCTCAATAAGCTTAGACTCTCCCTGGGACCTATGATCTGTGTATCTTCCCCCAAAACTGCCTCTATGACTGCCTCTGTTTCCTCTGCCTCTGCCTCTACCATTATGTTCTTGTTTCTTCTTGTTTCTCTCTTCTACCTTCAATGCTAATTGATAACACTTCTGTAATGTGTTGGGACACCATAGGCTTAACTCTTCCTGAATATTCCATCTTAACCCATTGAGATATCTACTAGTTCACTTCTTGATAAAGTTTGATTCTAAATTGAAATCTTTCACCTTAGATTACTAGGAATGATTCTTGGATTTTTGGAGGAAATTCAAGATTGTTGCAAAGTTTCCTCGTCCCATCATCATGTCTTGAATATCTAGACCTTGTAAAGCCTTCCCCATGTGTTGATTGTAGCTTTGAATCCTTGACACTTGAGTGCTTGCCTTGATGCAATTTGCCCTTAGCATGAATGTGCTAGCTCCTTCATGAGTTTGATTGATATCCTAAAGTTATGATGCTTGAGTCTTCGTCTTGATGTTGACTCTCCGTTATTGCCGCTTGCCCACTGCAAGCATCTGAGGTTGTGATGACCATGATGTATAGTAATGTTGCCTTAAGCCTCCTACACCTTGAGTTTGTAGACTCTTTCCTTAATATCGATGAGTTCACCTCCCTGCTCCATGCATCCAATTGCTGGCTCTAGATCTGAAAACAAAGGAATCCTTGGATCAGAAAACCTTTAAGGAATGAACAAGAGTAGCATCATTACCTCACACATTACACTCCTCAAAACCCTTCCCAATCCGAATTTTCAGTTCTGAAACGATTTTCTGCTGGTCAGACTTACGCATAATCAGACCTAATCTGAGTTTTGATCCTCAAGATTATTCAGGTCTGCAATTTATATTGCTTGTCCAATTCTGCTCCCTTTAGGTCTGTATCTTTGATTTTGAGGTATAAATTTGATTCCTTGATTTAGGTATTGTTGACTTGTTTTTTATGACTACGTCGAACACAGAATAAAGTTACCAACAGTCACCTTACTCTCTCTTGATCAAAGTGCGATTGCATGCTAAGATTGCAGGAAGTTCAAACAATTGACTCCAAGGTTCCTTTATGCTACGGACGTGACTCAGTTGGCTGATGTGATTGTTGGTAATCCAAGGGGCCTTACGTTTGGATCGTTCTTTCACTTCTCTGCTGTGGCTGGAACTCCATCATCGGATTTAGCAATTTTGCAATGCTTTTGCTTCGAATGAACTAAAATGAACTAAAAATAAAGGGGAAAGGGTTTAGAAGGATCTAAATCTACTCCTAAGGGCAGTGATATCAATGGATAGTGCTCTAGTGGACAAATTCCAAATAAACCAAGCTCTGCTTCGCCAAGATGAACTACAACTCCACAAGAACAGGTGCAATCTTTTGAGGATATTGAAGGATTTTCACATTGAGAAAGTGCATTTGAATACCCAACATGGCGCAATCCAAACGACTATTCACAATCGAACTTAGCACAAATTTGGTGGCTCAGGCTAACTTTACACTGCAACTTACAATCAGCAAGATGCGAAAAGTATGAACCACGAAAATTCATCGAACACCATTACATTCTCCATTGAAATCAAAGCACTTTATCTAACAACTGAGAAAATAAAATTCTACTCTAAGTGAGGAAGGTGAAACCATGCAAGTTTTGAAAAAAAAACTCAAGTGGACACCATCAGGGAACAATGTTTCACTGTTATTATCTCAAAAACTTATCGCAACAATTTCATACAAGTCTCCCCCCCTTTACAAATGAGGGGGGTCACCCCTTTATATAGGCATCAAGCCATGATTACATGCAAAACCCTAATTAGGGTTTTCCCTAAAAGATTCCCCACACATGATGCAACAACGTGGGAATCAACAATTAATAACCCATCATGCCCTTATACAATTAATTCAAAAGTACCCATATTTATTGTTGTTTCTGTCTGGTATTCCTTTCCTTTCCTTATTGATCCATTTGTGTATTAAATGCACCACCTTTACTAAATTCGCCCACATGCACTGAATGTTCTACATGCAAAATTGCCATGTTGCCATAATTGTCCACCTTTCTCGCATGCGACAACAACATGCAAAAGATGCTATTAATTCAATATGTGCTGACCTGGCTGCCACTTGGCGAGAAACCCTCAGAGAGAGAAAACTTCAAGAGAGAGAATCTTTGATTGCGCAAGCATTTTCTTGAAGTTTTTTGAACTTTCCTTGCTTTGGAAGAGATTTTCAACAATTTTTCAACATCTCCTATTTTTTAGGAACTTTTCTAAAATTTAGGACCTAGGTCCGGGAGAGAGAATTCTCTCACGAGTCCAAATCTGCAAAATTTTTCAAATTCCGACGAGTTTGGTGTCTAAAAATAGATTTTTCAAAATTTTTACTGAGGGGATTTATGCTTTTCCTTTCCTGACCCTCAAATTCCCCTTTGCCTTGGAGAGTTTCCAACCTTGGGCATGGAATTTGCTAAGTGGTGGAATCCTTGTTAACTTCACTTTGGTGCCCACCTCTGGTGTTTGGGCGCTATTTTCCATTGAAGGAGGAATTTATCAACGTTGGGGTTTTCCATGACCCCTCTCCTTTAGCGCCCTTCCAACTCCAAGGGCGCTATCCTTCACCAAGTGTGGAATTCTCTTCATTCTCCTGGATGACCTTGGTTTAGTGCCTATATCCTTCCTTGAGCGCTATTTCCATCTTGTTATGTAATTTGGCATTTTGTTCATTTTCCAAAACCTTTTTAATTTGGTGCTTTACCCTTCATGTTGGGCGTTGAAGACACCTTGGCAAGGAAGTCATAACTTCCATCATTTTCCTTGACCACCTAACTTTAGCGCTTTAACCATGTCTTGGGTGCATTTTGAGCTTGAGGAAGGATTTTGCCTTGCCTTGGAGTTCTCCATGGCTTAATGATTTTGGCGCCTTCATCCTTAGCTGGGCGCTATTTTTGCCTTCACATGGAATTTTACATTTTCAAAGCTCTCCATGGCATGTCTCTTTTAGCGCCTTGGACACATTTTGGGCGCTAATTCCACATAGAGGTGGAATTTCACTTTTTTCCATCCTTCCATGGCAATGGGGTTTTAGCGCCCTATCCTATCATTGGGCGTTGTTTTGCTCTTTGGAAGGAATTTCAACACTTTCATCCTTGATGCTAGACTCGTCCACTTAGGTGCGTTTTGAGTTGATGAAGGATTTTCTCATTGCTCTCCTGACTTAGTCAGTTTGGATGCTTTCAGATTCAGAATGCCACTTAAGGAATAGAGATGAACTTTCTAGACTTAGATGGTTTTACACTTTACACTTCTGGAATGGATCGCCATACAACCATTTTTGATCCAGTTTGTCTGCTTTTGACTTTCTGGATTTGTACAGATCTTCAAGAATGCCTAGTCTTCAGCGTCTGCCTAAATGGTCCTATCAAAAATGAACTTTCCAAAAATAGAAACTTTTCAAAATATCAGAGTTAGACCCCAAAATAGGACGTAGGATGACTTACTATAAATAGAAACTTACTAAAAATATAAATTGCTAAAAATAGTAAGTTTGATTTTGGGCAAAATAAAGACATTTCGGGAGGCGTAAAATCCCCAAAAAATAGGACCTTTCTAAATAGAGAAAGTTGCTCAAAATTCACTCAAATTTTACTAGGAGGTTCCTTGAAGGGTCCTGACAGAGTTCTACATTCAGTTTTCAAAAACCTTGAAAGGAAACCCCTAAAATCTAGGACTAAAGGCAGAAACCCTAAAACTGACAAAATGAGCCCTAGACTTAACCAAATTCGCTCAAACGAAAAGCATACTTGATCAAATTGACCCCCAAACACTCGCAAAGCAAGGAGACTAGAGAGATTGCCGTGAAAAGACCCAAAAACCAAAACCAAAAGACTGAGAGGGCCTAAAAAGTAGGGGTTCCCCATTTGCAATGGGGTGATGTGTGAAAACGTCACAATAGGTATGAGTTTCACCTCACTTGAGGACTGATTGCTCTTGTTTATTAGGCTTGAGCGCATATTACCTTCATGAATGCAAAGCATGAAGTCTGAGCGGGATTTTAATAGCTTGTATGCATTAATTGTCTTAGAGTGCTTGCTTGTGTGGCGGGTTCTAGATGATGGTCTGCACAAAATGTCAGATCTGCTCTGCTTATTTTGCTTTGAAAATGGAATTGAATTGTTGTTTTGTGTTTGGAATGAAAAATCCTCATCCTTCTTATATGAGTTTCCTTACCCTTGAACCCCCCTTTAAGCCGACTTGAACCTTCTTTACTTTGAAATTAAATTGCTTTAATTCGCACCCAGGTTGGTTGACCTAACATCATGTTTTTGGCCTTTTGCCTTCCAATTCTTTGAATTTTCCCTCCTAAAAGGGCCGACTTAGGGGGAACTCTTGCTGAGCAGGTTTTAAAAGCTTATGTGCATAAAGGAGAGCACATAATGCATGCAGGAGTGCACAATGCGCCCTACACAATACTTGAACAAATTCTTCTTGAGCGCATATTACATAGGTGCTTGCACAAGATCAAAGTCGGCTTAGGGCATCACTTAATTTGACTTTTCCTACCCATTATCAGGTCGGCTAGGTAAAAAAAAGTAAGGAGACATATAAATAAAAACCAGGGCACCCATCTCAACCACAATCCAATTCACATTTGAATTCAATTATCAATGCTCTACTATCAGCTAATTAGGTCTGATTTTTTGTTTTACCCTTAGGTCTGAGTTTAGCATCTCAGGTCTGAGTTTAGGGTTTAGAGTTCTGATTTTATGTTTGCTACAGATCTTATCTTCATGTGTAAGCCAGGGTGCATAGTGTATGCACAAGCGCACAAAATTGATTGGGTTTTGCTAGGCGCATAGTGCATATAGGGGTGCACAAGTGTGGGTGCAGGGTGCAAGGTTGCTTGCACAATCCTGAGATAGGCATGGTTATCACTTGCACAAGACCGAAATTCCTTTACTTAAGACCAAAATCTTTCATTGGCACCTAGTTCAATGTTGTTTTTATAATGTATGTTGCAATGCTATCATCTAAGGATTCCAATTATCATGGGCACACTGTGCAAGTGCATATGCACAATGCGCTGGGTGCATACTTCGTAAAAATTCTGAATTGTTGCCTTCAATCTCATAGCCCTTTCATCAGATTTGTCACTTTGAATGAGTCTAGGATACGTTTTAGATCCCCTTGAGCAAACTTAAGGTCCTGAAGCTTGGGTGCATAGTGCACATGTCAGTGCAGGAACATGCTTCACGCTTAGTCAAATTTTCACTCCCTTGATTTGGGCGCACTGTGCATGTGTGTTTGCACAGATTATCCTACAAGGTGAGGGCGCACTGTGCATGCAGGCTTGCACAACATCATCTTGAATGCCTAGTGTAGATGTTCATACACAATTTCACTCTCACACTTTGGCAAAATTTTCCTTCTCTCCACTTGAGCGCAAGGTGCAAGGACTTATGCACAAAAATTTGCTAGGGCGCATAGTGTATGAGTAGGTGCACAAAAGGGAGCACATAGTGCAAGCGTGCATGCACAATGCGCTAGGGGTCTACACAGCCAAAATTTGACCTGATTTTCCTCTTGGGCGCATAGTGTGAATATGTTTGCACAAAATCATTTAATGTTGATCGTAGTTGATGACTCAAGATTGGGTGCATAGTGCAAGGGCATATGTAAAAAATTGCTAGGGTGCATTATGCATGTTTAGTTGCACAAAATCATCTTGCAAGGTGTGTGAGGGTCATTTATGATTTCTCAAATGCATGTTTAGGTCCTATATGATGTGAACTTTGCAGCTCATGACCTTAAGGTGACATGCTTGCAATTCTTGACAAAACTACAAGCAAAATTACCACTCCATACAAACTCAACTCAGTTGACAACAATGACAATTTTAGCAACCCTAACAATATTGACAACATGGCATTCTAGCAATTTTGCAAGATAACTTTCTTGCTCTATGATGCAATTTTCACACCTCCTAACAATTTGACCTCAACTGATTGAACCAACCTCCTCCCACAAGCAAATGTTAATGACTACGAACTATTGCCAAGCCTAGACAACTAATCTAAAACCCTAGGCCTAAAGCAAAAAGTGGGGGTCCCCATTTGCAATTGGGCGATGTGTGATTACGTCACAACAGCTTCATTATTGTTGCACCTTATTTGTGGCTGCCAATCAATTCTCTATAAACCCCTGCACTTAAGTGAAAATATTTATTTGCATTATGAAGGATTTGAGCCCCACCAATGCCTTATCATCCTATTTCACCAATGGCAGATTGATTTATAAACATCAACAACTTTTTTAAAACAATATTATCATATTCTCCTTCTTGATCCAATGACA